>NC_139475.1:23375000-23390000 GCF_057233095.1 Heloderma suspectum | reverse complement strand
CTAGCCCTAACCCTAGACCTTTCCCTAACCCAAAGCCTACCACTAACCCTAATACAAACCCTAACCATAACCGTAGCCCTAACCCTAATGCTTACCCTAGCCCTAACACTAACCAGAACCCTCACCCTAACCCTAGCCCTCACCCTATACCTAACCCTAACCCTAACCCTAACCCTTGCCCTAGCCCAAGCCCTAGCCATAGCCCTAACCCTAACACTAGCCCTAGCCTTAGCCCTAACCCTTGTCCGAGCCCTAACCCTAACCCTAACCATAGCCGTAACCCTAACCCTACCCTAATCCTACCCCTACCCCTTCCCATAACCCTAACCGTAGCCCTGACCCTAATGCTAACCCTGGCCCTAACACTAACCCTAACCCTCACCCTAACCCTAGTCCTGACCCTCACCCTAACCCCAACCGTAACCCTAACCCGATCTCTAACCCTAACCATAGCCCTTGCCCTAACCCTTGCCCTAGCCCTAGCCCTAGCCCGAGCCCTAACCCTCACCCTGACCCTAACCCTAACCCTAACCCTAACCCTAACCATAGCCCTTGCCCTAACCCTTGCCCTAGCCCTAGCCCTAGCCCTAACCCTAACCCTAACCCAAGCCCTACCCCTAGCCCTAACCCTAGCCCTTACCGTAGCCCTAGCAGTAACCCTAGCCCTAGCCTGAACACTAACCCTAACCCAAACCCTAACCCTAACCCTAAACCTAACTCTAACCTTAACCCTAACCCTAACCCTAACCCTAACCCTAACCCTAACCCTCGACCTAACCCTAGCCCTAACCCTAATCCTAACGCTAACCATAACCCTAACCCTAACAAAAAACCATATCCCTAAACCTAAGTCTCACCCTAACACTAGCCTTAGCCCTAACCCTCTCACTAACTGTAACCCTAACCCTAATCCTAGCCTAAACTCTATCCCTAGCCCTAACCCTAAACCTAAGCCTAACCCTAGCGCTAACCCTAACCCTAACCCTAACCCTAACTATAGCCTTAACCCAAACCCTAGGCCTAGACCTAACCCTACCCCTACCCCTACCCCTAAACCAAACTGTAACCCTAAACTAAAACTGAACCCTAACCCTAACCCTAGCCCTAGCTCTAGTTTTAAACCTAGCCCTAACCCTGACCCTAGCCCTAGCCCTAACCCTAGACCTTACCCTAACTCAAAGCCTACCACTAACCCTAACACAAACCCTAACCATAACCGTAGACCTAACCCTAATGCTAACCCTAACCCTAGCCCTAACACTAACCAGAACCCTCACCCTAACCCTAGCCCTCACCCTATACCTAACCCGAACCCTAAACCTTAACCCTAACCCTAACCCTAACCTAAGCCCTAACCCTAGCCCTAACGCTAGCCCTATACGTAGCCCTAGCCCTAGCCCTAGCCCTAACCCTAGCCCTAGCCCGAACCTGAACCCGAACCCTAACCCTAACCCTAACCCTAACCCTAACCCTAGCCCAAAGCGTCACCCTAACGATAACCCTAACCCTAGACCTAACCCTAACCCTAACCCTAAACCTCACCCTAGCCCTAACCCTAACCCTAACCCTAACCCTAACTCTAACCCTAAGCATAGCCCTTGCCCTAACCCTTGCCCTAGCCCTAGCCCTAACCCTCACCCTAACCCTAACCCTAACCCTAACCCTAACCATAGCCCTTGCCTAACCCTTGCCCTAGCCCTAGCCCTAGCCCTAACCCTAACCCAAGCCCTAACCCTAGCCCTAACCCTAACCCTAACCCTAACCTTAGCCCTAACTGTAGCCCTAGCAGTAACCCTAGCCCTAGCCCGAACACTAACCCTAACCCTAACACAAACCCTAACCCTAACCCTAACTCTAACCTTAACCCTAACCCTAACCCTAACCCTAAACCTCACCCTAGCCCTAACCCTAATCCTAACGCTAACCATAACCCTAACCCTAACAAAAAACCGTATCCCTAAACCTAAATCTCACCCTAACACTAGCCTTAGCCCTAACCCTCTCACTAACTGTAACCTAACCCTAATCCTAGCCTAACCTCTATCCCTAGCCCTAACCCTAACCCAACACCTACCACTAACCGTAACGCTAACCCAAACCCTAACCAGAACCAGAACCGTAACCCTAGACCTAACCCGAGCCCTAAACCTAACCCTAGCCCTAACCCTAACCCTAAGCCTAACCCTAGCGCTAACCCTAACCCTAACCCTAACCCTAAACCTAACTATAGCCTTAACCCTAACCCTAGGCCTAGACCTAACCCTACCCCTACCCCTACCCCTAAACCAAACTGTAACCCTAAACTGAAACTGAACCCTAACCCTAACCTTAGCCCTAGCTCTAGTTCTAAACCTAGCCCTAACCCTTACCCTAGCCCTAGCCCTAACCCTAGACCTTACCCTAACCCAAAGCCTACCACTAACCCTAATACAAACCCTAACCATAACTGTAGCCCTAACCCTAATGCTTACCCTAGCTCTAACACTAACCAGAACCCTCACCCTAACCCTAGCCCTCACCCTATACCTAACCCTAACCCTAACCCTAACCCTTGCCCTAGCCCAAGCCCTAGCCATAGCCCTAACCCTAACACTAGCCCTAGCCTTAGCCCTAACCCTTGTCCGAGCCCTAACCCTAACCATAGCCGTAACCCTAACCCTACCCTAATCCTACCCCTACCCCTTCCCATAACCCTAACCGTAGCCCTGACCCTAATGCGAACCCTGGCCCTAACACTAACCCTAACCCTCACCCTAACCCTAGTCCTGACCCTCACCCTAACCCCAACCGTAACCCTAACCCGATCTCTAACCCTAACCATAGCCCTTGCCCTAACCCTTGCCCTAGCCCTAATCCTAACGCTAACCATAACCCTAACCCTAACAAAAAACCATATCCCTAAACCTAACTCTCACCCTAACACTAGCCTTAGCCCTAACCCTCTCACTAACTGTAACCTAACCCTAATCCTAGCCTAAACTCTATCCCTAGCCCTAACCCTAACCCAACACCTACCACTAACCGTAACGCTAACCCAAACCCTAACCAGAACCAGAACCGTAACCCTAAACCTAACCCGAGCCCTAAACCTAACCCTAGCCCTGACCCTAACACTAAGCCTAACCCTAGCGCTAACCCTAACCCTAACCCTAAACCTAACTATAGCCGTAACCCTAACCCTAGGCCTAGACCTAACCCTACCCCTATGCCTACCCCTAAACCAAACTGTAACCCTAAACTGAAACTGAACCCTAACCCTAACCCTAGCCCTAGCTCTAGTTCTAAACCTAGCCCTAACCCTTACCCTAGCCCTAGCCCTAACCCTAGACCTTACCCTAACCCAAAGCCTACCACTAACCCTAATACAAACCCTAACCATAGCCGTAACCCTAACCCTACCCTAATCGTACCCCTACCCCTACCCCTAACCCTAACCGTAGCCCTGACCCTAATGCTAACCCTGGCCCTAACACTAACCCTAACCCTCACCCTAACCCTAGTCCTGACCCTCACCCTAACCCCAACCGTAACCCTAACCCGAACTCTAACCCTAATCATAGTCCTTGCCCTAACCCTTGCCCTAGCCCTAGCCCTAGCCCTAGCCCTAACCCTCACCCTAAACCTAACCCTAAACCTAACCCTAACACTAACCATAGCCCTTGCCCTAACCCTTGCCCTAGCCCTAGCCCTAGCCCGAACCCTAACCCTAACCCAAGCCCTAACCCTAGCCCTAACCCTAGCCCTAACCGTAGCCCTAGCAGTAACCCTAGCCCTAGCCCGAACACTAACCCTAACCCTAACCCTAACCCTAACCCTAACCCTAACCGTCGACCTAACCCTAGCCCTAACCCTAATCCTAACGCTAACCATAACCCTAACCCTAACAAAAAACCATATCCCTAAACCTAACTCTCTCCCTAACACTAGCCTTAGCCCTAACCCTCTCACTAACTGTAACCCTAACCCTAATCCTAGCCCTAGCTCTAGTTCTAACCCTAGCCCTAACCCTAACCCTAGCCCTAGCCCTAACCCTAGACCTTATCCTAGCCCTATCCGTAGCCCTAGCCCTAGCCCTAACCCTAGCCCTAGCCCGAACCCTAACCCTAACCCTAACCCTAACCCTAACCCTAAGCCTAGCCCAAAGCGTCACCCTAACGATAACCCTAACCCTAGAACTAACCCTAACCCTAACCCTAACCCTAAAACTCACCCTAGCCCTAACCCTAACCCAAACCCTTACCCTAACCCTAACCCTAACCCAAACAGTATCCCTAACCCTAAGCATAACCCTAGGCTTAGCCCTAACCCTCTCACTTACAATAACCCTAACCCTAACCCTAGCCCCAACCCTGACCCTAGCCCTAACCCTAACCCAACCCCTACCACTAACCCTAACCCTAACCCAAACCCTAACCATAACCGTAACCCTAACCCTAACCCGAGCCCTAAACCTAACCCTATCCCTAACCCTAAACGTAACCCTAGCGCTAACCCTAACGCTAACCCTAACCCTAAACCTGACCTTAGCCCTAATTCTAACCCTAGGCCTAGCCCTAACCCTAGCCCTAGCCCTACCCTACCCCTACCCCTAACTCAAACTGTAACCCTAAACTGAACCTGAACCCTAACGCTAGCCCTAACTCTAGCTCTAACGCATGTCCTAACCGTTACCCTAGCCCTAGCCCTAGCCCTAAGACTAGCCCTAGCCCTAATCCTAACCCTAACCCTAACCCAAACCCTAACCCAAACCCTAGTCCTAACCCTAACCCAAAGCCTACCACTAAACCTAACCAAAACCCTAACCATAATCATAAACCTAACCCTAACCCTAGCCCTAACCCTAATGATAACCCTAGCCCTAACCCAAACCCTAAAACTAACCCTCACCCTAAACCTAGCCCTCACCCTAACCCTAACTCTACTCCTAACCCTAAACCTCACCGAACCCTAACCCTAGCCATAACGCTAGCCCTAACCGTAGCCCTAGCCCTAGCCCTAACCCTAACCCTAACCCTAACCCTAACCCTAACCCTAACCCTTAACCTAAACCTAACTCTAACGCTAACGCCAGCCCTAACCCTAATGCTAACCCTAGCCGTAACCCTCACCGTCACCCTCACCCTAACCATAGCCCTCACACAGACCCTAACCCTAACCGTAACAATAGCCCTTGACCTAACCCTTGCCCTAGCCCTATCCCTATCCCTAGTCCTATCCCTATCCCTATCCCTATCCCTATCCCTATCCCTATCCCTATCCCTATCCCTATCCCTATCCCTATCCCTATCCCTATCCCTAGTCCTAGCCCTAGCCCTAACCCTAACCCTAACCCTAACCCTAACCCTAACCCAAACCCAAGCCCTAACCCTAGCCGTAGCCCTAACCCCACCCTAACCCTAACCCGAACTCTAGCCCTAACCCGAACCCTAGCCCTAACCCTAACCCTAGCCTTAGACCTAGCCCTAGCCCTATCCCTAGCCCTATCCCGAGCCTTAACCCTAAATCTAACCCTAGCCCAGACCCTATCCCTAAACCTATCGCTAGCCCTAAACCTAACCCTAGCCCTAACCCTAACCCTAACCCTAACCCTACCCCTAACCCTAACCCTAACCCCAGCCCTCGCGCTAACCCTAATCCTAACCCTACCCCTACCCCTAACCCTAGCCCTAGTGCTAACCCTAACGCTAACCCTAACCCTAGCCCTAGCCCTAGCTTTAACCTTAGCCCGAGCCCTAGCCCTAGCCCTAAACCTAACCCCAACCGCAACCCTAACCCTAACCCAAACCATAAATCTACCCCAAACCCTAACCCTAACCCTAACCCAAACCGAACCCGAACTCAAACCCTAACCCTAACCCCAACCCCAACCCTAGCCCTAACTCTAACCCTAACCCTAACCCTAACCCTAACCCTAACCCTAACCGTAACCCTAACCGTAACCCCAAACCTAATCCTAGCCCTAGCCCTAACATTAACCCTAACCCTAGCCCTAACCCTAGACCTTACCCTAACCCAAAGCCTACCACTAACCCTAATACAAACCCTAATCATAACCGTAGCCCTAACCCTAATGCTTACCCTAGCCCTAACACTAACCAGAACCCTCACCCTAACCCTAGCCCTCACCCTATACCTAACCCTAACCCTAACCCTAACCCTAACCCTTGCCCTAGCCGAAGCCCTAGCCATACCTCTAACCCTAACACTAGCCCTAGCCTTAGCCCTAACCCGTGTCCGAGCCCTAACCCTAACCATAGCCGTAACCCTAACCCTACCCTAATCCTACCCCTACCCCTACCCGTAACCCTAACTGTTGCCCTGACCCTAATGCTAACCCTGGCCCTAACACTAACCCTAACCCTCACCCTAACCCTAGTCCTGACCCTCACCCTAACCCCAACCGTAACCCTAACCCGAACTCTAACCCTAACCATAGCCCTTGCCCTAACCCTTGCCCTAGCCCTAGCCCTAGCCCTAGCCCTAGCCCTAGCCCTAACCCTCACCCTCACCCTAACCCTAACCCTAACCCTAACCCTAACCCTAACCATAGCCCTTGCCCTAACCCTTGCCCTAGCCCTAGCCCTAGCCCTAACCCTAAACCTAACCCAAGCCCTAACCCTAGCCCTAACCCTAGGCCTAACCGTAGCCCTAGCAGTAACCCTAGCCCTAGCCCTAGCCGGAACACTAACCCTAACCCTAACCCAAACCCTAACCCTAACCCTAACTCTAACCTTAACCCTAAACCTAACCCTAACCCTAACCCTAACCCTAACCCTAACCCTCGACCTAACCCTAGCCCTAACCCTAATCCTAACGCTAACCATAACCCTAACCCTAACAAAAAAACATATCCCTAAACCTAAATCTCACCCTAACCCTAGTCTTAGCCCTATCCCTCTCACTAACTGTAACCCTAACCCTAACCCTAGCCCTAACCCAACCCCTACCACTAACCCTAACCCTAACCCAAACCCTAACCAGAACCGTAACCCTAAACATAACACTAACCCGAGCCCTAAACCTGAACCTAGCCCTAACCCTAACCATAACCCTAACCCTAGCGCTAATCCTAACTCTAACGCTAACCCTAAACCTAACCCTAGCCCTAACCCTAACCCTAGGCCTAGCCGTAACCATACCCCTACCCCTACCCCTGCCCCTAACCCAAACTGTAACCCTAAACTGAACCTGAACCTGAACCCTAACCCTAGTCCTAGCTCTAGCTCTAACCCTAGCCCTAACCGTTACCTAGCCCTAGCCCTAGCCCTAACCCTAGCCCTAATCCTAGCCCGAACCCTAACCCTAACCCTAGCCCTAGCCCTAAACCTAACCCTAGCCCTAACCCTAACCCTAACCCTAACCCTAACCCTAACCCTAACCCTAGCCCTAGCCCTAGCCCTAACACTAACACTAACACTAACACTGACACTAACACTAACACTAACCCTATCCCTATCCCTATCCCTATCCCTATCCCTATCCCTATCCCAAGCCCTAGCCCTAGCTCTAACACTACAACTAACCCTAGCCCTACCCCTAAACCTGCCCCTAAGTCTAACCCTAACCCTACACCTAAACCTAACCCTAACACTAACCCTAACACTAACCCTAGCCCTAGCCCTAGCCCTAACCCTACCCTAAACCTAACCTGAACTCTAGCCCTAACCCTTGCCCTAACTCTAACCCTAACCCTAACCCTAACCCTAACCATAGCCGTAACCCTAACCCTACCCTAATCCTACCCCTACCCCTACCCCTAACCCTAACCGTAGCCCTGACCCTAATGCTAACCCTGGCCCTAACACTAACCCTAACCCTCACCCTAACCCTAGCCCTGACCCTCACCCTAACCCCAACCCTAACCCTAACCCTAACCCTAACTCTAACCCTAAGCATAGCCCTTGCCTAACCCTTGCCCTAGCCCTAGCCCTAGCCCTAACCCTAACCCAAGCCCTAACCCTAGCCCTAACCCTAGCCCTAACCTTAGCCCTAACTGTAGCCCTAGCAGTAACCCTAGCCCTAGCCCGAACACTAACCCTAACCCTAACACAAACCCTAACCCTAACCCTAACTCTAACCTTAACCCTAACCCTAACCTTAACCCTAACCCTAACCCTCGACCTAACCCTAGCCCTAACCCTAATCCTAACGCTAACCATAACCCTAACCCTAACAAAAAACCGTATCCCTAAACCTAAATCTCACCCTAACACTAGCCTTAGCCCTAACCCTCTCACTAACTGTAACCTAACCCTAATCCTAGCCTAAACTCTATCCCTAGCCCTAACCCTAACCCAACACCTACCACTAACCGTAACGCTAACCCAAACCCTAACCAGAACCAGAACCGTAACCCTAAACCTAACCCGAGCCCTAAACCTAACCCTAGACCTAACCCTAACCCTAAGCCTAACCCTAGCGCTAACCCTAACCCTAACCCTAAACCTAACTATAGCCTTAACCCTAACCCTAGGCCTAGACCTAACCCTACCCCTACCCCTACCCCTAAACCAAACTGTAACCCTAAACTGAAACTGAACCCTAACCCTAACCCTAGCCCTAACCCTAGACCTTACCCTAACCCAAAGCCTACCACTAACCCTAATACAAACCCTCACCCTAACCCTAGCCCTCACCCTATACCTAACCCTAACCCTAACCCTAACCCTTGCCCTAGCCCAAGCCCTAGCCATAGCCCTAACCCTAACACTAGCCCTAGCCTTAGCCCTAACCCTTGTCCGAGCCCTAACCCTAACCATAGCCGTAACCCTAACCCTACCCTAATCCTACCCCTACCCCTTCCCATAACCCTAACCGTAGCCCTGACCCTAATGCGAACCCTGGCCCTAACACTAACCCTAACCCTCACCCTAACCCTAGTCCTGACCCTCACCCTAACCCCAACCGTAACCCTAACCCGATCTCTAACCCTAACCATAGCCCTTGCCCTAACCCTTGCCCTAGCCCTAATCCTAACGCTAACCATAACCCTAACCCTAACAAAAAACCATATCCCTAAACCTAACTCTCACCCTAACACTAGCCTTAGCCCTAACCCTCTCACTAACTGTAACCTAACCCTAATCCTAGCCTAAACTCTATCCCTAGCCCTAACCCTAACCCAACACCTACCACTAACCGTAACGCTAACCCAAACCCTAACCAGAACCAGAACCGTAACCCTAAACCTAACCCGAGCCCTAAACCTAACCCTAGCCCTGACCCTAACACTAAGCCTAACCCTAGCGCTAACCCTAACCCTAACCCTAAACCTAACTATAGCCGTAACCCTAACCCTAGGCCTAGACCTAACCCTACCCCTATGCCTACCCCTAAACCAAACTGTAACCCTAAACTGAAACTGAACCCTAACCCTAACCCTAGCCCTAGCTCTAGTTCTAAACCTAGCCCTAACCCTTACCCTAGCCCTAGCCCTAACCCTAGACCTTACCCTAACCCAAAGCCTACCACTAACCCTAATACAAACCCTAACCATAGCCGTAACCCTAACCCTACCCTAATCGTACCCCTACCCCTACCCCTAACCCTAACCGTAGCCCTGACCCTAATGCTAACCCTGGCCCTAACACTAACCCTAACCCTCACCCTAACCCTAGTCCTGACCCTCACCCTAACCCCAACCGTAACCCTAACCCGATCTCTAACCCTAACCATAGCCCTTGCCCTAACCCTTGCCCTAGCCCTAGCCCTAGCCCGAGCCCTAACCCTCACCCTAACCCTAACCCTAACCCTAACCATAGCCCTTGCCCTAACCCTTGCCCTAGCCCTAGCCCTAGCCCTAACCCTAACCCTAACCCAAGCCCTACCCCTAGCCCTAACCCTAGCCCTTACTGTAGCCCTAGCAGTAACCCTAGCCCTAGCCTGAACACTAACCCTAACCCAAACCCTAACCCTAACCCTAAACCTAACTCTAACCTTAACCCTAACCCTAACCCTAACCCTAACCCTAACCCTAACCCTCGACCTAACCCTAGCCCTAACCCTAATCCTAACGCTAACCATAACCCTAACCCTAACAAAAAACCATATCCCTAAACCTAAGTCTCACCCTAACACTAGCCTTAGCCCTAACCCTCTCACTAACTGTAACCCTAACCCTAATCCTAGCCTAAACTCTATCCCTAGCCCTAACCCTAAACCTAAGCCTAACCCTAGCGCTAACCCTAACCCTAACCCTAACCCTAACCCTAACTATAGCCTTAACCCAAACCCTAGGCCTAGACCTAACCCTACCCCTACCCCTACCCCTAAACCAAACTGTAACCCTAAACTAAAACTGAACCCTAACCCTAACCCTAGCCCTAGCTCTAGTTTTAAACCTAGCCCTAACCCTGACCCTAGCCCTAGCCCTAACCCTAGACCTTACCCTAACTCAAAGCCTACCACTAACCCTAACACAAACCCTAACCATAACCGTAGACCTAACCCTAATGCTAACCCTAACCCTAGCCCTAACACTAACCAGAACCCTCACCCTAACCCTAGCCCTCACCCTATACCTAACCCGAACCCTAAACCTTAACCCTAACCCTAACCCTAACCTAAGCCCTAACCCTAGCCCTAACGCTAGCCCTATACGTAGCCCTAGCCCTAGCCCTAGCCCTAACCCTAGCCCTAGCCCGAACCTGAACCCGAACCCTAACCCTAACCCTAACCCTAACCCTAACCCTAACCCTAGCCCAAAGCGTCACCCTAACGATAACCCTAACCCTAGACCTAACCCTAACCCTAACCCTAAACCTCACCCTAGCCCTAACCCTAACCCTAACCCTCACCCTAACTCTAACCCTAAGCATAGCCCTTGCCCTAACCCTTGCCCTAGCCCTAGCCCTAACCCTAACCCTAACCCTTGCCCTAGCCCTAGCCCTAGCCCTAGCCCTAACCCTAACCCAAGCCCTAACCCTAGCCCTAACCCTAGCCCTAACCCTAGACCTTACCCTAACTCAAAGCCTACCACTAACCCTAACACAAACCCTAACCATAACCATAGACCTAACCCTAATGCTAACCCTAACCCTAGCCCTAACACTAACCAGAACCCTCACCCTAACCCTAGCCCTCACCCTATACCTAACCCGAACCCTAAACCTTAACCCTAACCCTAACCCTAACCTAAGCCCTAACCCTAGCCCTAACGCTAGCCCTATACGTAGCCCTAGCCCTAGCCCTAGCCCTAACCCTAGCCCTAGCCCGAACCCGAACCCGAACCCTAACCCTAACCCTAACCCTAACCCTAGCCCAAAGTGTCACCCTAACGATAACCCTAACCCTAGACCTAACCCTAACCCTAACCCTAAACATCACCCTAGCCCTAACCCTAACCCTAACCCTAACCCTAACTCTAACCCTAAGCATAGCCCTTGCCCTAACCCTTGCCCTAGCCCTAGCCCTAACCCTCACCCTAACCCTAACCCTAACCCTAACCCTAACCATAGCCCTTGCCTAACCCTTGCCCTAGCCCTAGCCCTAGCCCTAACCCTAACCCAAGCCCTAACCCTAGCCCTAACCCTAGCCCTAACCTTAGCCCTAACTGTAGCCCTAGCAGTAACCCTAGCCCTAGCCCGAACACTAACCCTAACCCTAACACAAACCCTAACCCTAACCCTAACTCTAACCTTAACCCTAACCCTAACCTTAACCCTAACCCTAACCCTCGACCTAACCCTAGCCCTAACCCTAATCCTAACGCTAACCATAACCCTAACCCTAACAAAAAACCGTATCCCTAAACCTAAATCTCACCCTAACACTAGCCTTAGCCCTAACCCTCTCACTAACTGTAACCTAACCCTAATCCTAGCCTAAACTCTATCCCTAGCCCTAACCCTAACCCAACACCTACCACTAACCGTAACGCTAACCCAAACCCTAACCAGAACCAGAACCGTAACCCTAAACCTAACCCGAGCCCTAAACCTAACCCTAGCCCTAACCCTAACCCTAAGCCTAACCCTAGCGCTAACCCTAACCCTAACCCTAAACCTAACTATAGCCTTAACCCTAACCCTAGGCCTAGACCTAACCCTACCCCTACCCCTAAACCAAACTGTAACCCTAAACTGAAACTGAACCCTAACCCTAACCCTAGCCCTAGCTCTAGTTCTAAACCTAGCCCTAAACCTTACCCTAGCCCTAGCCCTAACCCTAGACCTTACCCTAACCCAAAGCCTACCACTAACCCTAATACAAACCCTCGCCCTAACCGTAGCCCTCACCCTATACCTAACCCTAACCCTAACCCTAACCCTTGCCCTAGCCCAAGCCCTAGCCATAGCCCTAACCCTAACACTAGCCCTAGCCTTAGCCCTAACCCTTGTCCGAGCCCTAACCCTAACCATAGCCGTAACCCTAACCCTACCCTAATCCTACCCCTACCCCTTCCCATAACCCTAACCGTAGCCCTGACCCTAATGCTAACCCTGGCCCTAACACTAACCCTAACCCTCACCCTAACCCTAGTCCTGACCCTCACCCTAACCCCAACCGTAACCCTAACCCGATCTCTAACCCTAACCATAGCCCTTGCCCTAACCCTTGCCCTAGCCCTAGCCCTAGCCCGAGCCCTAACCCTCACCCTAACCCTAACCCTAACCCTAACCCTAACCATAGCCCTTGCCCTAACCCTTGCCCTAGCCCTAGCCCTAGCCCTAACCCTAACCCTAACCCAAGCCCTACCCCTAGCCCTAACCCTAGCCCTTACCATAGCCCTAGCAGTAACCCTAGCCCTAGCCTGAACACTAACCCTAACCCAAACCCTAACCCTAACCCTAACCCTAACTCTAACCTTAACCCTAACCCTAACCCTAACCCTAACCCTAACCCTAACCCTAACCCTCGACCTAACCCTAGCCCTAACCCTAATCCTAACGCTAACCATAACCCTAACCCTAACAAAAAACCATATCCCTAAACCTAACTCTCACCCTAACACTAGCCTAAGCCCTAACCCTCTCACTAACTGTAACCCTAACCCTAATCCTAGCCTAAACTCTATCCCTAGCCCTAACCCTAACCCAACACCTACCACTAACCCTAACGCTAACCCAAACCCTAACCGGAACCAGAACCGTAACCCTAACCCTAACCCGAGCCCTAAACCTAACCCTAGCCCTAACCCTAACCCTAAGCCTAACCCTAGCGCTAACCCTAACCCTAACCCTAAACCTAACTATAGCCTTAACCCAAACCCTAGGCCTAGACCTAACCCTACCCCTACCCCTACCCCTAAACCAAACTGTAACCCTAAACTAAAACTGAACCCTAACCCTAACCCTAGCCCTAGCTCTAGTTCTAAACCTAGCCCTAACCCTGACCCTAGCCCTAGCCCTAACCCTAGACCTTACCCTAACTCAAAGCCTACCACTAACCCTAACACAAACCCTAACGATAACCGTAGACCTAACCCTAATGCTAAACCTAGCCCTAACACTAACCAGAACCCTCACCCTAACCCTAGCCCTCACCCTATACCTAACCCTAACCCTAAACCTAACCCTTGCCCTAGCCCAAGCCCTAGCCATAGCCCTAACCCTAACACTAGCCCTAGCCTTAACCCTAACCCTTATCCGAGCCCTAACCCTAACCATAGCCATAACCCTAACCCTACCCTAATCCTACCCCGACCCCTTCCCATAACCCTAACCGTAGCCCTGACCCTAATGCTAACCCTGCCCCTAACACTAACCCTAACCCTCACCCTAACCCTAGTCCTGACCCTCACCCTAACCCCAACCGTAACCCTAACCCGATCTCTAACCCTAATCATAGCCCTTGCCCTAACCCTTGCCCTAACCCTTGCCCTAGCCCTAGCCCTAGCCCTAACCCTCACCCTAACCCTAACCCTAACCCTAACCCTAACCATAGCCCTTGCCCTAACCCTTGCCCTAGCCCTAGCCCTAGACCTAAAACTAACCCTAACCCAAGCCCTAACCCTAGCCCTAACCCTAGCCCTAACCGTAGCCCTAGCAGTAACCCTAGCCCTAGCCCGAACACTAACCCTAACCCTAACCCAAACCCTAACGCTAACCCTAACTCTAACCTTAACCCTAACCCTAACCCTAACCCTAACCCTAACCCTAACCCTCGACCTAACCCTAGCCCTAACCCTAATCCTAACGCTAACCATAACCCTAACCCTAACAAAAAAACATATCCCTAAACCTAAATCTCACCCTAACACTAGGCTTAGCCCTAACCCTCTCACTAACTGTAACCCTAACCCTAATCCTAGCCTAAACTCTATCCCTAGCCCTAACCCTAACCCAACACCTACCACTAACCCTAACGCTAACCCAAACCCTAACCAGAACCGTAACCCTAACCCTAACCCGAGCCCTAAACCTAACCCTAGCCCTAACCCTAACCCTAAGCCTAACCCTAGCGCTAACCCTAACCCTAACCCTAAACCTAACTTTAGCCTTAACCCTAACCCTAGGCCTAGACCTACCCCTACCCCTACCCCTACCCCTACCCATAAACCAAACTGTAACCCTAAACTAAAACTGAACCCTAACCCTAACCTTAGCCCTAGCTCTAGTTCTACCCCTAGCCCTAACCCTTACCCTAGCCCTAGCCCTAACCCTAGCCCTAGCCCTAGCCCTAGCCGGAACCCGAACCCGAACCCTAACCCTAACCCTAACCCTAACCCTAACCCTAGCCCAAAGCGTCACCCTAACGATAACCCTAACCCTAGACCTAACCCTAACCCTAACCCTAACCCTAAACCTCACCCTAGCCCTAACCCTAACCCTAACCCTAACCCTAACCCTTACCCTAACCCTAACCCTAACCCTAATCCTAACCGAAACAGTATCCCTAACCCTAACCATAACCCTAGGCTTAGCCCTAAGCCTCTCACTTACAATAACCCTAACCCTAACCCTAGCCCCAACCCTGACCCTAGCCCTAACCCTAACCCAACCCCTACCACTAACCCTAACCCTAACCCAAACCCTAACCATAACCGTAACCCTAACCCTA
>NC_139475.1:23357500-23372500 GCF_057233095.1 Heloderma suspectum | reverse complement strand
CCTAACCCTAGCCCTAGCTCTAGTTCTAAACCTAGCCCTAAACCTTACCCTAGCCCTAGCCCTAACCCTAGACCTTACCCTAACCCAAAGCCTACCACTAACCCTAATACAAACCCTCGCCCTAACCGTAGCCCTCACCCTATACCTAACCCTAACCCTAACCCTAACCCTTGCCCTAGCCCAAGCCCTAGCCATAGCCCTAACCCTAACACTAGCTCTAGCCTTAGCCCTAACCCTTGTCCGAGCCCTAACCCTAACCATAGCCGTAACCCTAACCCTACCCTAATCCTACCCCTACCCCTTCCCATAACCCTAACCGTAGCCCTGACCCTAATGCTAACCCTGGCCCTAACACTAACCCTAACCCTCACCCTAACCCTAGTCCTGACCCTCACCCTAACCCCAACCGTAACCCTAACCCGATCTCTAACCCTAACCATAGCCCTTGCCCTAACCCTTGCCCTAGCCCTAGCCCTAGCCCGAGCCCTAACCCTCACCCTAACCCTAACCCTAACCCTAACCCTAACCATAGCCCTTGCCCTAACCCTTGCCCTAGCCCTAGCCCTAGCCCTAACCCTAACCCTAACCCAAGCCCTACCCCTAGCCCTAACCCTAGCCCTTACCATAGCCCTAGCAGTAACCCTAGCCCTAGCCTGAACACTAACCCTAACCCAAACCCTAACCCTAACCCTAACCCTAACTCTAACCTTAACCCTAACCCTAACCCTAACCCTAACTCTAACCCTAACCCTCGACCTAACCCTAGCCCTAACCCTAATCCTAACGCTAACCATAACCATAACCCTAACAAAAAACCATATCCCTAAACCTAACTCTCACCCTAACACTAGCCTTAGCCCTAACCCTCTCACTAACTGTAACCCTAACCCTAATCCTAGCCTAAACTCTATCCCTAGCCCTAACCCTAACCCAACACCTACCACTAACCCTAACGCTAACCCAAACCCTAACCGGAACCAGAACCGTAACCCTAACCCTAACCCGAGCCCTAAACCTAACCCTAGCCCTAACCCTAACCCTAAGCCTAACCCTAGCGCTAACCCTAACCCTAACCCTAAACCTAACTATAGCCTTAACCCAAACCCTAGGCCTAGACCTAACCCTACCCCTACACCTACCCCTAAACCAAACTGTAACCCTAAACTAAAACTGAACCCTATCCCTAACCCTAGCCCTAGCTCTAGTTCTAAACCTAGCCCTAACCCTGACCCTAGCCCTAGCCCTAACCCTAGACCTTACCCTAACTCAAAGCCTACCACTAACCCTAACACAAACCCTAACGATAACCGTAGACCTAACCCTAATGCTAACCCTAGCCCTAACACTAACCAGAACCCTCACCCTAACCCTAGCCCTCACCCTATACCTAACCCTAACCCTAAACCTAACCCTTGCCCTAGCCCAAGCCCTAGCCATAGCCCTAACCCTAACACTAGCCCTAGCCTTAACCCTAACCCTTATCCGAGCCCTAACCCTAACCATAGCCATAACCCTAACCCTACCCTAATCCTACCCCGACCCCTTCCCATAACCCTAACCGTAGCCCTGACCCTAATGCTAACCCTGCCCCTAACACTAACCCTAACCCTCACCCTAACCCTAGTCCTGACCCTCACCCTAACCCCAACCGTAACCCTAACCCGATCTCTAACCCTAATCATAGCCCTTGCCCTAACCCTTGCCCTAACCCTTGCCCTAGCCCTAGCCCTAGCCCTAACCCTCACCCTAACCCTAACCCTAACCCTAACCATAGCCCTTGCCCTAACCCTTGCCCTAGCCCTAGCCCTAGCCCTAAAACTAACCCTAACCCATGCCCTAACCCTAGCCCTAACCCTAGCCCTAACCGTAGCCCTAGCAGTAACCCTAGCCCTAGCCCGAACACTAACCCTAACCCTAACCCAAACCCTAACGCTAACCCTAACTCTAACCTTAACCCTAACCCTAACCCTAACCCTAACCCTAACCCTAACCCTCGACCTAACCCTAGCCCTAACCCTAATCCTAACGCTAACCATAACCCTAACCCTAACAAAAAAACATATCCCTAAACCTAAATCTCACCCTAACACTAGGCTTAGCCCTAACCCTCTCACTAACTGTAACCCTAACCCTAATCCTAGCCTAAACTCTATCCCTAGCCCTAACCCTAACCCAACACCTACCACTAACCCTAACGCTAACCCAAACCCTAACCAGAACCGTAACCCTAACCCTAACCCGAGCCCTAAACCTAACCCTAGCCCTAACCCTAACCCTAAGCCTAACCCTAGCGCTAACCCTAACCCTAACCCTAAACCTAACTTTAGCCTTAACCCTAACCCTAGGCCTAGACCTACCCGTACCCCTACCCCTACCCCTACCCATAAACCAAACTGTAACCCTAAACTAAAACTGAACCCTAACCCTAACCTTAGCCCTAGATCTAGTTCTACCCCTAGCCCTAACCCTTAGCTAGCCCTAGCCCTAACCCTAGACCTTACCCTAACTCAAAGCCTACCACTAACCCTAACACAAATCCTAACCATAACCGTAGCCCTAACCTTAATGCTAACCCTAGCCCTAACACTAACCAGAACCCTCAACCTAACCCTAGCACTCACCCTATACCTAACCCGAACCCTAACCCTAACCCTAACCCTAACCTAAGCCCTAACCCTAGCCCTAACCCTAGCCCTATCCGTAGCCCTAGCCCTAGCCCTAACCCTAGCCCTAGCCCTAACCCTAGACCTTACCCTAACTCAAAGCCTACCACTAACCCTAACACAAACCCTAACCATAACCGTAGCCCTAACCCTAATGCTAACCCTAGCCCTAACACTAACCAGAACCCTCACCCTAGCCCTAGCCCTAGCCCTAACCCTAGCCCTAGCCCGAACCCTAAGCCTAAGCCTAAGCCTAACCCTAACCCTAACCCTAACCCTAACCCTAGCCCAAAGCGTCACCCTAACGATAACCCTAACCCTAGAGCTAACCCTAACCCTAACCCTAACCCTAAACATCACCCTAGCCCTAACCCTAACCCTAACCCTTACCCTAACCCTAACCCTAACCCAAACAGTATCCCTAACCCTAAGCATAACCCTAGGCTTAGCCCTAACCCTCTCACTTACAATAACCCTAACCCTAACCCTAGCCCCAACCCTGACCCTAGCCCTAACCCTAACCCAACCCCTACCACTAACCCTAACCCTAACCCAAACCCTAACCCTAACCGTAACCCTAACCATAACCCGAGCCCTAAACCTAACCCTATCCCTAACCCTAAACGTAACCCTAGCGCTAACCCTAACGCTAACCCTAACCCTAAACCTAACCTTAGCCCTAATTCTAACCCTAGGCCTAGCCCTAACCCTAGCCCTAGCCCTACCCTAGCCCTACCCCTAACTCAAACTGTAACCCTAAACTGAACCTGAACCCTAACGCTAGCCCTAACTCTAGCTCTAACGCATGTCCTAACCGTTACCCTAGCCCTAGCCCTAGCGCTAACACGAGCCCTAGCCCTAATCCTAACCCTAACCCTAACCCAAACCCTAACCCAAACCCTAGCCCTAACCCTAACCCAAAGCCTACCACTAAACCTAACCAAAACCCTAACCATAATCATAAACCTAACCCTAACCCTAGCCCTCACCCTAATGATAACCCTAGCCCTAACCCTAACCCTAAAACTAACCCTCACCCCTAACCTAGCCCTCACCCTCACCCTAACTCTACTCCTAACCCTAAACCTCACCGAACCCTAACCCTAGCCATAACGCTAGCCCTAACCGTAGCCCTAGCCCTAGCCCTAACCCTAACCCTAACCCTAAATCTAAACCTAACTCTAACGCTAACGCCAGCCCTAACCCTAATGCTAACCCTAGCCGTAACCCTCACCCTCACCCTCACCCTAACCATAGCCCTCACACTGACCCTAACCCTAACCGTAACAATAGCCCTTGACCTAACCCTTGCCCTAGCCCTATCCCTATCCCTAGTCCTAGCCCTAGCCCTAGCCCTATCCCTATCCCTGTCCCTGTCCCTATCCCTAGTCCTAGCCCTAGCCCTAACCCTAGCCCTAGCCCTAACCCTAACCCTAACCCTAACCCTAAACATAACCCAAGCCCTAACCCTAGCCGTAGCCCTAACCCCACCCTAACCCTAACCCGAACTCTAGCCCTAACCCGAACCATAGCCCTAACCCTAACCCTATCCCTGTCCCTATCCCTAGTCCTAGCCCTAGCCCTAACCCTAGCCCTAGCCCTAACCCTAACCCTAACCCTAACCCTAACCCTAAACATAACCCAAGCCCTAACCCTAGCCGTAGCCCTAACCCCACCCTAACCCTAACCCGAACTCTAGCCCTAACCCGAACCATAGCCATAACCCTAACCCTACCCTAATCCTACCCCGACCCCTTCCCATAACCCTAACCGTAGCCCTGACCCTAATGCTAACCCTGCCCCTAACACTAACCCTAACCCTCACCCTAACCCTAGTCCTGACCCTCACCCTAACCCCAACCGTAACCCTAACCCGATCTCTAACCCTAATCATAGCCCTTGCCCTAACCCTTGCCCTAACCCTTGCCCTAGCCCTAGCCCTAGCCCTAACCCTCACCCTAACCCTAACCCTAACCCTAACCATAGCCCTTGCCCTAACCCTTGCCCTAGCCCTAGCCCTAGCCCTAAAACTAACCCTAACCCATGCCCTAACCCTAGCCCTAACCCTAGCCCTAACCGTAGCCCTAGCAGTAACCCTAGCCCTAGCCCGAACACTAACCCTAACCCTAACCCAAACCCTAACGCTAACCCTAACTCTAACCTTAACCCTAACCCTAACCCTAACCCTAACCCTAACCCTAACCCTAACCCTCGACCTAACCCTAGCCCTAACCCTAATCCTAACGCTAACCATAACCCTAACCCTAACAAAAAAACATATCCCTAAACCTAAATCTCACCCTAACACTAGGCTTAGCCCTAACCCTCTCACTAACTGTAACCCTAACCCTAATCCTAGCCTAAACTCTATCCCTAGCCCTAACCCTAACCCAACACCTACCACTAACCCTAACGCTAACCCAAACCCTAACCAGAACCGTAACCCTAACCCTAACCCGAGCCCTAAACCTAACCCTAGCCCTAACCCTAACCCTAAGCCTAACCCTAGCGCTAACCCTAACCCTAACCCTAAACCTAACTTTAGCCTTAACCCTAACCCTAGGCCTAGACCTACCCGTACCCCTACCCCTACCCCTACCCATAAACCAAACTGTAACCCTAAACTAAAACTGAACCCTAACCCTAACCTTAGCCCTAGATCTAGTTCTACCCCTAGCCCTAACCCTTAGCTAGCCCTAGCCCTAACCCTAGACCTTACCCTAACTCAAAGCCTACCACTAACCCTAACACAAATCCTAACCATAACCGTAGCCCTAACCTTAATGCTAACCCTAGCCCTAACACTAACCAGAACCCTCAACCTAACCCTAGCACTCACCCTATACCTAACCCGAACCCTAACCCTAACCCTAACCCTAACCTAAGCCCTAACCCTAGCCCTAACCCTAGCCCTATCCGTAGCCCTAGCCCTAGCCCTAACCCTAGCCCTAGCCCTAACCCTAGACCTTACCCTAACTCAAAGCCTACCACTAACCCTAACACAAACCCTAACCATAACCGTAGCCCTAACCCTAATGCTAACCCTAGCCCTAACACTAACCAGAACCCTCACCCTAGCCCTAGCCCTAGCCCTAACCCTAGCCCTAGCCCGAACCCTAAGCCTAAGCCTAACCCTAACCCTAACCCTAACCCTAGCCCAAAGCGTCACCCTAACGATAACCCTAACCCTAGAGCTAACCCTAACCCTAACCCTAACCCTAAACATCACCCTAGCCCTAACCCTAACCCTAACCCTTACCCTAACCCTAACCCTAACCCAAACAGTATCCCTAACCCTAAGCATAACCCTAGGCTTAGCCCTAACCCTCTCACTTACAATAACCCTAACCCTAACCCTAGCCCCAACCCTGACCCTAGCCCTAACCCTAACCCAACCCCTACCACTAACCCTAACCCTAACCCAAACCCTAACCCTAACCGTAACCCTAACCATAACCCGAGCCCTAAACCTAACCCTATCCCTAACCCTAAACGTAACCCTAGCGCTAACCCTAACGCTAACCCTAACCCTAAACCTAACCTTAGCCCTAATTCTAACCCTAGGCCTAGCCCTAACCCTAGCCCTAGCCCTACCCTAGCCCTACCCCTAACTCAAACTGTAACCCTAAACTGAACCTGAACCCTAACGCTAGCCCTAACTCTAGCTCTAACGCATGTCCTAACCGTTACCCTAGCCCTAGCCCTAGCGCTAACACGAGCCCTAGCCCTAATCCTAACCCTAACCCTAACCCAAACCCTAACCCAAACCCTAGCCCTAACCCTAACCCAAAGCCTACCACTAAACCTAACCAAAACCCTAACCATAATCATAAACCTAACCCTAACCCTAGCCCTCACCCTAATGATAACCCTAGCCCTAACCCTAACCCTAAAACTAACCCTCACCCCTAACCTAGCCCTCACCCTCACCCTAACTCTACTCCTAACCCTAAACCTCACCGAACCCTAACCCTAGCCATAACGCTAGCCCTAACCGTAGCCCTAGCCCTAGCCCTAACCCTAACCCTAACCCTAAATCTAAACCTAACTCTAACGCTAACGCCAGCCCTAACCCTAATGCTAACCCTAGCCGTAACCCTCACCCTCACCCTCACCCTAACCATAGCCCTCACACTGACCCTAACCCTAACCGTAACAATAGCCCTTGACCTAACCCTTGCCCTAGCCCTATCCCTATCCCTAGTCCTAGCCCTAGCCCTAGCCCTATCCCTATCCCTGTCCCTATCCCTAGTCCTAGCCCTAGCCCTAACCCTAGCCCTAGCCCTAACCCTAACCCTAACCCTAACCCTAAACATAACCCAAGCCCTAACCCTAGCCGTAGCCCTAACCCCACCCTAACCCTAACCCGAACTCTAGCCCTAACCCGAACCATAGCCCTAACCCTAACCCTAACCCTAGCCCTAGCCCTAGCCCTATACCTAGCCCTAGCCCGAGCCTTAACCCTAAACCTAACCCTAGCCCAGACCCTATCCCTAAACCTATCCCTACCCCTACACCTAACCCTATCCCTAACCCTAAACGTAACCCTAGCGCTAACCCTAGCGCTAACCCTAACCCTAAACCTAACCTTAGCCCTAATTGTAACCCTAGGCCTAGCCCTAACCCTAGCCCTAGCCCTACCCTACCCCTACCCCTAACTCAAACTGTAACCCTAAACTGAACCTAAACCCTAACGCTAGCCCTAACTCTAGCTCTAACGCATGTCCTAACCGTTACCCTAGCCCTAGTCCTAACACTAGCCCTAGCCCTAATCCTAACCCTAACCCTAACCCAAACCCTAACCCAAACCCTAGCCCTAACCCTAACCCAAAGCCTACCACTAAACCTAACCAAAACCCTAACCATAATCATAAACCTAACCCTAACCCTAGCCCTAACCCTAATGATAACCCTAGCCCTAACCCTAACCCTAAAACTAACCCTCACCCTAAACCTAGCCCTCACCCTAACCCTAACTCTACTCCTAACCCTAAACCTCACCAAACCCTAACCCTAGCCATAACGCAAGCCCTAACCGTAGGCCTAGCCCTAGCCCTAACCCTAACCCTAACCCTAACCCTAAACCTAAACCTAACTCTAATGCTAACGCTAACGCCAGCCCTATCCCTAATGCTAACCCTAGCCGTAACCCTCACCCTCACCCTAACCATAGCCCTCACACTGACCCTAAACTTAACCGTAACAATAGCCCTTGACATAACCCTTGCCCTAGCCCTAGCCCTATCCCTAGCCCTAGTCCTATCCCTATCCCTATCCCTATCCCTATCCCTATCCCTATCCCTAGTCCTATCCCTAGCCCTAACCCTAACCCAAGCCCAAACCCTAGCCGTAGCCCTAACCCCACCCTAACCCTAACCCGAACTCTAGCCCTAACCCGAACCCTAGCCCTAACCCTAACACTAACCCTAGCCCTAGCCCTAGCCCTATCCCTATCCCTATCCCTATCCCTATCCCTAGCCCTAGCCCGAGCCTTAACCCTAAACCTAACCCTAGCCCAGACCCTATCCCTAAACCTATCCCTACCCCTAAACCTAACCCTAGCCCTAGCCCTAACCCCAACCCTAACCCTAGTCCTAGCGCTAACCCTAACGCTAACCCTAACCCTAGCCCTAGCCCTAGCTTTAACCCTAGCCCTAGCCCTAAACCTAACCCCAACCCCAACCCTAACCCTAACCCAAACCATAAACCTACCCCAAACCCTAACCCTAACCCTAACCCGAACCGAACCCGAACTCAAACCCTAACCCCAACCCCAACCACAACACAACACCAACCGCAACCACAACCGTAAACCTAATCCTAACCCTAACCCTAACCCTAACCTCTACCCCAACCCTAGCCCTAACTCTAACCCTAACCCTAACCCTAACCGTAACCCTAACCGTAACCCCAAACCTAACCCTAGCCCTAGCCCTAACATTAACCCTAACCCTAGCCCTAACCCTAGACCTTACCCTAACCCAAAGCCTACCACTAACACTAATACAAACCCTAACCATAACCGTTGCCCTAACCCTAATGCTTACCCTAGCCCTAACACTAACCAGAACCCTCACCCTAACCCTAGCCCTCACCCTATACCTAACCTTAACCCTAACCCTTGCCCTAGCCCAAGACCTAGCCATAGCCCTAACCCTAAAACTAGCCCTAGCCTTAGACCTAACCCTTGTCCGAACTCTAACCCTAACCATAGCCCTTGCCCTAACCCTTGCCCTAGCCCTAGCCCTAGCCCTAACCCTAACCCTAACCCAAGCCCTACCCCTAGCCCTAACCCTAGCCCTAACCGTAGCCCTAGCAGTAACCCTAGCCCTAGCCCGAACACTAACCCTAACCCAAACCCTAACCCTAACCCTAACTCTAACCTTAACCCTAACCCTAACCCTAACCCTAACCCTAACCCTAACCCTAACCCTCGACCTAACCCTAGCCCTAACCCTAATCCTAACGCTAACCATGACCCTAACCCTAACAAAAAAACATATCCCTAAACCTAAATCTCACCCTAACACTAGCCTTAGCCCTAACCCTCTCACTAACTGTAACCCTAACCCTAATCCTAGCCTAAACTCTATACCTAGCACTAACCCTAACCCAACACCTACCACTAACCCTAACCCTAACGCTAACCCAAACCCTAACCAGAACCAGAACCGTAACCCTAACCCTAACCCGAGCCCTAAACCTAACCCTAGCCCTAACCCTAACCCTAAGCCTAACCCTAGCGCTAACCCTAACCCTAACCCTAAACCTAACTATAGCCTTAACCCAAACCCTAGGCCTAGACCTAACCCTACCCCTACCCCTACCCCTAAACCAAACTGTAACCCTAAACTAAAACTGAACCCTAACCCTAACCCTAGCCCTAGCTCTAGTTCTAAACCTAGCCCTAACCCTGACCCTAGCCCTAGCCCTAACCCTAGACCTTACCCTAACTCAAAGCCTACCACTAACCCTAACACAAACCCTAACCATAACCGTAGCCCTAACCCTAATGCTAACCCTAGCCCTAACACTAACCAGAACCCTCACCCTAACCCTAGCCCTCAACCTATACCTAACCCGAACCCGAACCCTAACCCTAACCCTAACCCTAACCTAAGCCCTAACCCTAGCCCTAACCCTAGCCCTATCCGTAGCCCTAGCCCTAGCCCTAACCCTAACCCTAGCCCTAGCCCTAACCCTAACCCTAACACTAATTCTAACCCTATCCGGAACCCGAACCCAAACTCAAACCCTAACCCCAACCCCAACCACAACACGACACCAACCACAACCCCAACCGTAACCCTCACCCTAACCTCAAACCCAACCCCAGCCCTAACCCTAACCCTAACCCTAAACCTAACCCTAGCCCTAACCCTAACTCTAACCCAAATCCTAAACCTAACCCAAACCCTAACCCTAGCCATAACCCTAACCCTAACCTTAGCCCAAACCCTAACCCTAGACCTAACCCTAACCCAAAGCCTACCACAAACCCTAACCCAAACCCTAACCATAACCATAGCCCTAACCCTGACCCTAACCGTAGCCCTAACCCTAATGCTAACCCTAGCCCTAACACTAACCCTAACCCTCACCCTAACCCTAGCCCTCACCCTAACCCTGACCCTAACCCTAACCCTAACCATAACCCTAACCATAGCCCTTGCCGTAACCCTTGCCGTAGCCCTAACCCTAGCCCTAACCCTAGTCGTAACCATAGCCCTAGCCCTAACCCTAGCCCTAGCCCGAACCCTAACCCTAACCCTAACACTAACCCTAACCCTAACCCTAACCCTAACCCTAACCATAACCCTAACCCTAACCCTAGACCTAACCCTAACCCTAACCCTAACCCTAGCCCTAGCCCTAACCCTAAGCCTAACCCAAACCATATCCCTAAACCTAAGCCTAACCCTAACACTAGCCTTAGCCCTAACCCTCTCACTAACTGTAACCTAACCCTAATCATAGCCTAAACTCTATCCCTATCCCTAACCCTAACCCAACACCTACCACTAACCGTAACGCTAACCCAAACCCTAACCAGAACCAGAACCGTAACCCAAAACCTAACCCGAGCCCTAAACCTAACCCTAGCCCTAACCCTAACCCTAAGCCTAACCCTAGCGCTAACCCTAACCCTAACCCTAAACCTAACTATAGCCTTAACCCTAACCCTAGGCCTAGACCTAACCCTACCCCTACCCCTACCCCTAAACCAAACTGTAACCCTAAACTGAAACTGAACCCTAACCCTAACCCTAGCCCTAGCTCTAGTTCTAAACCTAGCCCTAACCCTTACCCTAGCCCTAGCCCTAACCCTAGACCTTACCCTAACCCAAAGCCTACCACTAACCCTAATACCAACCCTAACCATAACCGTAGCCCTAACCCTAATGCTTACCCTAGCCCTAACACTAACCAGAACCCTCACCCTAACCCTAGCCCTCACCCTATACCTAACCCTAACCCTAACCTTAACCCTTGCCCTAGCCATAGCCCTAACCCTAACACTAGCCCTAGCCTTAGCCCTAACCCTTGTCCGAGCCCTAACCCTAACCATAGCCGTAACCCTAACCCTACCCTAATCCTACCCCTACCCCTACCCCTAACCCTAACCGTAGCCCTGACCCTAATGCTAACCCTGGCCCTAACACTAACCCTAACCCTCACGCTAACCCTAGTCCTGACCCTCAACCTAACCCCAACCATAACCCTAACCCGAACTCTAACCCTAATCATAGTCCTTGCCCTAACCCTTGCCCTAGCCCTAGCCCTAGCCCTAGCCCTAACCCTCACCCTCACCCTAACCCTAACCCTAACCCTAAACCTAAACATAGCCCTTGCCCTAACCCTTGCCCTAGCCCTAGCCCTAACCCTAACCCCAACCCAAGCCCTAACCCTCTCACTAACTGTAACCCTAACCCTAATCCTAGCCCTAGCTCTAGTTCTAACCCTAGCCCTAACCCTTTCCCTAGCCCTAGCCCTAACCCTAGACCTTACCCTAGCCCTATCCGTAGCCCTAGCCCTAGCCCTAACCCTAGCCCTAGCCCGAACCCTAACCCTAACCCTAAACCTAACCCTAACCCTAGCCCAAAGCGTCACCCTAACGATAACCCTAACCCTAGACCTAACCCTAACCCTAACCCTAACCCTAAACCTCACCCTAGCCCTAACCCTAACCCAAACCCTTACCCTAACCCTAACCCTAACCCAAACAGTATCCCTAACCCTAAGCATAACCCTAGGCTTAGCCCTAACCCTCTCACTTACAATAACCCTAACCCTAACCCTAGCCCCAACCCTGACCCTAGCCCTAACCCTAACCCAACCCCTACCACTAACCCTAACCCTAACCCTAACCATAACCGTAACCCTAACCCTAACCCGAGCCCTAAACTTAACCCTATCCCTAACCCTAAACGTAACCCTAGCGCTAAACCTAACGCTAAGCCTAAGCCTAAACCTAACCTTAGCCCTAATTCTAACCCTAGGCCTAGCCCTAACCCTAGCCCTAGCCCTACCCTACCCCTACCCCTAACTCAAACTGTAACCCTAAACTGAACCTGAACCCTAACGCTAGCCCTAAATCTAGCTCTAACGCATGTCCTAACCATTAACCTAGCCCTAGCCCTAGCCCTAACACTAGCCCTAGCCCTAATCCTAACCCTAACCCTAACCCAAACCCTAACCCAAACCCTAGCCCTAACCCTAACCCAAAGCCTACCACTAAACCTAACCAAAACCCTAACCATAATCATAAACCTAACCCTAACCCTAGCCCTAACCCTAATGATAACCCTAGCCCTAACCCAAACCCTAAAACTAACCCTCACCCTAAACCTAGCCCTCACCCTAACCCTAACTCTACTCCTAACCCTAAACCTCACCGAACCCTAACCCTAGCCATAACGCTAGCCCTAACCGTAGCTCTAGCCCTAGCCCTAACCCTAACCCTAACCCTAACCCTAACCCTAACCCTAACCCTAAACCTAAACCTAACTCTAACGCTAACGCCAGCCCTAACCCTAATGCTAACCCTAGCCGTAACCCTCATCCTCACCCTCACCCTAACCATAGCCCTCACACTGACCCTAACCCTAACTGTAACAATAGCCCTCGACCTAACCCTAGCCCTAACCCTAATCCTAACGCTAACCATAACCCTAACCCTAACAAAAAAAATATCCCTAAACCTAAATCTCACCCTAACACTAGCCTTAGCCCTAACCCTCTCACTAACTGTAACCCTAACCCTAATCCTAGCCTAAACTCTATCCCTAGCCCTAACCCTAACCCAACACCTACCACTAACCCTAACCCTAACGCTAACCCAAACCCTAACCAGAACCAGAACCGTAACCCTAACCCTAACCCGAGTCCTAAACTTAACCCTAGCCCTAACCCTAACCCTAAGCCTAACCCTAGCGCTAACCCTAACCCTAACCCTAAACCTAACTATAGCCTTAACCCAAACCCTAGGCCTAGACCTACCCCTACCCCTACCCCTACCCCTAAACCAAACTGTAACCCTAAACTAAAACTGAACCCTAACCCTAACCCTAGCCCTAGCTCTAGTTCTAAACCTAGCCCTAACCCTGACCCTAGCCCTAGCCCTAACCCTAGACCTTACCCTAACTCAAAGCCTACCACTAACCCTAACACAAACCCTAACCATAACCGTAGCCATAACCCTAATGCTAACCCTAGCCCTAACACTAACCAGAACCCTCACCCTAACCCTAGCCCTCACCCTATACCTAACCCGAACCATAAACCTAACCCTAACCCTAACCCTAACCTAAGACCTAACCCTAGCCCTAACCCTAGCCCTATCCGTAGCCCTAGCCCTAGCCCTAACCCTAGCCCTAGCCCGAACCCGAACCCGAACCCTAACCCTAATCCTAACCCTAACCCTAACCCTAGCCCAAAGCGTCACCCTAACGATAAACCTAACCCTAGACCTAACCCTAACCCTAACCCTAACCCTAAACCTCACCCTAGCCCTAACCCTAACCCTAACCCTAACCCTAACCCTAACCCTTACCCTAACCCTAACCCTAACCCTAATCCTAACCGAAACAGTATCCCTAACCCTAACCATAACCCTAGGCTTAGCCCTAAGACTCTCACTTACAATAACCCTAACCCTAACCCTAGCCCCAACCCTGACCCTAGCCCTAACCCTAACCCAACCCCTACCACTAACCCTAACCCTAACCCAAACCCTAACCATAACCGTAACCCTAACCCTAACCCGAGCCCTAAACCTAACGCTATCCCTAACCCTAAACGTAACCCTAGCGCTAACCCTAACGCTAACCCTAACCCTAAACCTAACCTTAGCCCTAATTCTAACCCTAGGCCTAGCCCTAACCCTAGCCCTAGCCCTACCCTACCCCTACCCCTAACTCAAACTGTAACCCTAAACTGAACCTGAACCCTAACGCTAGCCCTAAATCTAGCTCTAACGCATGTCCTAACAGTTACCCAGCCCTAGCCCTAGCCCTAAGACTAGCCCTAGCCCTAATCCTAACCCTAACCCTAACCCTAACCCTAACCCAAGCCCTAACCCTAGCCGTAGCCCTAACCCCACCCTAACCCTAACCCGAACCCTAGCCCTAACCCGAACCCTAGCCCTAACCGTAACGCTAACCCTAGCCCTAGACCTAGCCCTAGCCCTATCCCTAGCCCTAGCCCGAGCCGTAACCCTAAACCTAACCCTAGCCCAGACCCTATCCCTAAACCTATCCCTACCTCTAAACCTAACCCTAGCCCTAACCCTAACCCTAACCCTAACCCTACCCCTACCCCTAACCCTAGCCCTAGCACTAACCCTAACCCTAACCCTACCCCTAACCCTAACCCTAGCCCTAGCGCTAACCCTAACGCTAACCCTAACCCTAGCCCTAGTCCTAGCTTTAACCCTAGCCCTAGCCCTAGCCCTAGCCCTAGCCCTAAACCTAACCCCAACCCCAACCCCAACCCTAACCCTAACCCTAACCCTAACCCTAACCCGAACCGAACCCGAACTCAAACCCTAACCCCAACCCCAACCACAACACCAACCGCAACCACAACCGTAACCCTAAGCCTAACCCTAACCCTAACCCTAACCTCAACCACAACCCTAGCCCTAACTCTAACCCTAACCCTAACCCTAACCCTAACCGTAACCCCAAACCTAACCCTAGCCCTAGCCCTAACATTAACCCTAACCCTAGCCATAGCCTTAATCCTCACCCTAACCCTAACCCAAACCCTAACCCAAACCCTAGCCCTAACCCTAACCCAAAGCCTACCACTAAACCTAACCAAAACCCTAACCATA
>NC_139475.1:23282500-23355000 GCF_057233095.1 Heloderma suspectum | reverse complement strand
CCTAGCCCTAACCCTTACCCTAGCCCTAGCCCTAACCCTAGACCTTTCCCTAACCCAAAGCCTACCACTAACCCTAATACAAACCCTAACCATAACCGTAGCCCTAACCCTAATGCTTACCCTAGCCCTAACACTAACCAGAACCCTCACCCTAACCCTAGCCCTCACCCTATACCTAACCCTAACCCTAACCCTAACCCTTGCCCTAGCCCAAGCCCTAGCCATAGCCCTAACCCTAACACTAGCCCTAGCCTTAGCCCTAACCCTTGTCCGAGCCCTAACCCTAACCCTAACCATAGCCGTAACCCTAACCCTACCCTAATCCTACCCCTACCCCTTCCCATAACCCTAACCGTAGCCCTGACCCTAATGCTAACCCTGGCCCTAACACTAACCCTAACCCTCACCCTAACCCTAGTCCTGACCCTCACCCTAACCCCAACCGTAACCCTAACCCGATCTCTAACCCTAACCATAGCCCTTGCCCTAACCCTTGCCCTAGCCCTAGCCCTAGCCCGAGCCCTAACCCTCACCCTGACCCTAACCCTAACCCTAACCCTAACCATAGCCCTTGCCCTAACCCTTGCCCTAGCCCTAGCCCTAGCCCTAACCCTAACCCTAACCCAAGCCCTACCCCTAGCCCTAACCCTAGCCCTTACCGTAGCCCTAGCAGTAACCCTAGCCCTAGCCTGAACACTAACCCTAACCCAAACCCTAACCCTAACCCTAAACCTAACTCTAACCTTAACCCTAACCCTAACCCTAACCCTAACCCTAACCCTAACCCTCGACCTAACCCTAGCCCTAACCCTAATCCTAACGCTAACCATAACCCTAACCCTAACAAAAAACCATATCCCTAAACCTAAGTCTCACCCTAACACTAGCCTTAGCCCTAACCCTCTCACTAACTGTAACCCTAACCCTAATCCTAGCCTAAACTCTATCCCTAGCCCTAACCCTAAACCTAAGCCTAACCCTAGCGCTAACCCTAACCCTAACCCTAACCCTAACTATAGCCTTAACCCAAACCCTAGGCCTAGACCTAACCCTACCCCTACCCCTACCCCTAAACCAAACTGTAACCCTAAACTAAAACTGAACCCTAACCCTAACCCTAGCCCTAGCTCTAGTTTTAAACCTAGCCCTAACCCTGACCCTAGCCCTAGCCCTAACCCTAGACCTTACCCTAACTCAAAGCCTACCACTAACCCTAACACAAACCCTAACCATAACCGTAGACCTAACCCTAATGCTAACCCTAACCCTAGCCCTAACACTAACCAGAACCCTCACCCTAACCCTAGCCCTCACCCTATACCTAACCCGAACCCTAAACCTTAACCCTAACCCTAACCCTAACCTAAGCCCTAACCCTAGCCCTAACGCTAGCCCTATACGTAGCCCTAGCCCTAGCCCTAGCCCTAACCCTAGCCCTAGCCCGAACCTGAACCCGAACCCTAACCCTAACCCTAACCCTAACCCTAGCCCAAAGCGTCACCCTAACGATAACCCTAACCCTAGACCTAACCCTAACCCTAACCCTAAACCTCACCCTAGCCCTAACCCTAACCCTAACCCTAACCCTAACTCTAACCCTAAGCATAGCCCTTGCCCTAACCCTTGCCCTAGCCCTAGCCCTAACCCTCACCCTAACCCTAACCCTAACCCTAACCCTAACCATAGCCCTTGCCTAACCCTTGCCCTAGCCCTAGCCCTAGCCCTAACCCTAACCCAAGCCCTAACCCTAGCCCTAACCCTAACCCTAACCCTAACCTTAGCCCTAACTGTAGCCCTAGCAGTAACCCTAGCCCTAGCCCGAACACTAACCCTAACCCTAACACAAACCCTAACCCTAACCCTAACTCTAACCTTAACCCTAACCCTAACCCTAACCCTAAACCTCACCCTAGCCCTAACCCTAATCCTAACGCTAACCATAACCCTAACCCTAACAAAAAACCGTATCCCTAAACCTAAATCTCACCCTAACACTAGCCTTAGCCCTAACCCTCTCACTAACTGTAACCTAACCCTAATCCTAGCCTAAACTCTATCCCTAGCCCTAACCCTAACCCAACACCTACCACTAACCGTAACGCTAACCCAAACCCTAACCAGAACCAGAACCGTAACCCTAGACCTAACCCGAGCCCTAAACCTAACCCTAGCCCTAACCCTAACCCTAAGCCTAACCCTAGCGCTAACCCTAACCCTAACCCTAACCCTAAACCTAACTATAGCCTTAACCCTAACCCTAGGCCTAGACCTAACCCTACCCCTACCCCTACCCCTAAACCAAACTGTAACCCTAAACTGAAACTGAACCCTAACCCTAACCTTAGCCCTAGCTCTAGTTCTAAACCTAGCCCTAACCCTTACCCTAGCCCTAGCCCTAACCCTAGACCTTACCCTAACCCAAAGCCTACCACTAACCCTAATACAAACCCTAACCATAACTGTAGCCCTAACCCTAATGCTTACCCTAGCTCTAACACTAACCAGAACCCTCACCCTAACCCTAGCCCTCACCCTATACCTAACCCTAACCCTAACCCTAACCCTTGCCCTAGCCCAAGCCCTAGCCATAGCCCTAACCCTAACACTAGCCCTAGCCTTAGCCCTAACCCTTGTCCGAGCCCTAACCCTAACCATAGCCGTAACCCTAACCCTACCCTAATCCTACCCCTACCCCTTCCCATAACCCTAACCGTAGCCCTGACCCTAATGCGAACCCTGGCCCTAACACTAACCCTAACCCTCACCCTAACCCTAGTCCTGACCCTCACCCTAACCCCAACCGTAACCCTAACCCGATCTCTAACCCTAACCATAGCCCTTGCCCTAACCCTTGCCCTAGCCCTAATCCTAACGCTAACCATAACCCTAACCCTAACAAAAAACCATATCCCTAAACCTAACTCTCACCCTAACACTAGCCTTAGCCCTAACCCTCTCACTAACTGTAACCTAACCCTAATCCTAGCCTAAACTCTATCCCTAGCCCTAACCCTAACCCAACACCTACCACTAACCGTAACGCTAACCCAAACCCTAACCAGAACCAGAACCGTAACCCTAAACCTAACCCGAGCCCTAAACCTAACCCTAGCCCTGACCCTAACACTAAGCCTAACCCTAGCGCTAACCCTAACCCTAACCCTAAACCTAACTATAGCCGTAACCCTAACCCTAGGCCTAGACCTAACCCTACCCCTATGCCTACCCCTAAACCAAACTGTAACCCTAAACTGAAACTGAACCCTAACCCTAACCCTAGCCCTAGCTCTAGTTCTAAACCTAGCCCTAACCCTTACCCTAGCCCTAGCCCTAACCCTAGACCTTACCCTAACCCAAAGCCTACCACTAACCCTAATACAAACCCTAACCATAGCCGTAACCCTAACCCTACCCTAATCGTACCCCTACCCCTACCCCTAACCCTAACCGTAGCCCTGACCCTAATGCTAACCCTGGCCCTAACACTAACCCTAACCCTCACCCTAACCCTAGTCCTGACCCTCACCCTAACCCCAACCGTAACCCTAACCCGAACTCTAACCCTAATCATAGTCCTTGCCCTAACCCTTGCCCTAGCCCTAGCCCTAGCCCTAGCCCTAACCCTCACCCTAAACCTAACCCTAAACCTAACCCTAACACTAACCATAGCCCTTGCCCTAACCCTTGCCCTAGCCCTAGCCCTAGCCCGAACCCTAACCCTAACCCAAGCCCTAACCCTAGCCCTAACCCTAGCCCTAACCGTAGCCCTAGCAGTAACCCTAGCCCTAGCCCGAACACTAACCCTAACCCTAACCCTAACCCTAACCCTAACCCTAACCGTCGACCTAACCCTAGCCCTAACCCTAATCCTAACGCTAACCATAACCCTAACCCTAACAAAAAACCATATCCCTAAACCTAACTCTCTCCCTAACACTAGCCTTAGCCCTAACCCTCTCACTAACTGTAACCCTAACCCTAATCCTAGCCCTAGCTCTAGTTCTAACCCGAGCCCTAACCCTAACCCTAGCCCTAGCCCTAACCCTAGACCTTATCCTAGCCCTATCCGTAGCCCTAGCCCTAGCCCTAACCCTAGCCCTAGCCCGAACCCTAACCCTAACCCTAACCCTAACCCTAACCCTAAGCCTAGCCCAAAGCGTCACCCTAACGATAACCCTAACCCTAGAACTAACCCTAACCCTAACCCTAACCCTAAAACTCACCCTAGCCCTAACCCTAACCCAAACCCTTACCCTAACCCTAACCCTAACCCAAACAGTATCCCTAACCCTAAGCATAACCCTAGGCTTAGCCCTAACCCTCTCACTTACAATAACCCTAACCCTAACCCTAGCCCCAACCCTGACCCTAGCCCTAACCCTAACCCAACCCCTACCACTAACCCTAACCCTAACCCAAACCCTAACCATAACCGTAACCCTAACCCTAACCCGAGCCCTAAACCTAACCCTATCCCTAACCCTAAACGTAACCCTAGCGCTAACCCTAACGCTAACCCTAACCCTAAACCTGACCTTAGCCCTAATTCTAACCCTAGGCCTAGCCCTAACCCTAGCCCTAGCCCTACCCTACCCCTACCCCTAACTCAAACTGTAACCCTAAACTGAACCTGAACCCTAACGCTAGCCCTAACTCTAGCTCTAACGCATGTCCTAACCGTTACCCTAGCCCTAGCCCTAGCCCTAAGACTAGCCCTAGCCCTAATCCTAACCCTAACCCTAACCCAAACCCTAACCCAAACCCTAGTCCTAACCCTAACCCAAAGCCTACCACTAAACCTAACCAAAACCCTAACCATAATCATAAACCTAACCCTAACCCTAGCCCTAACCCTAATGATAACCCTAGCCCTAACCCAAACCCTAAAACTAACCCTCACCCTAAACCTAGCCCTCACCCTAACCCTAACTCTACTCCTAACCCTAAACCTCACCGAACCCTAACCCTAGCCATAACGCTAGCCCTAACCGTAGCCCTAGCCCTAGCCCTAACCCTAACCCTAACCCTAACCCTAACCCTAACCCTAACCCTTAACCTAAACCTAACTCTAACGCTAACGCCAGCCCTAACCCTAATGCTAACCCTAGCCGTAACCCTCACCGTCACCCTCACCCTAACCATAGCCCTCACACAGACCCTAACCCTAACCGTAACAATAGCCCTTGACCTAACCCTTGCCCTAGCCCTAGCCCTATCCCTATCCCTAGTCCTATCCCTATCCCTATCCCTATCCCTATCCCTATCCCTATCCCTATCCCTATCCCTATCCCTATCCCTAGTCCTAGCCCTAGCCCTAACCCTAACCCTAACCCTAACCCTAACCCTAACCCAAACCCAAGCCCTAACCCTAGCCGTAGCCCTAACCCCACCCTAACCCTAACCCGAACTCTAGCCCTAACCCGAACCCTAGCCCTAACCCTAACCCTAGCCTTAGACCTAGCCCTAGCCCTATCCCTAGCCCTATCCCGAGCCTTAACCCTAAATCTAACCCTAGCCCAGACCCTATCCCTAAACCTATCGCTAGCCCTAAACCTAACCCTAGACCTAACCCTAACCCTAACCCTAACCCTACCCCTAACCCTAACCCTAACCCCAGCCCTCGCGCTAACCCTAATCCTAACCCTACCCCTACCCCTAACCCTAGCCCTAGTGCTAACCCTAACGCTAACCCTAACCCTAGCCCTAGCCCTAGCTTTAACCTTAGCCCGAGCCCTAGCCCTAGCCCTAAACCTAACCCCAACCGCAACCCTAACCCTAACCCAAACCATAAATCTACCCCAAACCCTAACCCTAACCCTAACCCAAACCGAACCCGAACTCAAACCCTAACCCTAACCCCAACCCCAACCCTAGCCCTAACTCTAACCCTAACCCTAACCCTAACCCTAACCCTAACCCTAACCGTAACCCTAACCGTAACCCCAAACCTAATCCTAGCCCTAGCCCTAACATTAACCCTAACCCTAGCCCTAACCCTAGACCTTACCCTAACCCAAAGCCTACCACTAACCCTAATACAAACCCTAATCATAACCGTAGCCCTAACCCTAATGCTTACCCTAGCCCTAACACTAACCAGAACCCTCACCCTAACCCTAGCCCTCACCCTATACCTAACCCTAACCCTAACCCTAACCCTAACCCTTGCCCTAGCCGAAGCCCTAGCCATACCTCTAACCCTAACACTAGCCCTAGCCTTAGCCCTAACCCGTGTCCGAGCCCTAACCCTAACCATAGCCGTAACCCTAACCCTACCCTAATCCTACCCCTACCCCTACCCGTAACCCTAACTGTAGCCCTGACCCTAATGCTAACCCTGGCCCTAACACTAACCCTAACCCTCACCCTAACCCTAGTCCTGACCCTCACCCTAACCCCAACCGTAACCCTAACCCGAACTCTAACCCTAACCATAGCCCTTGCCCTAACCCTTGCCCTAGCCCTAGCCCTAGCCCTAGCCCTAGCCCTAGCCCTAACCCTCACCCTCACCCTAACCCTAACCCTAACCCTAACCCTAACCCTAACCCTAACCATAGCCCTTGCCCTAACCCTTGCCCTAGCCCTAGCCCTAGCCCTAGCCCTAACCCTAAACCTAACCCAAGCCCTAACCCTAGCCCTAACCCTAGGCCTAACCGTAGCCCTAGCAGTAACCCTAGCCCTAGCCCTAGCCGGAACACTAACCCTAACCCTAACCCAAACCCTAACCCTAACCCTAACTCTAACCTTAACCCTAAACCTAACCCTAACCCTAACCCTAACCCTAACCCTAACCCTCGACCTAACCCTAGCCCTAACCCTAATCCTAACGCTAACCATAACCCTAACCCTAACAAAAAAACATATCCCTAAACCTAAATCTCACCCTAACCCTAGTCTTAGCCCTATCCCTCTCACTAACTGTAACCCTAACCCTAACCCTAGCCCTAACCCAACCCCTACCACTAACCCTAACCCTAACCCAAACCCTAACCAGAACCGTAACCCTAAACATAACACTAACCCGAGCCCTAAACCTGAACCTAGCCCTAACCCTAACCATAACCCTAACCCTAGCGCTAATCCTAACTCTAACGCTAACCCTAAACCTAACCCTAGCCCTAACCCTAACCCTAGGCCTAGCCGTAACCATACCCCTACCCCTACCCCTGCCCCTAACCCAAACTGTAACCCTAAACTGAACCTGAACCTGAACCCTAACCCTAGTCCTAGCTCTAGCTCTAACCCTAGCCCTAACCGTTACCTAGCCCTAGCCCTAGCCCTAACCCTAGCCCTAATCCTAGCCCGAACCCTAACCCTAACCCTAGCCCTAGCCCTAAACCTAACCCTAGCCCTAACCCTAACCCTAACCCTAACCCTAACCCTAACCCTAACCCTAGCCCTAGCCCTAGCCCTAACACTAACACTAACACTAACACTGACACTAACACTAACACTAACCCTATCCCTATCCCTATCCCTATCCCTATCCCTATCCCTATCCCAAGCCCTAGCCCTAGCTCTAACACTACAACTAACCCTAGCCCTACCCCTAAACCTGCCCCTAAGTCTAACCCTAACCCTACACCTAAACCTAACCCTAACACTAACCCTAACACTAACCCTAGCCCTAGCCCTAGCCCTAACCCTACCCTAAACCTAACCTGAACTCTAGCCCTAACCCTTGCCCTAACTCTAACCCTAACCCTAACCCTAACCCTAACCATAGCCGTAACCCTAACCCTACCCTAATCCTACCCCTACCCCTACCCCTAACCCTAACCGTAGCCCTGACCCTAATGCTAACCCTGGCCCTAACACTAACCCTAACCCTCACCCTAACCCTAGCCCTGACCCTCACCCTAACCCCAACCCTAACCCTAACCCTAACCCTAACTCTAACCCTAAGCATAGCCCTTGCCTAACCCTTGCCCTAGCCCTAGCCCTAGCCCTAACCCTAACCCAAGCCCTAACCCTAGCCCTAACCCTAGCCCTAACCTTAGCCCTAACTGTAGCCCTAGCAGTAACCCTAGCCCTAGCCCGAACACTAACCCTAACCCTAACACAAACCCTAACCCTAACCCTAACTCTAACCTTAACCCTAACCCTAACCTTAACCCTAACCCTAACCCTCGACCTAACCCTAGCCCTAACCCTAATCCTAACGCTAACCATAACCCTAACCCTAACAAAAAACCGTATCCCTAAACCTAAATCTCACCCTAACACTAGCCTTAGCCCTAACCCTCTCACTAACTGTAACCTAACCCTAATCCTAGCCTAAACTCTATCCCTAGCCCTAACCCTAACCCAACACCTACCACTAACCGTAACGCTAACCCAAACCCTAACCAGAACCAGAACCGTAACCCTAAACCTAACCCGAGCCCTAAACCTAACCCTAGACCTAACCCTAACCCTAAGCCTAACCCTAGCGCTAACCCTAACCCTAACCCTAAACCTAACTATAGCCTTAACCCTAACCCTAGGCCTAGACCTAACCCTACCCCTACCCCTACCCCTAAACCAAACTGTAACCCTAAACTGAAACTGAACCCTAACCCTAACCCTAGCCCTAACCCTAGACCTTACCCTAACCCAAAGCCTACCACTAACCCTAATACAAACCCTCACCCTAACCCTAGCCCTCACCCTATACCTAACCCTAACCCTAACCCTAACCCTTGCCCTAGCCCAAGCCCTAGCCATAGCCCTAACCCTAACACTAGCCCTAGCCTTAGCCCTAACCCTTGTCCGAGCCCCAACCCTAACCATAGCCGTAACCCTAACCCTACCCTAATCCTACCCCTACCCCTTCCCATAACCCTAACCGTAGCCCTGACCCTAATGCTAACCCTGGGCCTAACACTAACCCTAACCCTCACCCTAACCCTAGTCCTGACCCTCACCCTAACCCCAAACGTAACCCTAACCCGATCTCTAACCCTAACCATAGCCCTTGCCCTAACCCTTGCCCTAGCCCTAGCCCTATCCCGAGCCTTAACCCTCACCCTAACCCTAACCCTAACCCTAACCCTAACCCTAACCATAGCCCTTGCCCTAACCCTTGCCCTAGCCCTAGCCCTAGCCCTAACCCTAACCCTAACCCAAGCCCTACCCCTAGCCCTAACCCTAGCCCTTACCATAGCCCTAGCAGTAACCCTAGCCCTAGCCTGAACACTAACCCTAACCCAAACCCTAACCCTAACCCTAACCCTAACTCTAACCTTAACCCTAACCCTAACCCTAACCCTAACCCTAACCCTAACCCTCGACCTAACCCTAGCCCTAACCCTAATCCTAACGCTAACCATAACCCTAACCCTAACAAAAAACCATATCCCTAAACCTAACTCTCACCCTAACACTAGCCTTAGCCCTAACCCTCTCACTAACTGTAACCCTAACCCTAATCCTAGCCTAAACTCTATCCCTAGCCCTAACCCTAACCCAACACCTACCACTAACCCTAACGCTAACCCAAACCCTAACCAGAACCAGAACCGTAACCCTAACCCTAACCCGAGCCCTAAACCTAACCCTAGCCCTAACCCTAACGCTAAGCCTAACCCTAGCGCTAACCCTAACCCTAACCCTAAACCTAACTATAGCCTTAACCCAAACCCTAGGCCTAGACCTAACCCTACCCCTACCCCTACCCCTAAACCAAACTGTAACCCTAAACTAAAACTGAACCCTAACCCTAACCCTAGCCCTAGCTCTAGTTCTAAACCTAGCCCTAACCCTGACCCTAGCCCTAGCCCTAACCCTAGACCTTACCCTAACTCAAAGCCTACCACTAACCCTAACACAAACCCTAACGATAACCGTAGACCTAACCCTAATGCTAACCCTAGCCCTAACACTAACCAGAACCCTCACCCTAACCCTAGCCCTCACCCTATACCTAACCCGAACCCTAAACCTTAACCCTAACCCTAACCCTAGCCCAAAGTGTCACCCTAACGATAACCCTAACCCTAGACATAAGCCTAACCCTAACCCTAACCCTAAACCTCACCCTAGCCCTAACCCTAACCCTAACCCTAACCCTTACCCTAACCCTAACCCTAACCCTAACCCTAACCCTAACCCAAACAGTATCCCTAACCCTAACCATAACCCTAGGCTTAGCCCTAACCCTCTCACTTACAATAACCCTAACCCTAACCCTAGCCCCAACCCTGACCCTAGCCCTAACCCTAACCCAACCCCTACCACTAACCCTAACCCTAACCCAAACCCTAACCATAACCGTAACCCTAACCCTAACCCGAGCCCTAAACCTAACCCTATCCCTAACCCTAAACGTAACCCTAGCGCTAACCCTAACGCTAACCCCAACCCTAAACCTAACCTTAGCCCTAATTCTAACCCTAGGCCTAGCCCTAACCCTAGCCCTAGCCCTACCCTACCCCTACCCCTAACTCAAACTGTAACCCTAAACTGAACCTGAACCCTAACGCTAGCCCTAACTCTAGCTCTAACGCATGTCCTAACAGTTACCCAGCCCTAGCCCTAGCCCTAAGACTAGCCCTAGCCCTAATCCTAACCTTAACCCTAACCCTAACCCGAACCCTAGCCCTAACCCGAACCCTAGCCCTAACCGTAACCCTAACCCTAGCCCTAGCCCTAGCCCTAGCCCTAGCCCTATCCCTAGCCCTAGCCCGAGCCTTAACCCTAAACCTAACCCTAGCCCAGACCCTATCCCTAAACCTATCCCTACCCCTAAACCTAACCCTAGCCCTAACCCTAACCCTAACCCTAACCCTACCCCTAACCCTAACCCTAGCCCTAGCGCTAACCCTAACCCTAACCCTACCCCTAACCCTAACACTAGCCCTAGCGCTAACCCTAACGCTAACCCTAACCCTAGCCCTAGCCCTAGCTTTAACCCTAGCCCTAGCCCTAGCCCTAGCCCTAAACCTAACCCCAACCCCAACCTTAACCCTAACCCTAACCCGAACCGAACCCGAACTCAAACCCTAACCCCAACCCCAACCACAACACAACACCAACCGCAACCACAACCGTAACCCTAACCCTAACCCTAACCCTAACCTCAACCACAACCCTAGCCCTAACTCTAACCCGAACCCTAACCCTAACCGTAACCCTAACCGTAACCCCAAACCTAACACTAGCCCTACCCTAACATTAACCCTAACCCTAGCCATAGCCTTAATCCTCACCCTAACCCTAACCCTAACCCAAACCCTAACCCAAACCCTAGCCCTAACCCTAACCCAAAGCCTACCACTAACCCTAACACAAATCCTAACCATAACCGTAGCCCTAACCTTAATGCTAACCCTAGCCCTAACACTAACCAGAACCCTCAACCTAACCCTAGCCCTCACCCTATACCTAACCCGAACCCTAACCCTAACCCTAACCCTAAACTAAGCCCTAACCCTAGCCCTAACCCTAGCCCTATCCGTAGCCCTAGCCCTAGCCCTAACCCTAGCCCTAGCCCTAACCCTAGACCTTACCCTAACTCAAAGCCTACCACTAACCCTAACACAAACCCTAACCATAACCGTAGCCCTAACCCTAATGCTAACCCTAGCCCTAACACTAACCAGAACCCTCACCCTAGCCCTAGCCCTAACCCTAGCCCTAGCCCGAACCCTAAGCCTAAGCCTAACCCTAACCCTAACCCTAACCCTAGCCCAAAGCGTCACCCTAACGATAACCCTAACCCTAGAGCTAACCCTAACCCTAACCCAAACCCTAACCCAAACCCTAGCCCTAACCCTAACCCAAAGCCTACCACTAAACCTAACCAAAACCCTAACCATAATCATAAACCTAACCCTAACCCTAGCCCTCACCCTAATGATAACCCTAGCCCTAACCCTAACCCTAAAACTAACCCTCACCCCTAACCTAGCCCTCACCCTCACCCTAACTCTACTCCTAACCCTAAACCTCACCGAACCCTAACCCTAGCCATAACGCTAGCCCTAACCGTAGCCCTAGCCCTAGCCCTAACCCTAACCCTAACCCTAAACCTAAACCTAACTCTAACGCTAACGCTAACGCCAGCCCTAACCCTAATGCTAACCCTAGCCGTAACCCTCACCCTCACCCACACCCCAGCCATAGCCCTCACACTGACCCTAACCCTAACCGTAACAATAGCCCTTGACCTAACCCTTGCCCTAGCCCTATCCCTATCCCTAGTCCTAGCCCTAGCCCTATCCCTATCCCTATCCCTGTCCCTATCCCTAGTCCTAGCCCTAGCCCTAACCCTAGCCCTAGCCCTAACCCTAACCCTAACCCTAACCCTAAACATAATCCAAGCCCTAACCCTAGCCGTAGCCCTAACCCCACCCTAACCCTAACCCGAACTCTAGCCCTAACCCGAACCATAGCCCTAACCCTAACCCTAACCCTAGCCCTAGCCCTAGCCCTAGCCCTAGCCCTATACCTAGCCCTAGCCCGAGCCTTAACCCTAAACCTAACCCTAGCCCAGACCCTATCCCTAAACCTATCCCTACCCCTACACCTAACCCTATCCCTAACCCTAAACGTAACCCTAGCGCTAACCCTAGCGCTAACCCTAACCCTAAACCTAACCTTAGCCCTAATTGTAACCCTAGGCCTAGCCCTAACCCTAGCCCTAGCCCTACCCTACCCCTACCCCTAACTCAAACTGTAACCCTAAACTGAACCTGAACCCTAACGCTAGCCCTAACTCTAGCTCTAACGCATGTCCTAACCGTTACCCTAGCCCTAGCCCTAACACTAGCCCTAGCCCTAATCCTAACCCTAACCCTAACCCAAACCCTAACCCAAACCCTAGCCCTAACCCTAACCCAAAGCCTACCACTAAACCTAACCAAAACCCTAACCATAATCATAAACCTAAACCTAACCCTAGCCCTAACCCTAATGATAACCCTAGCCCTAACCCTAACCCTAAAACTAACCCTCACCCTAAACCTAGCCCTCACCCTAACCCTAACTCTACTCCTAACCCTAAACCTCACCAAACCCTAACCCTAGCCATAACGCAAGCCCTAACCGTAGGCCTAGCCCTAGCCCTAACCCTAACCCTAACCCTAAACCTAAACCTAACTCTAATGCTAACGCTAACGCCAGCCCTAACCCTAATGCTAACCCTAGTCGTAACCCTCACCCTCACCCTAACCATAGCCCTCACACTGACCCTAAACTTAACCGTAACAATAGCCCTTGACCTAACCCTTGCCCTAGCCCTAGCCCTATCCCTATCCCTAGTCCTATCCCTATCCCCATCCCTATCCCTAGTCCTATCCCTAGCCCTAACCCTAACCCAAGCCCAAACCCTAGCCGTAGCCCTAACCCCACCCTAACCCTAACCCGAACTCTAGCCCTAACCCGAACCCTAGCCCTAACCCTAACACTAACCCTAGCCCTAGCCCTAGCCCTAGCCCTAGCCCTAGCCCTAGCCCTAGCCCGAGCCTTAACCCTAAACCTAACCCTAGCCCAGACCCTATCCCTAAACCTATCCCTACCCCTAAACCTAACCCTAGCCCTAGCCCTAACCCTAACCCCAACCCTAGTCCTAGCGCTAACCCTAACGCTAACCCTAACCCTAGCCCTAGCCCTACCCCTAACCCTAGCCCTAGCCCTAAACCTAACCCCAACCCCAACCCTAACCCTAACCCAAACCATAAACCTACCCCAAACCCTAACCCTAACCCTAACCCAAACCGAACCCGAACTCAAACCCTAACCCCAACCCCAACCACAACACAACACCAACCGCAACCACAACCGTAAACCTAATCCTAACCCTAACCCTAACCCTAACCTCTACCCCAACCCTAGCCCTAACTCTAACCCTAACCCTAACCGTAACCCTAACCGTAACCCCAAACCTAACCCTAGCCCTAGCCCTAACATTAACCCTAACCCTAGCCCTAACCCTAGACCTTACCCTAACCCAAAGCCTACCACTAACACTAATACAAACCCTAACCATAACCGTTGCCCTAACCCTAATGCTTACCCTAGCCCTAACACTAACCAGAACCCTCACCCTAACCCTAGCCCTTACCCTATACCTAACCTTAACCCTAACCCTTGCCCTAGCCCAAGACCTAGCCATAGCCCTAACCCTAACACTAGCCCTAGCCTTAGACCTAACCCTTGTCTGAACTCTAACCCTAACCATAGCCCTTGCCCTAACCCTTGCACTAGCCCTAGCCCGAGCCCTAGCCCTAGCCCTAACCCTAACCCTAGCCCTAACCCTAGGCCTAACCGTAGCCCTAGCAGTAACCCTAGCCCTAGCCCTAGCCCGAACACTAACCCTAACCCAAACCCTAACCCTAACCCTAACTCTAACCTTAACCCTAACCCTAACCCTAACCCTAACCCTAACCCTCGACCTAACCCTAGCCCTAACCCTAATCGTAACGCTAACCATAACCCTAACCCTAACAAAAAAACATATCCCTAAACCTAAATCTCACCCTAACCCTAGCCTTAGCCCTAACCCTCTCACTAACTGTAACCCTAACCCTAATCCTAGCCCAAACCCTAACCCTAGCCCTAACCGAACCCCTACCACTAACCTTAACCCTAACCCAAACCCTAACCAGAACCGTAACCCTAAACCTAACACTAACCCGAGCCCTAAACCTGAACCTAGCCCTAACCCTAACCATAACCCTAACCCTAGCGCTAATCCTAACTCTAACGCTAACCCTAAACCTAACCCTAGCCCTAACCCTAACCCTAGGCCTAGCCGTAACCATACCCCTACCCCTACCCCTGCCCCTAACCCAAACTGTAACCCTAAACTGAACCTGAACCTGAACCCTAACCCTAGACCTAGGTCTAGCTCTAACCCTAGCCCTAACCATTACCTAGCCCTAGCCCTAGCCCTAACCCTAGCCCTAATCCTAGCACGAACCCTAACCCTAATCCTAGCCCGAACCCTAACCCTAACCCTAGCCCTAACCCTAGGCCTAACCGTAGCCCTAGCAGTAACCCTAGCCCTAGCCCTAGCCCGAACACTAACCCTAACCCTAACCCAAACCCTAACCCTAACCCTAACTCTAACTCTAACTCTAACCTTAACCCTAACCCTAACCCTAACCCTAACCCTAACCCTAACCCTCGACCTAACCCTAGCCCTAACCCTAATCGTAACGCTAACCATAACCCTAACCCTAACAAAAAAACATATCCCTAAACCTAAATCTCACCCTAACCCTAGCCTTAGCCCTAACCCTCTCACTAACTGTAACCCTAACCCTAATCCTAGCCCAAACCCTAACCCTAGCCCTAACACTAACCCTATCCCTATCCCTATCCCTATCCCTATCCCTATACCTTTCCCAAGCCCTAGCCCTAGCTCTAACACTACAACTAACCCTAGCCCTACCCCTAAACCTAACCCTAACCCTAACACTAACCCTAACACTAACCCTAGCCCTAGCCCTAGCCCTAGCCCTAAGCCTAACACAAACCCTAGCCCTAGCCCTCGCCCTAAACCTAACCCTAACCCTAACCCTAACCCTAGCCCTAGCCCTAACCCTACCCTAAACCTAACCTGAACTCTAGCCCTAACCCTTGCCCTAACTCTAACCCTAACCCTAACCCTAACCCTAACCCTAACCATAGCCGTAACCCTAACCCTACCCTAATCCTACCCCTACCCCTACCCCTAACCCTAACCGTAGCCCTGACCCTAATGCTAACCCTGGCCCTAACACTAACCCTAACCCTCACCCTAACCCTAGCCCTGACCCTCACCCTAACCCCAACCCTAACCCTAACCCTAACTCTAACCCTAAGCATAGCCCTTGCCCTAACCCTTGCCCTAGCCCTAGCCCTAACCCTCACCCTCACCCTTATCCTAACCCTAACCCTAACCATAACCCTAACCATAGCCCTTGCCTAACCCTTGCCCTAGCCCTAGCCCTAGCCCTAACCCTAACCCAAGCCCTAACCCTAGCCCTAACCCTAGCCCTAACCTGTAGCCCTAACTGTAGCCCTAGCAGTAACCCTAGCCCTAGCCCGAACACTAACCCTAACCCTAACACAAACCCTAACCCTAACCCTAACTCTAACCTTAACCCTAACCCTAACCTTAACCCTAACCCTAACCCTCGACCTAACCCTAGCCCTAACCCTAATCCTAACGCTAACCATAACCCTAACCCTAACAAAAAACCGTATCCCTAAACCTAAATCTCACCCTAACACTAGCCTTAGCCCTAACCCTCTCACTAACTGTAACCTAACCCTAATCCTAGCCTAAACTCTATCCCTAGCCCTAACCCTAACCCAACACCTACCACTAACCGTAACGCTAACCCAAACCCTAACCAGAACCAGAACCGTAACCCTAAACCTAACCCGAGCCCTAAACCTAACCCTAGCCCTAACCCTAACCCTAAGCCTAACACTAGCGCTAACCCTAACCCTAACCCTAAACCTAACTATGGCCTTAACCCTAACCCTAGGCCTAGACCTACCCCTACCCCTACCCCTAAACCAAACTGTAACCCTAAACTGAAACTGAACCCTAACCCTAACCCTAGCCCTAGCTCTAGTTCTAAACCTAGCCCTAAACCTTACCCTAGCCCTAGCCCTAACCCTAGACCTTACCCTAACCCAAAGCCTACCACTAACCCTAATACAAACCCTCACCCTAACCCTAGCCCTCACCCTATACCTAACCCTAACCCTAACCCTAACCCTTGCCCTAGCCCAAGCCCTAACCCTTGTCCGAGCCCTAACCCTAACCATAGCCGTAACCCTAACCCTACCCTAATCCTACCCCTACCCCTTCCCATAACCCTAACCGTAGCCCTGACCCTAATGCTAACCCTGGCCCTAACACTAACCCTAACCCTCACCCTAACCCTAGTCCTGACCCTCACCCTAACCCCAACCGTAACCCTAACCCGATCTCTAACCCTAACCATAGCCCTTGCCCTAACCCTTGCCCTAGCCCTAGCCCTAGCCCGAGCCCTAACCCTCACCCTAACCCTAACCCTAACCCTAACCCTAACCATAGCCCTTGCCCTAACCCTTGCCCTAGCCCTAGCCCTAGCCCTAACCCTAACCCTAACCCAAGCCCTACCCCTACCCCTAGCCCTAACCCTAGCCCTTACCGTAGCCCTAGCAGTAACCCTAGCCCTAGCCTGAACACTAACCCTAACCCAAACCCTAACCCTAACCCTAACCCTAACCGTAACCCCAAACCTAACCCTAGCCCTAGCCCTAACATTAACCCTAACCCTAGCCATAGCCTTAATCCTCACCCTAACCCTAACCCAAACCCTAACCCAAACCCTAGCCCTAACCCTAACCCAAAGCCTACCACTAAACCTAACCAAAACCCTAACCATAATCATAAACCTAACCCTAACCCTAGCCCTAATCCTAATGATAACCCTAGCCCTAACCCTAACCCTAAAACTAACCCTCACCCTAAACCTAGGCCTCACCCTAACCCCAACCCTAACCCTAACCCTCACCAAGCCCTAACCCTAGCCCTAAGCCTAGCCCTAACCGTAGCCCTAGCCCCAGCCCTAACCCTAACCCTAACCCTTGCCCTAGCCCTAGCCCTAGCCCTAGCCCTAACCCTAACCCTAACCCAAGCCCTAACCCTAGCCCTAACCCTAGCCCTAACCCTAGACCTTACCCTAACTCAAAGCCTACCACTAACCCTAACACAAACCCTAACCATAACCGTAGACCTAACCCTAATGCTAACCCTAACCCTAGCCCTAACACTAACCAGAACCCTCACCCTAACCCTAGCCCTCACCCTATACCTAACCCGAACCCTAAACCTTAACCCTAACCCTAACCCTAACCTAAGCCCTAACCCTAGCCCTAACGCTAGCCCTATACGTAGCCCTAGCCCTAGCCCTAGCCCTAGCCCTAACCCTAGCCCTAGCCCGAACCCGAACCCGAACCCGAACCCTAACCCTAACCCTAACCCTAACCCTAGCCCAAAGTGTCACCCTAACGATAACCCTAACCCTAGACCTAACCCTAACCCTAACCCTAAACCTCACCCTAGCCCTAACCCTAACCCTAACCCTAACCCTAACTCTAACCCTAAGCATAGCCCTTGCCCTAACCCTTGCCCTAGCCCTAGCCCTAACCCTCACCCTAACCCTAACCCTAACCCTAACCCTAACCCTAACCATAGCCCTTGCCTAACCCTTGCCCTAGCCCTAGCCCTAGCCCTAACCCTAACCCAAGCCCTAACCCTAGCCCTAACCCTAGCCCTAACCTTAGCCCTAACTGTAGCCCTAGCAGTAACCCTAGCCCTAGCCCGAACACTAACCCTAACCCTAACACAAACCCTAACCCTAACCCTAACTCTAACCTTAACCCTAACCCTAACCTTAACCCTAACCCTAACCCTCGACCTAACCCTAGCCCTAACCCTAATCCTAACGCTAACCATAACCCTAACCCTAACAAAAAACCGTATCCCTAAACCTAAATCTCACCCTAACACTAGCCTTAGCCCTAACCCTCTCACTAACTGTAACCTAACCCTAATCCTAGCCTAAACTCTATCCCTAGCCCTAACCCTAACCCAACACCTACCACTAACCGTAACGCTAACCCAAACCCTAACCAGAACCAGAACCGTAACCCTAAACCTAACCCGAGCCCTAAACCTAACCCTAGCCCTAACCCTAACCCTAAGCCTAACCCTAGCGCTAACCCTAACCCTAACCCTAAACCTAACTATAGCCTTAACCCTAACCCTAGGCCTAGACCTAACCCTACCCCTACCCCTAAACCAAACTGTAACCCTAAACTGAAACTGAACCCTAACCCTAACCCTAGCCCTAGCTCTAGTTCTAAACCTAGCCCTAAACCTTACCCTAGCCCTAGCCCTAACCCTAGACCTTACCCTAACCCAAAGCCTACCACTAACCCTAATACAAACCCTCGCCCTAACCGTAGCCCTCACCCTATACCTAACCCTAACCCTAACCCTAACCCTTGCCCTAGCCCAAGCCCTAGCCATAGCCCTAACCCTAACACTAGCCCTAGCCTTAGCCCTAACCCTTGTCCGAGCCCTAACCCTAACCATAGCCGTAACCCTAACCCTACCCTAATCCTACCCCTACCCCTTCCCATAACCCTAACCGTAGCCCTGACCCTAATGCTAACCCTGGCCCTAACACTAACCCTAACCCTCACCCTAACCCTAGTCCTGACCCTCACCCTAACCCCAACCGTAACCCTAACCCGATCTCTAACCCTAACCATAGCCCTTGCCCTAACCCTTGCCCTAGCCCTAGCCCTAGCCCGAGCCCTAACCCTCACCCTAACCCTAACCCTAACCCTAACCCTAACCCTAACCATAGCCCTTGCCCTAACCCTTGCCCTAGCCCTAGCCCTAGCCCTAACCCTAACCCTAACCCAAGCCCTACCCCTAGCCCTAACCCTAGCCCTTACCATAGCCCTAGCAGTAACCCTAGCCCTAGCCTGAACACTAACCCTAACCCAAACCCTAACCCTAACCCTAACCCTAACTCTAACCTTAACCCTAACCCTAACCCTAACCCTAACCCTAACCCTAACCCTAACCCTCGACCTAACCCTAGCCCTAACCCTAATCCTAACGCTAACCATAACCCTAACCCTAACAAAAAACCATATCCCTAAACCTAACTCTCACCCTAACACTAGCCTTAGCCCTAACCCTCTCACTAACTGTAACCCTAACCCTAATCCTAGCCTAAACTCTATCCCTAGCCCTAACCCTAACCCAACACCTACCACTAACCCTAACGCTAACCCAAACCCTAACCGGAACCAGAACCGTAACCCTAACCCTAACCCGAGCCCTAAACCTAACCCTAGCCCTAACCCTAACCCTAAGCCTAACCCTAGCGCTAACCCTAACCCTAACCCTAAACCTAACTATAGCCTTAACCCAAACCCTAGGCCTAGACCTAACCCTACCCCTACCCCTACCCCTAAACCAAACTGTAACCCTAAACTAAAACTGAACCCTAACCCTAACCCTAGCCCTAGCTCTAGTTCTAAACCTAGCCCTAACCCTGACCCTAGCCCTAGCCCTAACCCTAGACCTTACCCTAACTCAAAGCCTACCACTAACCCTAACACAAACCCTAACGATAACCGTAGACCTAACCCTAATGCTAACCCTAGCCCTAACACTAACCAGAACCCTCACCCTAACCCTAGCCCTCACCCTATACCTAACCCTAACCCTAAACCTAACCCTTGCCCTAGCCCAAGCCCTAGCCATAGCCCTAACCCTAACACTAGCCCTAGCCTTAACCCTAACCCTTATCCGAGCCCTAACCCTAACCATAGCCATAACCCTAACCCTACCCTAATCCTACCCCGACCCCTTCCCATAACCCTAACCATAGCCCTGACCCTAATGCTAACCCTGCCCCTAACACTAACCCTAACCCTCACCCTAACCCTAGTCCTGACCCTCACCCTAACCCCAACCGTAACCCTAACCCGATCTCTAACCCTAATCATAGCCCTTGCCCTAACCCTTGCCCTAACCCTTGCCCTAGCCCTAGCCCTAGCCCTAACCCTCACCCTAACCCTAACCCTAACCCTAACCATAGCCCTTGCCCTAACCCTTGCCCTAGCCCTAGCCCTAGCCCTAAAACTAACCCTAACCCAAGCCCTAACCCTAGCCCTAACCCTAGCCCTAACCGTAGCCCTAGCAGTAACCCTAGCCCTAGCCCGAACACTAACCCTAACCCTAACCCAAACCCTAACGCTAACCCTAACTCTAACCTTAACCCTAACCCTAACCCTAACCCTAACCCTAACCCTAACCCTAACCCTCGACCTAACCCTAGCCCTAACCCTAATCCTAACGCTAACCATAACCCTAACCCTAACAAAAAAACATATCCCTAAACCTAAATCTCACCCTAACACTAGGCTTAGCCCTAACCCTCTCACTAACTGTAACCCTAACCCTAATCCTAGCCTAAACTCTATCCCTAGCCCTAACCCTAACCCAACACCTACCACTAACCCTAACGCTAACCCAAACCCTAACCAGAACCGTAACCCTAACCCTAACCCGAGCCCTAAACCTAACCCTAGCCCTAACCCTAACCCTAAGCCTAACCCTAGCGCTAACCCTAACCCTAACCCTAAACCTAACTTTAGCCTTAACCCTAACCCTAGGCCTAGACCTACCCCTACCCCTACCCCTACCCATAAACCAAACTGTAACCCTAAACTAAAACTGAACCCTAACCCTAACCTTAGCCCTAGCTCTAGTTCTACCCCTAGCCCTAACCCTTACCCTAGCCCTAGCCCTAACCCTAGACCTTACCCTAACTCAAAGCCTACCACTAACCCTAACACAAATCCTAACCATAACCGTAGCCCTAACCTTAATGCTAACCCTAGCCCTAACACTAACCAGAACCCTCAACCTAACCCTAGCACTCACCCTATACCTAACCCGAACCCTAACCCTAACCCTAACCCTAACCTAAGCCCTAACCCTAGCCCTAACCCTAGCCCTATCCGTAGCCCTAGCCCTAGCCCTAACCCTAGCCCTAGCCCTAACCCTAGACCTTACCCTAACTCAAAGCCTACCACTAAACCTAACACAAACCCTAACCATAACCGTAGCCCTAACCCTAATGCTAACCCTAGCCCTAACACTAACCAGAACCCTCACCCTAGCCCTAGCCGTAGCCCTAACCCTAGCCCTAGCCCGAACCCTAAGCCTAAGCCTAAGCCTAACCCTAACCCTAACCCTAACCCTAACCCTAGCCCAAAGCGTCACCCTAACGATAACCCTAACCCTAGAGCTAACCCTAACCCTAACCCTAACCCTAAACATAACCCTAGCCCTAACCCTAACCCTAACCCTTACCCTAACCCTAACCCTAACCCAAACAGTATCCCTAACCCTAAGCATAACCCTAGGCTTAGCCCTAACCCTCTCACTTACAATAACCCTAACCCTAACCCTAGCCCCAACCCTGACCCTAGCCCTAACCCTAACCCAACCCCTACCACTAACCCTAACCCTAACCCAAACCCTAACCCTAACCGTAACCCTAACCATAACCCGAGCCCTAAACCTAACCCTATCCCTAACCCTAAACGTAACCCTAGCGCTAACCCTAACGCTAACCCTAACCCTAAACCTAACCTTAGCCCTAATTCTAACCCTAGGCCTAGCCCTAACCCTAGCCCTAGCCCTACCCTAGCCCTACCCCTAACTCAAACTGTAACCCTAAACTGAACCTGAACCCTAACGCTAGCCCTAACTCTAGCTCTAACGCATGTCCTAACCGTTACCCTAGCCCTAGCCCTAGCGCTAACACGAGCCCTAGCCCTAATCCTAACCCTAACCCTAACCCAAACCCTAACCCAAACCCTAGCCCTAACCCTAACCCAAAGCCTACCACTAAACCTAACCAAAACCCTAACCATAATCATAAACCTAACCCTAACCCTAGCCCTAACCCTAATGATAACCCTAGCCCTAACCCTAACCCTAAAACTAACCCTCACCCCTAACCTAGCCCTCACCCTCACCCTAACTCTACTCCTAACCCTAAACCTCACCGAACCCTAACCCTAGCCATAACGCTAGCCCTAACCGTAGCCCTAGCCCTAGCCCTAACCCTAACCCTAACCCTAAATCTAAACCTAACTCTAACGCTAACGCTAACGCCAGCCCTAACCCTAATGCTAACCCTAGCCGTAACCCTCACCCTCACCCTCACCCTAACCATAGCCCTCACACTGACCCTAACCCTAACCGTAACAATAGCCCTTGACCTAACCCTTGCCCTAGCCCTATCCCTATCCCTAGTCCTAGCCCTAGCCCTATCCCTATCCCTGTCCCTATCCCTAGTCCTAGCCCTAGCCCTAACCCTAGCCCTAGCCCTAACCCTAACCCTAACCCTAAACATAACCCAAGCCCTAACCCTAGCCGTAGCCCTAACCCCACCCTAACCCTAACCCGAACTCTAGCCCTAACCCGAACCATAGCCCTAACCCTAACCCTAACCCTAGCCCTAGCCCTAGCCCTAGCCCTAGCCCTATACCTAGCCCTAGCCCGAGCCTTAACCCTAAACCTAACCCTAGCCCAGACCCTATCCCTAAACCTATCCCTACCCCTACACCTAACCCTATCCCTAACCCTAAACGTAACCCTAGCGCTAACCCTAGCGCTAACCCTAACCCTAAACCTAACCTTAGCCCTAATTGTAACCCTAGGCCTAGCCCTAACCCTAGCCCTAGCCCTACCCTACCCCTACCCCTAACTCAAACTGTAACCCTAAACTGAACCTAAACCCTAACGCTAGCCCTAACTCTAGCTCTAACGCATGTCCTAACCGTTACCCTAGCCCTAGTCCTAACACTAGCCCTAGCCCTAATCCTAACCCTAACCCTAACCCAAACCCTAACCCAAACCCTAGCCCTAACCCTAACCCAAAGCCTACCACTAAACCTAACCAAAACCCTAACCATAATCATAAACCTAACCCTAACCCTAGCCCTAACCCTAATGATAACCCTAGCCCTAACCCTAACCCTAAAACTAACCCTCACCCTAAACCTAGCCCTCACCCTAACCCTAACTCTACTCCTAACCCTAAACCTCACCAAACCCTAACCCTAGCCATAACGCAAGCCCTAACCGTAGGCCTAGCCCTAGCCCTAACCCTAACCCTAACCCTAACCCTAAACCTAAACCTAACTCTAATGCTAACGCTAACGCCAGCCCTATCCCTAATGCTAACCCTAGCCGTAACCCTCACCCTCACCCTAACCATAGCCCTCACACTGACCCTAAACTTAACCGTAACAATAGCCCTTGACATAACCCTTGCCCTAGCCCTAGCCCTATCCCTAGCCCTAGTCCTATCCCTATCCCTATCCCTATCCCTATCCCTATCCCTAGTCCTATCCCTAGCCCTAACCCTAACCCAAGCCCAAACCCTAGCCGTAGCCCTAACCCCACCCTAACCCTAACCCGAACTCTAGCCCTAACCCGAACCCTAGCCCTAACCCTAACACTAACACTAACCCTAGCCCTAGCCCTAGCCCTATCCCTATCCCTATCCCTATCCCTAGCCCTAGCCCTAGCCCTAGCCCGAGCCTTAACCCTAAACCTAACCCTAGCCCAGACCCTATCCCTAAACCTATCCCTACCCCTAAACCTAACCCTAGCCCTAGCCCTAACCCCAACCCTAACCCTAGTCCTAGCGCTAACCCTAACGCTAACCCTAACCCTAGCCCTAGCCCTAGCTTTAACCCTAGCCCTAGCCCTAAACCTAACCCCAACCCCAACCCTAACCCTAACCCAAACCATAAACCTACCCCAAACCCTAACCCTAACCCTAACCCGAACCGAACCCGAACTCAAACCCTAACCCCAACCCCAACCACAACACAACACCAACCGCAACCACAACCGTAAACCTAATCCTAACCCTAACCCTAACCTCTACCCCAACCCTAGCCCTAACTCTAACCCTAACCCTAACCCTAACCGTAACCCTAACCGTAACCCCAAACCTAACCCTAGCCCTAGCCCTAACATTAACCCTAACCCTAGCCCTAACCCTAGACCTTACCCTAACCCAAAGCCTACCACTAACAATAATACAAACCCTAACCATAACCGTTGCCCTAACCCTAATGCTTACCCTAGCCCTAACACTAACCAGAACCCTCACCCTAACCCTAGCCCTCACCCTATACCTAACCTTAACCCTAACCTTAACCCTTGCCCTAGCCATAGCCCTAACCCTAACACTAGCCCTAGCCTTAGCCCTAACCCTTGTCCGAGCCCTAACCCTAACCATAGCCGTAACCCTAATGCTAACCCTAGCCCTAACACTAACCCTAACCCTCACCCTAACCCTAGCCCTCACCCTAACCCTGACCCTAACCCTAACCCTAACCATAACCCTAACCATAGCCCTTGCCGTAACCCTTGCCGTAGCCCTAACCCTAGCCCTAACCCTAGTCGTAACCATAGCCCTAGCCCTAACCCTAGCCCTAGCCCGAACCCTAACCCTAACCCTAACACTAACCCTAACCCTAACCCTAACCCTAACCCTAACCCTAACCATAACCCTAACCCTAACCCTAGACCTAACCCTAACCCTAACCCTAACCCTAACCCTAGCCCTAACCCTAAGCCTAACCCAAACCATATCCCTAAACCTAAGCCTAACCCTAACACTAGCCTTAGCCCTAACCCTCTCACTAACTGTAACCTAACCCTAATCATAGCCTAAACTCTATCCCTATCCCTAACCCTAACCCAACACCTACCACTAACCGTAACGCTAACCCAAACCCTAACCAGAACCAGAACCGTAACCCAAAACCTAACCCGAGCCCTAAACCTAACCCTAGCCCTAACCCTAACCCTAAGCCTAACCCTAGCGCTAACCCTAACCCTAACCCTAAACCTAACTATAGCCTTAACCCTAACCCTAGGCCTAGACCTAACCCTACCCCTATGCCTACCCCTAAACCAAACTGTAACCCTAAACTGAAACTGAACCCTAACCCTAACCCTAGCCCTAGCTCTAGTTCTAAACCTAGCCCTAACCCTTACCCTAGCCCTAGCCCTAACCCTAGACCTTACCCTAACCCAAAGCCTACCACTAACCCTAATACCAACCCTAACCATAACCGTAGCCCTAACACTAATGCTTACCCTAGCCCTAACACTAACCAGAACCCTCACCCTAACCCTAGCCCTCACCCTATACCTAACCCTAACCCTAACCTTAACCCTTGCCCTAGCCATAGCCCTAACCCTAACACTAGCCCTAGCCTTAGCCCTAACCCTTGTCCGAGCCCTAACCCTAACCATAGCCGTAACCCTAACCCTAACCCTCACGCTAACCCTAGTCCTGACCCTCACCCTAACCCCAACCATAACCCTAACCCGAACTCTAACCCTAATCATAGTCCTTGCCCTAACCCTTGCCCTAGCCCTAGCCCTAGCCCTAGCCCTAACCCTCACCCTAACCCTAACCCTAACCCTAACCCTAACCCTAACCCTAAACCTAAACATAGCCCTTGCCCTAACCCTTGCCCTAGCCCTAGCCCTAACCCTAACCCCAACCCAAGCCCTAACCCTAGCCCTAACCCTAGCCCTAACCGTAGCCCTAGCATTAACCCTAGCCCTAGCCCGAACACTAACCCTAACCCTAACCCAAACCCTAACCCTAACCCTAACCCTAACCTTAACCCTAACCCTAACCCTAACCCTAACCCTAACCCTCGACCTAACCCTAGCCCTAACCCTAATCCTAACGCTAACCATAACCCTAACCCTAACAAAAAACCATATTCCTAAACCTAAATCTCACCCTAACACTAGCCTTAGCCCTAACCCTCTCACTAACTGTAACCCTAACCCTAATCCTAGCCCTAGCTCTAGTTCTAACCCTAGCCCTAACCCTTTCCCTAGCCCTAGCCCTAACCCTAGACCTTACCCTAGCCCTATCCGTAGCCCTAGCCCTAGCCCTAACCCTAGCCCTAGCCCGAACCCTAACCCTAACCCTAAACCTAACCCTAACCCTAGCCCAAAGCGTCACCCTAACGATAACCCTAACCCTAGACCTAACCCTAACCCTAACCCTAACCCTAAACCTCACCCTAGCCCTAACCCTAACCCAAACCCTTACCCTAACCCTAACCCTAACCCAAACAGTATCCCTAACCCTAAGCATAACCCTAGGCTTAGCCCTAACCCTCTCACTTACAATAACCCTAACCCTAACCCTAGCCCCAACCCTGACCCTAGCCCTAACCCTAACCCAACCCCTACCACTAACCCTAACCCTAACCCTAACCATAACCGTAACCCTAACCCTAACCCGAGCCCTAAACTTAACCCTATCCCTAACCCTAAACGTAACCCTAGCGCTAACCCTAACGCTAAGCCTAAGCCTAAACCTAACCTTAGCCCTAATTCTAACCCTAGGCCTAGCCCTAACCCTAGCCCTAGCCCTATCCTACCCCTACCCCTAACTCAAACTGTAACCCTAAACTGAACCTGAACCCTAACGCTAGCCCTAAATCTAGCTCTAACGCATGTCCTAACCATTAACCTAGCCCTAGCCCTAGCCCTAACACTAGCCCTAGCCCTAATCCTAACCCTAACCCTAACCCAAACCCTAACCCAAACCCTAGCCCTAACCCTAACCCAAAGCCTACCACTAAACCTAACCAAAACCCTAACCATAATCATAAACCTAACCCTAACCCTAGCCCTAACCCTAATGATAACCCTAGCCCTAACCCAAACCCTAAAACTAACCCTCACCCTAAACTTAGCCCTCACCCTAACCCTAACTCTACTCCTAACCCTAAACCTCACCGAACCCTAACCCTAGCCATAACGCTAGCCCTAACCGTAGGTCTAGCCCTAGCCCTAACCCTAACCCTAACCCTAACCCTAACCCTAACCCTAAACCTAAACCTAACTCTAACGCTAACGCCAGCCCTAACCCTAATGCTAACCCTAGCCGTAACCCTCATCCTCACCCTCACCCTAACCATAGCCCTCACACTGACCCTAACCCTAACTGTAACAATAGCCCTCGACCTAACCCTAGCCCTAACCCTAATCCTAACGCTAACCATAACCCTAACCCTAACAAAAAAAATATCCCTAAACCTAAATCTCACCCTAACACTAGCCTTGGCCCTAACCCTCTCACTAACTGTAACCCTAACCCTAATCCTAGCCTAAACTCTATCCCTAGCCCTAACCCTAACCCAACACCTACCACTAACCCTAACCCTAACGCTAACCCAAACCCTAACCAGAACCAGAACCGTAACCCTAACCCTAACCCGAGTCCTAAACTTAACCCTAGCCCTAACCCTAACCCTAAGCCTAACCCTAGCGCTAACCCTAACCCTAACCCTAAACCTAACTATAGCCTTAACCCAAACCCTAGGCCTAGACCTACCCCTACCCCTACCCCTACCCCTAAACCAAACTGTAACCCTAAACTAAAACTGAACCCTAACCCTAACCCTAGCCCTAGCTCTAGTTCTAAACCTAGCCCTAACCCTGACCCTAGCCCTAGCCCTAACCCTAGACCTTACCCTAACTCAAAGCCTACCACTAACCCTAACACAAACCCTAACCATAACCGTAGCCCTAACCCTAATGCTAACCCTAGCCCTAACACTAACCAGAACCCTCACCCTAACCCTAGCCCTCACCCTATACCTAACCCGAACCATAAACCTAACCCTAACCCTAACCCTAACCTAAGACCTAACCCTAGCCCTAACCCTAGCCCTATCCGTAGCCCTAGCCCTAGCCCTAACCCTAGCCCTAGCCCGAACCCGAACCCGAACCCTAACCCTAATCCTAACCCTAACCCTAACCCTAACCCTAACCCTAGCCCAAAGCGTCACCCTAACGATAACCCTAACCCTAGACCTAACCCTAACCCTAACCCTAACCCTAAACCTCACCCTAGCCCTAACCCTAACCCTAACCCTAACCCTAACCCTAACCCTTACCCTAACCCTAACCCTAACCCTAATCCTAACCGAAACAGTATCCCTAACCCTAACCATAACCCTAGGCTTAGCCCTAAGCCTCTCACTTACAATAACCCTAACCCTAACCCTAGCCCCAACCCTGACCCTAGCCCTAACCCTAACCCAACCCCTACCACTAACCCTAACCCTAACCCAAACCCTAACCATAACCGTAACCCTAACCCTAACCCGAGCCCTAAACCTAACGCTATCCCTAACCCTAAACGTAACCCTAGCGCTAACCCTAACGCTAACCCTAACCCTAAACCTAACCTTAGCCCTAATTCTAACCCTAGGCCTAGCCCTAACCCTAGCCCTAGCCCTACCCTACCCCTACCCCTAACTCAAACTGTAACCCTAAACTGAACCTGAACCCTAACGCTAGCCCTAAATCTAGCTCTAACGCATGTCCTAACAGTTACCCAGCCCTAGCCCTAGCCCTAAGACTAGCCCTAGCCCTAATCCTAACCCTAACCCTAACCCTAACCCAAGGCCTAACCCTAGCCGTAGCCCTAACCCCACCCTAACCCTAACCCGAACCCTAGCCCTAACCCGAACCCTAGCCCTAACCGTAACGCTAACCCTAGCCCTAGACCTAGCCCTAGCCCTATCCCTAGCCCTAGCCCGAGCCGTAACCCTAAACCTAACCCTAGCCCAGACCCTATCCCTAAACCTATCCCTACCTCTAAACCTAACCCTAGCCCTAACCCTAACCCTAACCCTAACCCTACCCCTACCCCTAACCCTAGCCCTAGCACTAACCCTAACCCTAACCCTACCCCTAACCCTAACCCTAGCCGTAGCGCTAACCCTAACGCTAACCCTAACCCTAGCCCTAGTCCTAGCTTTAACCCTAGCCCTAGCCCTAGCCCTAGCCCTAAACCTAACCCCAACCCCAACCCTAACCCTAACCCTAACCCTAACCCTAACCCTAACCCGAACCGAACCCGAACTCAAACCCTAACCCCAACCCCAACCACAACACCAACCGCAACCACAACCGTAACCCTAAGCCTAACCCTAACCCTAACCCTAACCTCAACCACAACCCTAGCCCTAACTCTAACCCTAACCCTAACCCTAACCCTAACCGTAACCCCAAACCTAACCCTAGCCCTAGCCCTAACATTAACCCTAACCCTAGCCATAGCCTTAATCCTCACCCTAACCCTAACCCAAACCCTAACCCAAACGCTAGCCCTAACCCTAACCCAAAGCCTACCACTAAACCTAACCAAAACCCTAACCATAATCATAAACCTAACCCTAACCCTAGCCCTAATCCTAATGATAACCCTAGCCCTAACCCTAACCCTAAAACTAACCCTCACCCTAAACCTAGGCCTCACCCTAACCCCAACCCTAACCCTAACCCTCACCAAGCCCTAACCCTAGCCCTAAGCCTAGCCCTAACCGTAGCCCTAGCCCCAGCCCTAACCCTAACCCTAACCCTTGCCCTAGCCCTAGCCCTAGCCCTAGCCCTAACCCTAACCCTAACCCAAGCCCTAACCCTAGCCCTAACCCTAGGCCTAACCGTAGCCCTAGCAGTAGCCCTAGCCCTAGCCCGAACACTAACCCTAACCCTAACCCAAACCCTAACCCTAACCCTAACTCTAACCTTAACCCCAACCCTAACCCTAACCCTAACCCTAACCCTAACCCTAACCCTAACCCTCGACCTAACCCTAGCCCTAACCCTAATCCTAACGCTTACCATAACCCTAAGCCTAACAAAAAACCATATCCCTAAACCTAAATCTCACCCTAACCCTAGCCTTAGCCCTAACCCTCTCACTAACTGTAACCCTAACCCTAATCCTAGCCCAAACCCTAACCCTAGCCCTAACCCAACCCCTACCACTAACCCTAACCCTAACCCAAACCCTAACCAGAACCGTAACCCTAAACCTAACACTAACCCGAGCCCTAAACCTGAACCTAACCCTAACCCTAACCATAACCCTAACCCTAGCGCTAATCCTAACTCTAACGCTAACCCTAAACCTAAACCTAGCCCTAGCCCTAACCCTAGGCCTAGCCGTAACCATACCCCTACCCCTACCCCTGCCCCTAACCCAAATTGTAACCCTAAACTGAACCTGAACCTGAACCCTAACCCTAGCCCTAGCTCTAGCTCTAACCCTAGCCCTAACCGTTACCCTAGCCCTAGCCCTAGCCCTAACCCTAGCCCTAATCCTAGCCCGAACCCTAACCCTAACCCTAGCCCTAACCCTAACCCTAACCCTAGCCCTAACCCTAACCCTAACCCTAACCCTAACCCTAACCCTAGCCCTAGCCCTAACACTAACACTAACCCTATCCCTATCCCTATCCCTATCCCTATCCCTATTCCTATCCCTATCCCAAGCCCTAGCCCTAGCTCTAACACTACAACTAACCCTAGCCCTACCCCTAAACCTGCCCCTAAGCCTAACCCTAACCCTACACCTAAACCTAACCCTAACCCTAACCCTAACCCTAACCCAAACACTAACCCTAGCCCTAGCCCTAGCCCTAGCCCTAGCCCTAACCCTAACACAAACCCTAGCCCTAGCCCTAGCCCTCGCCCTAAACCTAACCCTAACCCTAACCCTAACCCTAACCCTAGCCCTAGCCCTAACCCTACCCTAAACCTAACCTGAACTCTAGCCCTAACCCTTGCCCTAACTCTAACCCTAACCCTAACCCTAACCCTAACCATAGCCGTAACCCTAACACTACCCTAATCCTACCCCTACCCCTACCCCTACCCCTAACCCTAACCGTAGCCCTGACCCTAATGCTAACCCTGGCCCTAACACTAACCCTAACCCTCACCCTAACCCTAGCCCTGACCCTCACCCTAACCCCAACCCTAACCCTAACCCTAACTCTAACTCTAAGCATAGCCCTTGCCCTAACCCTTGCCCTAGCCCTAGCCCTAGCCCTAACCCTCACCCTAACCCTAACCCTAACCCTAACCCTAACCCTAACCATAGCCCTTGCCTAACCCTTGCCCTAGCCCTAGCCCTAACCCTCATCCTAACCCTCACCCTAACCCTAACCCTAACCCTAACCCTAACCCTAACCATAGCCCTTGCCTAACCCTTGCCCTAGCCCTAGCCCTAGCCCTAACCCTAACCCAAGCCCTAACCCTAGCCCTAACCCTAGCCCTAACCTTAGCCCTAACTGTAGCCCTAGCAGTAACCCTAGCCCTAGCCCGAACACTAACCCTAACACAAACCCTAACCCTAACCCTAACTCTAACCTTAACCCTAACCCTAACCCTAACCTTAACCCTAACCCTAACCCTCGACCTAACCCTAGCCCTAACCCTAATCCTAACGCTAACCATAACCCTAACCCTAACAAAAAACCGTATCCCTAAACCTAAATCTCACCCTAACACTAGCCTTAGCCCTAACCCTCTCACTAACTGTAACCAACCCTAATCCTAGCCTAAACTCTATCCCTAGCCCTAACCCTAACCCAACACCTACCACTAACCGTAACGCTAACCCAAACCCTAACCAGAACCAGAACCGTAACCCTAAACCTAACCCGAGCCCTAAACCTAACCCTAGCCCTAACCCTAAACCTAAGCCTAACCCTAGCGCTAACCCTAACCCTAACCCTAAACCTAACTATAGCCTTAACCCTAAGCCTAGGCCTAGACCTACCCCTACCCCTACCCCTACCCCTAAACCAAACTGTAACCCTAAACTGAAACTGAACCCTAACCCTAACCCTAGCCCTAGCTCTAGTTCTAAACCTAGCCCTAACCCTTACCGTAGCCCTAGCCCTAACCCTAGACCTTTCCCTAACCCAAAGCCTACCACTAACCCTAATACAAACCCTAACCATAACCGTAGCCCTAACCCTAATGCTTACCCTAGCCCTAACACTAACCAGAACCCTCACCCTAACCCTAGCCCTCACCCTATACCTAACCCTAACCCTAACCCTAACCCTTGCCCTAGCCGAAGCCCTAGCCATAGCCCTAACCCTAACACTAGCCCTAGCCTTAGCCCTAACCCTTGTCCGAGCCCTAACCCTAACCATAGCCGTAACCCTAACCCTACCCTAATCCTACCCCTACCCCTTCCCATAACCCTAACCGTAGCCCTGACCCTAATGCTAACCCTGGCCCTAACACTAACCCTAACCCTCACCCTAACCCTAGTCCTGACCCTCACCCTAACCCCAACCGTAACCCTAACCCGATCTCTAACCCTAACCATAGCCCTTGCCCTAACCCTTGCCCTAGCCCTAGCCCTAGCCCGAGCCCTAACCCTCACCCTAACCCTAACCCTAACCCTAACCCTAACCATAGCCCTTGCCCTAACCCTTGCCCTAGCCCTAGCCCTAGCCCTAACCCTAACCCTAACCCAAGCCCTACCCCTAGCCCTAACCCTAGCCCTTACCGTAGCCCTAGCAGTAACCCTAGCCCTAGCCTGAACACTAACCCTAACCCAAACCCTAACCCTAACCCTAAACCTAACTCTAACCTTAACCCTAACCCTAACCCTAACCCTAACCCTAACCCTCGACCTAACCCTAGCCCTAACCCTAATCCTAACGCTAACCATAACCCTAACCCTAACAAAAAACCATATCCCTAAACCTAAGTCTCACCCTAACACTAGCCTTAGCCCTAACCCTCTCACTAACTGTAACCCTAACCCTAATCCTAGCCTAAACTCTATCCCTAGCCCTAACCCTAAACCTAAGCCTAACCCTAGCGCTAACCCTAACCCTAACCCTAACCCTAACTATAGCCTTAACCCAAACCCTAGGCCTAGACCTAACCCTACCCCTACCCCTACCCCTAAACCAAACTGTAACCCTAAACTAAAACTGAACCCTAACCCTAACCCTAGCCCTAGCTCTAGTTTTAAACCTAGCCCTAACCCTGACCCTAGCCCTAGCCCTAACCCTAGACCTTACCCTAACTCAAAGCCTACCACTAACCCTAACACAAACCCTAACCATAACCGTAGACCTAACCCTAATGCTAACCCTAACCCTAGCCCTAACACTAACCAGAACCCTCACCCTAACCCTAGCCCTCACCCTATACCTAACCCGAACCCTAAACCTTAACCCTAACCCTAACCCTAACCTAAGCCCTAACCCTAGCCCTAACGCTAGCCCTATACGTAGCCCTAGCCCTAGCCCTAGCCCTAACCCTAGCCCTAGCCCGAACCTGAACCCGAACCCTAACCCTAACCCTAACCCTAACCCTAGCCCAAAGCGTCACCCTAACGATAACCCTAACCCTAGACCTAACCCTAACCCTACCCCTAAACCTCACCCTAGCCCTAACCCTAACCCTAACCCTAACCCTAACTCTAACCCTAAGCATAGCCCTTGCCCTAACCCTTGCCCTAGCCCTAGCCCTAACCCTCACCCTAACCCTAACCCTAACCCTAACCCTAACCCTAACCATAGCCCTTGCCTAACCCTTGCCCTAGCCCTAGCCCTAGCCCTAACCCTAACCCAAGCCCTAACCCTAGCCCTAACCCTAACCCTAACCATAACCTTAGCCCTAACTGTAGCCCTAGCAGTAACCCTTGCCCTAGCCCGAACACTAACCCTAACCCTAACACAAACCCTAACCCTAACCCTAACTCTAACCTTAACCCTAATCCTAACCTTAACCCTAACCCTAACCCTCGACCTAACCCTAGCCCTAACCCTAATCCTAACGCTAACCATAACCCTAACCCTAACAAAAAACCGTATCCCTAAACCTAAATCTCACCCTAACACTAGCCTTAGCCCTAACCCTCTCACTAACTGTAACCTAACCCTAATCCTAGCCTAAACTCTATCCCTAGCCCTAACCCTAACCCAACACCTACCACTAACCGTAACGCTAACCCAAACCCTAACCAGAACCAGAACCGTAACCCTAGACCTAACCCGAGCCCTAAACCTAACCCTAGCCCTAACCCTAACCCTAAGCCTAACCCTAGCGCTAACCCTAACCCTAACCCTAACCCTAAACCTAACTATAGCCTTAACCCTAACCCTAGGCCTAGACCTAACCCTACCCCTACCCCTACCCCTAAACCAAACTGTAACCCTAAACTGAAACTGAACCCTAACCCTAACCTTAGCCCTAGCTCTAGTTCTAAACCTAGCCCTAACCCTTACCCTAGCCCTAGCCCTAACCCTAGACCTTACCCTAACCCAAAGCCTACCACTAACCCTAATACAAACCCTAACCATAACTGTAGCCCTAACCCTAATGCTTACCCTAGCTCTAACACTAACCAGAACCCTCACCCTAACCCTAGCCCTCACCCTATACCTAACCCTAACCCTAACCCTAACCCTTGCCCTAGCCCAAGCCCTAGCCATAGCCCTAACCCTAACACTAGCCCTAGCCTTAGCCCTAACCCTTGTCCGAGCCCTAACCCTAACCATAGCCGTAACCCTAACCCTACCCTAATCCTACCCCTACCCCTTCCCATAACCCTAACCGTAGCCCTGACCCTAATGCGAACCCTGGCCCTAACACTAACCCTAACCCTCACCCTAACCCTAGTCCTGACCCTCACCCTAACCCCAACCGTAACCCTAACCCGATCTCTAACCCTAACCATAGCCCTTGCCCTAACCCTTGCCCTAGCCCTAATCCTAACGCTAACCATAACCCTAACCCTAACAAAAAACCATATCCCTAAACCTAACTCTCACCCTAACACTAGCCTTAGCCCTAACCCTCTCACTAACTGTAACCTAACCCTAATCCTAGCCTAAACTCTATCCCTAGCCCTAACCCTAACCCAACAACTACCACTAACCGTAACGCTAACCCAAACCCTAACCAGAACCAGAACCGTAACCCTAAACCTAACCCAAGCCCTAAACCTAACCCTAGCCCTGACCCTAACACTAAGCCTAACCCTAGCGCTAACCCTAACCCTAAACCTAAACCTAACTATAGCCGTAACCCTAACCCTAGGCCTAGACCTAACCCTACCCCTATGCCTACCCCTAAACCAAACTGTAACCCTAAACTGAAACTGAACCCTAACCCTAACCCTAGCCCTAGCTCTAGTTCTAAACCTAGCCCTAACCCTTACCCTAGCCCTAGCCCTAACCCTAGACCTTAGCCTAACCCAAAGCCTACCACTAACCCTAATACAAACCCTAACCATAGCCGTAACCCTAACCCTACCCTAATCGTACCCCTACCCCTACCCCTAACCCTAACCGTAGCCCTGACCCTAATGCTAACCCTGGCCCTAACACTAACCCTAACCCTCACCCTAACCCTAGTCCTGACCCTCACCCTAACCCCAACCGTAACCCTAACCCGAACTCTAACCCTAATCATAGTCCTTGCCCTAACCCTTGCCCTAGCCCTAGCCCTAGCCCTAGCCCTAACCCTCACCCTAAACCTAACCCTAAACCTAACCCTAACACTAACCATAGCCCTTGCCCTAACCGTTGCCCTAGCCCTAGCCCTAGCCCGAACCCTAACCGTAACCCAAGCCCTAACCCTAGCCCTAACCCTAGCCCTAACCGTAGCCCTAGCAGTAACCCTAGCCCTAGCCCGAACACTAACCCTAACCCTAACCCTAACCCTAACCCTAACGCTAACCGTCGACCTAACCCTAGCCCTAACCCTAATCCTAACGCTAACCATAACCCTAACCCTAACAAAAAACCATATCCCTAAACCTAAATCTCTCCCTAACACTAGCCTTAGCCCTAACCCTCTCACTAACTGTAACCCTAACCCTAATCCTAGCCCTAGCTCTAGTTCTAACCCTAGCCCTAACCCTTACCCTAGCCCTAGCCCTAACCCTAGACCTTATCCTAGCCCTATCCGTAGCCCTAGCCCTAGCCCTAACCCTAGCCCTAGCCCGAACCCTAACCCTAACCCTAACCCTAACCCTAACCCTAAGCCTAGCCCAAAGCGTCACCCTAACGATAACCCTAACCCTAGAACTAACCCTAACCCTAACCCTAACCCTAACCCTAAAACTCACCCTAGCCCTAACCCTAACCCAAACCCTTACCCTTACCCTAACCCTAACCCAAACAGTATCCCTAACCCTAAGCATAACCCTAGGCTTAGCCCTAACCCTCTCACTTACAATAACCCTAACCCTAACCCTAGCCCCAACCCTGACCCTAGCCCTAACCCTAACCCAACCCCTACCACTAACCCTAACCCTAACCCAAACCCTAACCATAACCGTAACCCTAACCCTAACCCGAGCCCTAAACCTAACCCTATCCCTAACCCTAAACGTAACCCTAGCGCTAACCCTAACGCTAACCCTAACCCTAAACCTAACCTTAGCCCTAATTCTAACCCTAGGCCTAGCCCTAACCCTAGCCCTAGCCCTACCCTACCCCTACCCCTAACTCAAACTGTAACCCTAAACTGAACCTGAACCCTAACGCTAGCCCTAACTCTAGCTCTAACGCATGTCCTAACCGTTACCCTAGCCCTAGCCCTAGCCCTAAGACTAGCCCTAGCCCTAATCCTAACCCTAACCCTAACCCAAACCCTAACCCAAACCCTAGTCCTAACCCTAACCCAAAGCCTACCACTAAACCTAACCAAAACCCTAACCATAATCATAAACCTAACCCTAACCCTAGCCCTAACCCTAATGATAACCCTAGCCCTAACCCAAACCCTAAAACTAACCCTCACCCTAAACCTAGCCCTCACCCTAACCCTAACTCTACTCCTAACCCTAAACCTCACCGAACCCTAACCCTAGCCATAACGCTAGCCCTAACCGTAGCCCTAGCCCTAGCCCTAACCCTAACCCTAACCCTAACCCTAACCCTAACCCTAACCCTTAACCTAAACCTAACTCTAACGCTAACGCCAGCCCTAACCCTAATGCTAACCCTAGCCGTAACCCTCACCGTCACCCTCACCCTAACCATAGCCCTCACACTGACCCTAACCCTAACCGTAACAATAGCCCTTGACCTAACCCTTGCCCTAGCCCTAGCCCTAGCCCTATCCCTATCCCTAGTCCTATCCCTATCCCTATCCCTATCCCTATCCCTATCCCTATCCCTAGTCCTAGCCCTAGCCCTAGCCCTAACCCTAACCCTAACCCTAACCCTAACCCAAACCCAAGCCCTAACCCTAGCCGTAGCCCTAACCCCACCCTAACCCTAACCCGAACTCTAGCCCTAACCCGAACCCTAGCCCTAACCCTAACCCTAGCCTTAGACCTAGCCCTAGCCCTATCCCTAGCCCTATCCCGATCCTTAACCCTAAATCTAACCCTAGCCCAGACCCTATCCCTAAACCTATCGCTAGCCCTAAACCTAACCCTAGCCCTAACCCTAACCCTAACCCTAACCCTACCCCTAACCCTAACCCTAACCCCAGCCCTCGCGCTAACCCTAATCCTAACCCTACCCCTACCCCTAACCCTAGCCCTAGTGCTAACCCTAACGCTAACCCTAACCCTAGCCCTAGCCCTAGCTTTAACCTTAGCCCGAGCCCTAGCCCTAGCCCTAAACCTAACCCCAACCGCAACCCTAACCCTAACCCAAACCATAAATCTACCCCAAACCCTAACCCTAACCCTAACCCGAACCGAACCCGAACTCAAACCCTAACCCTAACCCCAACCCCAACCCTAGCCCTAACTCTAACCCTAACCCTAACCCTAACCCTAACCCTAACCGTAACCCTAACCATAACCCCAAACCTAATCCTAGCCCTAGCCCTAACATTAACCCTAACCCTAGCCCTAACCCTAGACCTTACCCTAACCCAAAGCCTACCACTAACCCTAATACAAACCCTAACCATAACCGTAGCCCTAACCCTAATGCTTACCCTAGCCCTAACACTAACCAGAACCCTCACCCTAACCCTAGCCCTCACCCTATACCTAACCCTAACCCTAACCCTAACCCTAACCCTTGCCCTAGCCGAAGCCCTAGCCATACCTCTAACCCTAACACTAGCCCTAGCCTTAGCCCTAACCCGTGTCCGAGCCCTAACCCTAACCATAGCCGTAACCCTAACCCTACCCTAATCCTACCCCTACCCCTACCCGTAACCCTAACTGTAGCCCTGACCCTAATGCTAACCCTGGCCCTAACACTAACCCTAACACTCACCCTAACCCTAGTCCTGACCCTCACCCTAACCCCAACCGTAACCCTAACCCGAACTCTAACCCTAACCATAGCCCTTGCCCTAACCCTTGCCCTGGCCCTAGCCCTAGCCCTAGCCCTAGCCCTAGCCCTAGCCCTAACCCTCACCCTCACCCTAACCCTAACCCTAACCCTAACCCTAACCCTAACCATAGCCCTTGCCCTAACCCTTGCCCTAGCCCTAGCCCTAGCCCTAACCCTAAACCTAACCCAAGCCCTAACCCTAACCCTAACCCTAGGCCTAGCCGTAACCATACCCCTACCCCTACCCCTGCCCCTAACCCAAACTGTAACCCTAAACTGAACCTGAACCTGAACCCTAACCCTAGTCCTAGCTCTAGCTCTAACCCTAGCCCTAACCGTTACCTAGCCCTAGCCCTAGCCCTAGCCCTAACCCTAGCCCTAATCCTAGCCCGAACCCTAACCCTAGCCCTAGCCCTAGCCCTAAACCTAACCCTAGCCCTAACCCTAACCCTAACCCTAACCCTAACCCTAACCCTAGCCCTAGCCCTAGCCCTAACACTAACACTAACACTAACACTAACCCTATCCCTATCCCTATCCCTATCCCTATCCCAAGCCCTAGCCCTAGCTCTAACACTACAACTAACCCTAGCCCTACCCCTAAACCTGCCCCTAAGTCTAACCCTAACCCTACACCTAAACCTAACCCTAACACTAACCCTAACACTAACCCTAGCCCTAGCCCTAGCCCTAACCCTAACACAAACCCTAGCCCTAGCCCTCGCCCTAAACCTAACCCTAACCCTAACCCTAACCCTAGCCCTAGCCCTAACCCTACCCTAAACCTAACCTGAACTCTAGCCCTAACCCTTGCCCTAACTCTAACCCTAACCCTAACCCTAACCCTAACCATAGCCGTAACCCTAACCCTACCCTAATCCTACCCCTACCCCTACCCCTAACCCTAACACTAGCCCTAGCGCTAACCCTAACGCTAACCCTAACCCTAGCCCTAGCCCTAGCTTTAACCCTAGCCCTAGCCCTAGCCCTAGCCCTAAACCTAACCCCAACCCCAACCTTAACCCTAACCCTAACCCGAACCGAACCCGAACTCAAACCCTAACCCCAACCCCAACCACAACACAACACCAACCGCAACCACAACCGTAACCCTAACCCTAACCCTAACCCTAACCTCAACCACAACCCTAGCCCTAACTCTAACCCTAACCCTAACCCTAACTGTAACCCTAACCGTAACCCCAAACCTAACACTAGCCCTACCCTAACATTAACCCTAACCCTAGCCATAGCCTTAATCCTCACCCTAACCCTAACCCTAACCCAAACCCTAACCCAAACCCTAGCCCTAACCCTAACCCAAAGTCTACCACTAACCCTAACACAAATCCTAACCATAACCGTAGCCCTAACCTTAATGCTAACCCTAGCCCTAACACTAACCAGAACCCTCAACCTAACCCTAGCCCTCACCCTATACCTAACCCGAACCCTAACCCTAACCCTAACCCTAAACTAAGCCCTAACCCTAGCCCTAACCCTAGCCCTATCCGTAGCCCTAGCCCTAGCCCTAACCCTAGCCCTAGCCCTAACCCTAGACCTTACCCTAACTCAAAGCCTACCACTAACCCTAACACAAACCCTAACCATAACCGTAGCCCTAACCCTAATGCTAACCCTAGCCCTAACACTAACCAGAACCCTCACCCTAGCCCTAGCCCTAACCCTAGCCCTAGCCCGAACCCTAAGCCTAAGCCTAACCCTAACCCTAACCCTAGCCCAAAGCGTCACCCTAACGATAACCCTAACCCTAGAGCTAACCCTAACCCTAACCCAAACCCTAACCCAAACCCTAGCCCTAACCCTAACCCAAAGCCTACCACTAAACCTAACCAAAACCCTAACCATAATCATAAACCTAACCCTAACCCTAGCCCTCACCCTAATGATAACCCTAGCCCTAACCCTAACCCTAAAACTAACCCTCACCCCTAACCTAGCCCTCACCCTCACCCTAACTCTACTCCTAACCCTAAACCTCACCGAACCCTAACCCTAGCCATAACGCTAGCCCTAACCGTAGCCCTAGCCCTAGCCCTAACCCTAACCCTAACCCTAAACCTAAACCTAACTCTAACGCTAACGCTAACGCCAGCCCTAACCCTAATGCTAACCCTAGCCGTAACCCTCACCCTCACCCACACCCTAACCATAGCCCTCACACTGACCCTAACCCTAACCGTAACAATAGCCCTTGACCTAACCCTTGCCCTAGCCCTATCCCTATCCCTAGTCCTAGCCCTAGCCCTATCCCTATCCCTGTCCCTATCCCTAGTCCTAGCCCTAGCCCTAACCCTAGCCCTAGCCCTAACCCTAACCCTAACCCTAAACATAATCCAAGCCCTAACCCTAGCCGTAGCCCTAACCCCACCCTAACCCTAACCCGAACTCTAGCCCTAACCCGAACCATAGCCCTAACCCTAACCCTAACCCTAGCCCTAGCCCTAGCCCTAGCCCTAGCCCTATACCTAGCCCTAGACCGAGCCTTAACCCTAAACCTAACCCTAGCCCAGACCCTATCCCTAAACCTATCCCTATCCCTACCCCTACACCTAACCCTATCCCTACCCCTAAACGTAACCCTAGCGCTAACCCTAGCGCTAACCCTAACCCTAAACCTAACCTTAGCCCTAATTGTAACCCTAGGCCTAGCCCTAACCCTAGCCCTAGCCCTACCCTACCCCTACCCCTAACTCAAACTGTAACCCTAAACTGAACCTGAACCCTAACGCTAGCCCTAACTCTAGCTCTAACGCATGTCCTAACCGTTACCCTAGCCCTAGCCCTAACACTAGCCCTAGCCCTAATCCTAACCCTAACCCTAACCCAAACCCTAACCAAACCCTAGCCCTAACCCTAACCCAAAGCCTACCACTAAACCTAACCAAAACCCTAACCATAATCATAAACCTAAACCTAACCCTAGCCCTAACCCTAATGATAACCCTAGCCCTAACCCTAACCCTAAAACTAACCCTCACCCTAAACCTAGCCCTCACCCTAACCCTAACTCTACTCCTAACCCTAAACCTCACCAAACCCTAACCCTAGCCATAACGCAAGCCCTAACCGTAGGCCTAGCCCTAGCCCTAACCCTAACCCTAACCCTAACCCTAAACCTAAACCTAAACCTAACTCTAATGCTAACGCTAACGCCAGCCCTAACCCTAATGCTAACCCTAGCCGTAACCCTCACCCTCACCCTAACCATAGCCCTCACACTGACCCTAAACTTAACCGTAACAATAGCCCTTGACCTAACCCTTGCCCTAGCCCTAGCCCTATCCCTATCCCTAGTCCTATCCCTATCCCCATCCCTATCCCTAGTCCTATCCCTAGCCCTAACCCTAACCCAAGCCCAAACCCTAGCCGTAGCCCTAACCCCACCCTAACCCTAACCCGAACTCTAGCCCTAACCCGAACCCTAGCCCTAACCCTAACACTAACCCTAGCCCTAGCCCTAGCCCTAGCCCTAGCCCTATCCCTAGCCCTAGCCCTAGCCCGAGCCTTAACCCTAAACCTAACCCTAGCCCAGACCCTATCCCTAAACCTATCCCTACCCCTAAACCTAACCCTATCCCTAGCCCTAACCCTAACCCTAACCCTAGTCCTAGCGCTAACCCTAACGCTAACCCTAACCCTAGCCCTAGCCCTACCCCTAACCCTAGCCCTAGCCCTAAACCTAACCCCAACCCCAACCCTAACCCTAACCCAAACCATAAACCTACCCCAAACCCTAACCCTAACCCTAACCCGAACCGAACCCGAACTCAAACCCTAACCCCAACCCCAACCACAACACAACACCAACCGCAACCACAACCGTAAACCTAATCCTAACCCTAACCCTAACCCTAACCTCTACCCCAACCCTAGCCCTAACTCTAACCCTAACCCTAACCGTAACCCTAACCGTAACCCCAAACCTAACCCTAGCCCTAGCCCTAACATTAACCCTAACCCTAGCCCTAACCCTAGACCTTACCCTAACCCAAAGCCTACCACTAACACTAATACAAACCCTAACCATAACCGTTGCCCTAACCCTAATGCTTACCCTAGCCCTAACACTAACCAGAACCCTCACCCTAACCCTAGCCCTCACCCTATACCTAACCTTAACCCTAACCCTTGCCCTAGCCCAAGACCTAGCCATAGCCCTAACCCTAACACTAGCCCTAGCCTTAGACCTAACCCTTGTCTGAACTCTAACCCTAACCATAGCCCTTGCCCTAACCCTTGCCCTAGCCCTAGCCCGAGCCCTAGCCCTAGCCCTAACCCTAACCCTAGCCCTAACCCTAGGCCTAACCGTAGCCCTAGCAGTAACCCTAGCCCTAGCCCTAGCCCGAACACTAACCCTAACCCTAACCCAAACCCTAACCCTAACCCTAACTCTAACCTTAACCCTAACCCTAACCCTAACCCTAACCCTAACCCTAACCCTCGACCTAACCCTAGCCCTAACCCTAATCGTAACGCTAACCATAACCCTAACCCTAACAAAAAAACATATCCCTAAACCTAAATCTCACCCTAACCCTAGCCTTAGCCCTAACCCTCTCACTAACTGTAACCCTAACCCTAATCCTAGCCCAAACCCTAACCCTAGCCCTAACCGAACCCCTACCACTAACCTTAACCCTAACCCAAACCCTAACCAGAACCGTAACCCTAAACCTAACACTAACCCGAGCCCTAAACCTGAACCTAGCCCTAACCCTAACCATAACCCTAACCCTAGCGCTAATCCTAACTCTAACGCTAACCCTAAACCTAACCCTAGCCCTAACCCTAACCCTAGGCCTAGCCGTAACCATACCCCTACCCCTACCCCTGCCCCTAACCCAAACTGTAACCCTAAACTGAACCTGAACCTGAACCCTAACCCTAGCCCTAGGTCTAGCTCTAACCCTAGCCCTATCCATTACCTAGCCCTAGCCCTAGCCCTAACCCTAGCCCTAATCCTAGCACGAACCCTAACCCTAATCCTAGCCCGAACCCTAACCCTAACCCTAGCCCTAACCCTAGGCCTAACCGTAGCCCTAGCAGTAACCCTAGCCCTAGCCCTAGCCCGAACACTAACCCTAACCCTAACCCAAACCCTAACCCTAACCCTAACTCTAACTCTAACCTTAACCCTAACCCTAACCCTAACCCTAACCCTAACCCTAACCCTAACCTTCGACCTAACCCTAGCCCTAACCCTAATCGCAACGCTAACCATAACCCTAACCCTAACAAAAAAACATATCCCTAAACCTAAATCTCACCCTAACCCTAGCCTTAGCCCTAACCCTCTCACTAACTGTAACCCTAACCCTAATCCTAGCCCAAACCCTAACCCTAGCCCTAACACTAACCCTATCCCTATCCCTATCCCTATCCCTATCCCTATCCCTATCCCTATACCTTTCCCAAGCCCTAGCCCTAGCTCTAACACTACAACTAACCCTAGCCCTACCCCTAAACCTAACCCTAACCCTAACACTAACCCTAACACTAACCCTAGCCCTAGCCCTAGCCCTAGCCCTAACCCTAACACAAACCCTAGCCCTAGCCCTCGCCCTAAACCTAACCCTAACCCTAACCCTAACCCTAGCCCTAGCCCTAACCCTACCCTAATCCTACCCCTACCCCTACCCCTAACCCTAACCGTAGCCCTGACCCTAATGCTAACCCTGGCCCTAACACTAACCCTAACCCTCACCCTAACCCTAGCCCTGACCCTCACCCTAACCCCAACCCTAACCCTAACCCTAACCCTAACTCTAACCCTAAGCATAGCCCTTGCCCTAACCGTTGCCCTAGCCCTAGCCCTAACCCTCACCCTCACCCTAACCCTAACCCTAACCCTAACCCTAACCCTAACCCTAACCATAGCCCTTGCCTAACCCTTGCCCTAGCCCTAGCCCTAGCCCTAACCCTCACCCAAGCCCTAACCCTAGCCCTAACCCTAGCCCTAACCTGTAGCCCTAACTGTAGCCCTAGCAGTAACCCTAGCCCTAGCCCGAACACTAACCCTAACCCTAACACAAACCCTAACCCTAACCCTAACTCTAACCTTAACCCTAACCCTAACCTTAACCCTAACCCTAACCCTCGACCTAACCCTAGCCCTAACCCTAATCCTAACGCTAACCATAACCCTAACCCTAACAAAAAACCGTATCCCTAAACCTAAATCTCACCCTAACACTAGCCTTAGCCCTAACCCTCTCACTAACTGTAACCTAACCCTAATCCTAGCCTAAACTCTATCCCTAGCCCTAACCCTAACCCAACACCTACCACTAACCGTAACGCTAACCCAAACCCTAACCAGAACCAGAACCATAACCCTAAACCTAACCCGAGCCCTAAACCTAACCCTAGCCCTAACCCTAACCCTAAGCCTAACACTAGCGCTAACCCTAACCCTAACCCTAAACCTAACTATAGCCTTAACCCTAACCCTAGGCCTAGACCTACCCCTACCCCTACCCCTACCCCTAAACCAAACTGTAACCCTAAACTGAAACTGAACCCTAACCCTAACCCTAGCCCTAGCTCTAGTTCTAAACCTAGCCCTAAACCTTACCCTAGCCCTAGCCCTAACCCTAGACCTTACCCTAACCCAAAGCCTACCACTAACCCTAATACAAACCCTCACCCTAACCCTAGCCCTCACCCTATACCTAACCCTAACCCTAACCCTAACCCTTGCCCTAGCCCAAGCCCTAGCCATAGCCCTAACCCTAACACTAGACCTAGCCTTAGCCCTAACCCTTGTCCGAGCCCTAACCCTAACCATAGCCGTAACCCTAACCCTACCCTAATCCTACCCCTACCCCTTCCCATAACCCTAACCGTAGCCCTGACCCTAATGCTAACCCTGGCCCTAACACTAACCCTAACCCTCACCCTAACCCTAGTCCTGACCCTCACCCTAACCCCAACCGTAACCCTAACCCGATCTCTAACCCTAACCATAGCCCTTGCCCTAACCCTTGCCCTAGCCCTAGCCCTAGCCCGAGCCCTAACCCTCACCCTAACCCTAACCCTAACCCTAACCCTAACCATAGCCCTTGCCCTAACCCTTGCCCTAGCCCTAGCCCTAGCCCTAACCCTAACCCTAACCCAAGCCCTACCCCTACCCCTAGCCCTAACCCTAGCCCTTACCGTAGCCCTAGCAGTAACCCTAGCCCTAGCCTGAACACTAACCCTAACCCAAACCCTAACCCTAACCCTAACCCTAACTCTAACCTTAACCCTAACCCTAACCCTAACCCTAACCCTAACCCTAACCCTCGACCTAACCCTAGCCCTAATCTTAATCCTAACGCTAACCATAACCCTAACCCTAACAAAAAACCATATCCCTAAACCTAACTCTCACCCTAACACTAGCCTTAGCCCTAACCCTCTCACTAACTGTAACCCTAACCCTAATCCTAGCCTAAACTCTATCCCTAGCCCTAACCCTAACCCAACACCTACCACTAACCCTAACGCTAACCCAAACCCTAACCAGAACCAGAACCGTAACCCTAACCCTAACCCGAGCCCTAAACCTAACCCTAGCCCTAACCCTAACCCTAAGCCTAACCCTAGCGCTAACCCTAACCCTAACCCTAAACCTAACTATAGCCTTAACCCAAACCCTAGGCCTAGACCTAACCTTACCCCTACCCCTACCCCTAAACCAAACTGTAACCCTAAACTAAAACTGAACCCTAACCCTAACCCTAGCCCTAGCTCTAGTTCTAAACCTAGCCCTAACCCTGACCCTAGCCCTAGCCCTAACCCTAGACCTTACCCTAACTCAAAGCCTACCACTAACCCTAACACAAACCCTAACCATAACCGTAGACCTAACCCTAATGCTAACCCTAACCCTAGCCCTAACACTAACCAGAACCCTCACCCTAACCCTAGCCCTCACCCTATACCTAACCCGAACCCTAAACCTTAACCCTAACCCTAACCCTAACCTAAGCCCTAACCCTAGCCCTAACGCTAGCCCTATACGTAGCCCTAGCCCTAGCCCTAGCCCTAACCCTAGCCCTAGCCCGAACCTGAACCCGAACCCTAACCCTAACCCTAACCCTAACCCTAACCCTAACCCTAGCCCAAAGTGTCACCCTAACGATAACCCTAACCCTAGACCTAACCCTAACCCTAACCCTAAACCTCACCCTAGCCCTAACCCTAACCCTAACCCTAACCCTAACTCTAACCCTAAGCATAGCCCTTGCCCTAACCCTTGCCCTAGCCCTAGCCCTAACCCTCACCCTAACCCTAACCCTAACCCTAACCCTAACCCTAACCCTAACCCTAACCCTAACCATAGCCCTTGCCTAACCCTTGCCCTAGCCCTAGCCCTAGCCCTAGCCCTAACCCTAACCCAAGCCCTAACCCTAGCCCTAACCCTAGCCCTAACCTTAGCCCTAACTGTAGCCCTAGCAGTAACCCTAGCCCTAGCCCGAACACTAACCCTAACCCTAACACAAACCCTAACCCTAACCCTAACTCTAACCTTAACCCTAACCCTAACCTTAACCCTAACCCTAACCCTCGACCTAACCCTAGCCCTAACCCTAATCCTAACGCTAACCATAACCCTAACCCTAACAAAAAACCGTATCCCTAAACCTAAATCTCACCCTAACACTAGCCTTAGCCCTAACCCTCTCACTAACTGTAACCTAACCCTAATCCTAGCCTAAACTCTATCCCTAGCCCTAACCCTAACCCAACACCTACCACTAACCGTAACGCTAACCCAAACCCTAACCAGAACCAGAACCGTAACCCTAAACCTAACCCGAGCCCTAAACCTAACCCTAGCCCTAACCCTAACCCTAAGCCTAACCCTAGCGCTAACCCTAACCCTAACCCTAAACCTAACTATAGCCTTAACCCTAACCCTAGGCCTAGACCTAACCCTACCCCTACCCCTAAACCAAACTGTAACCCTAAACTGAAACTGAACCCTAACCCTAACCCTAGCCCTAGCTCTAGTTCTAAACCTAGCCCTAAACCTTACCCTAGCCCTAGCCCTAACCCTAGACCTTACCCTAACCCAAAGCCTACCACTAACCCTAATACAAACCCTCGCCCTAACCGTAGCCCTCACCCTATACCTAACCCTAACCCTAACCCTAACCCTTGCCCTAGCCCAAGCCCTAGCCATAGCCCTAACCCTAACACTAGCCCTAGCCTTAGCCCTAACCCTTGTCCGAGCCCTAACCCTAACCATAGCCGTAACCCTAACCCTACCCTAATCCTACCCCTACCCCTTCCCATAACCCTAACCGTAGCCCTGACCCTAATGCTAACCCTGGCCCTAACACTAACCCTAACCCTCACCCTAACCCTAGTCCTGACCCTCACCCTAACCCCAACCGTAACCCTAACCCGATCTCTAACCCTAACCATAGCCCTTGCCCTAACCCTTGCCCTAGCCCTAGCCCTAGCCCGAGCCCTAACCCTCACCCTCACCCTAACCCTAACCCTAACCCTAACCCTAACCCTAACCATAGCCCTAGCCCTAGCCCTAACCCTAACCCTAACCCAAGCCCTACCCCTAGCCCTAACCCTAGCCCTTACCATAGCCCTAGCAGTAACCCTATCCCTAGCCTGAACACTAACCCTAACCCAAACCCTAACCCTAACCCTAACCCTAACTCTAACCTTAACCCTAACCCTAACCCTAACCCTAACCCTAACCCTAACCCTAACCCTCGACCTAACCCTAGCCCTAACCCTAATCCTAACGCTAACCATAACCCTAACCCTAACAAAAAACCATATCCCTAAACCTAACTCTCACCCTAACACTAGCCTTAGCCCTAACCCTCTCACTAACTGTAACCCTAACCCTAATCCTAGCCTAAACTCTATCCCTAGCCCTAACCCTAACCCAACACCTACCACTAACCCTAACGCTAACCCAAACCCTAACCGGAACCAGAACCGTAACCCTAACCCTAACCCGAGCCCTAAACCTAACCCTAGCCCTAACCCTAACCCTAAGCCTAACCCTAGCGCTAACCCTAACCCTAACCCTAAACCTAACTATAGCCTTAACCCAAACCCTAGGCCTAGACCTAACCCTACCCCTACCCCTACCCCTAAACCAAACTGTAACCCTAAACTAAAACTGAACCCTAACCCTAACCCTAGCCCTAGCTCTAGTTCTAAACCTAGCCCTAACCCTGACCCTAGCCCTAGCCCTAACCCTAGACCTTACCCTAACTCAAAGCCTACCACTAACCCTAACACAAACCCTAACGATAACCGTAGACCTAACCCTAATGCTAACCCTAGCCCTAACACTAACCAGAACCCTCACCCTAACCCTAGCCCTCACCCTATACCTAACCCTAACCCTAAACCTAACCCTTGCCCTAGCCCAAGCCCTAGCCATAGCCCTAACCCTAACACTAGCCCTAGCCTTAACCCTAACCCTTATCCGAGCCCTAACCCTAACCATAGCCATAACCCTAACCCTACCCTAATCCTACCCCGACCCCTTCCCATAACCCTAACCGTAGCCCTGACCCTAATGCTAACCCTGCCCCTAACACTAACCCTAACCCTCACCCTAACCCTAGTCCTGACCCTCACCCTAACCCCAACCGTAACCCTAACCCGATCTCTAACCCTAATCATAGCCCTTGCCCTAACCCTTGCCCTAACCCTTGCCCTAGCCCTAGCCCTAGCCCTAACCCTCACCCTAACCCTAACCCTAACCCTAACCCTAACCCTAACCCTAACCATAGCCCTTGCCCTAACCCTTGCCCTAGCCCTAGCCCTAGACCTAAAACTAACCCTAACCCAAGCCCTAACCCTAGCCCTAACCCTAGCCCTAACCGTAGCCCTAGCAGTAACCCTAGCCCTAGCCCGAACACTAACCCTAACCCTAACCCAAACCCTAACGCTAACCCTAACTCTAACCTTAACCCTAACCCTAACCCTAACCCTAACCCTAACCCTCGACCTAACCCTAGCCCTAACCCTAATCCTAACGCTAACCATAACCCTAACCCTAACAAAAAAACATATCCCTAAACCTAAATCTCACCCTAACACTAGGCTTAGCCCTAACCCTCTCACTAACTGTAACCCTAACCCTAATCCTAGCCTAAACTCTATCCCTAGCCCTAACCCTAACCCAACACCTACCACTAACCCTAACGCTAACCCAAACCCTAACCAGAACCGTAACCCTAACCCTAACCCGAGCCCTAAACCTAACCCTAGCCCTAACCCTAACCCTAAGCCTAACCCTAGCGCTAACCCTAACCCTAACCCTAAACCTAACTTTAGCCTTAACCCTAACCCTAGGCCTAGACCTACCCCTACCCCTACCCCTACCCCTACCCATAAACCAAACTGTAACCCTAAACTAAAACTGAACCCTAACCCTAACCTTAGCCCTAGCTCTAGTTCTACCCCTAGCCCTAACCCTTACCCTAGCCCTAGCCCTAACCCTAGACCTTACCCTAACTCAAAGCCTACCACTAACCCTAACACAAATCCTAACCATAACCGTAGCCCTAACCTTAATGCTAACCCTAGCCCTAACACTAACCAGAACCCTCAACCTAACCCTAGCACTCACCCTATACCTAACCCGAACCCTAACCCTAACCCTAACCCTAACCTAAGCCCTAACCCTAGCCCTAACCCTAGCCCTATCCGTAGCCCTAGCCCTAGCCCTAACCCTAGCCCTAGCCCTAACCCTAGACCTTACCCTAACTCAAAGCCTACCACTAACCCTAACACAAACCCTAACCATAACCGTAGCCCTAACCCTAATGCTAACCCTAGCCCTAACACTAACCAGAACCCTCACCCTAGCCCTAGCCCTAGCCCTAACCCTAGCCCTAGCCCGAACCCTAAGCCTAAGCCTAAGCCTAAGCCTAACCCTAACCCTAACCCTAACCCTAACCCTAGCCCAAAGCGTCACCCTAACGATAACCCTAACCCTAGAGCTAACCCTAACCCTAACCCTAACCCTTACCCTAACCCTAACCCTAACCCAAACAGTATCCCTAACCCTAAGCATAACCCTAGGCTTAGCCCTAACCCTCTCACTTACAATAACCCTAACCCTAACCCTAGCCCCAACCCTGACCCTAGCCCTAACCCTAACCCAACCCCTACCACTAACCCTAACCCTAACCCAAACCCTAACCCTAACCGTAACCCTAACCATAACCCGAGCCCTAAACCTAACCCTATCCCTAACCCTAAACGTAACCCTAGCGCTAACCCTAACGCTAACCCTAACCCTAAACCTAACCTTAGCCCTAATTCTAACCCTAGGCCTAGCCCTAACCCTAGCCCTAGCCCTACCCTAGCCCTACCCCTAACTCAAACTGTAACCCTAAACTGAACCTGAACCCTAACGCTAGCCCTAACTCTAGCTCTAACGCATGTCCTAACCGTTACCCTAGCCCTAGCCCTAGCGCTAACACGAGCCCTAGCCCTAATCCTAACCCTAGCCCTAGCCCTAACCCTAACACTAATTCTAACCCTATCCGGAACCCGAACCCAAACTCAAACCCTAACCCCAACCCCAACCACAACACGACACCAACCACAACCCCAACCGTAACCCTCACCCTAACCTCAACCCCAACCCCAGCCCTAACCCTAACCCTAACCCTAACCCTAGCCCTAACCCTAACTCTAACCCAAATCCTAAACCTAACCCAAACCCTAACCCTAGCCATAACCCTAACCCTAACCTTAGCCCAAACCCTAACCCTAGACCTAACCCTAACCCAAAGCCTACCACAAACCCTAACCCAAACCCTAACCATAACCATAGCCCTAACCCTGACCCTAACCGTAGCCCTAACCCTAATGCTAACCCTAGCCCTAACACTAACCCTAACCCTCACCCTAACCCTAGCCCTCACCCTAACCCTGACCCTAACCCTAACCCTAACCATAACCCTAACCATAGCCCTTGCCGTAACCCTTGCCGTAGCCCTAACCCTAGCCCTAACCCTAGTCGTAACCATAGCCCTAGCCCTAACCCTAGCCCTAGCCCGAACCCTAACCCTAACCCTAACACTAACCCTAACCCTAACCCTAACCCTAACCCTAACCCTAACCATAACCCTAACCCTAACCCTAGACCTAACCCTAACCCTAACCCTAACCCTAGCCCTAACCCTAAGCCTAACCCAAACCATATCCCTAAACCTAAGCCTAACCCTAACACTAGCCTTAGCCCTAACCCTCTCACTAACTGTAACCTAACCCTAATCATAGCCTAAACTCTATCCCTATCCCTAACCCTAACCCAACACCTACCACTAACCGTAACGCTAACCCAAACCCTAACCAGAACCAGAACCGTAACCCAAAACCTAACCCGAGCCCTAAACCTAACCCTAGCCCTAACCCTAACCCTAAGCCTAACCCTAGCGCTAACCCTAACCCTAACCCTAAACCTAACTATAGCCTTAACCCTAACCCTAGGCCTAGACCTAACCCTACCCCTATGCCTACCCCTAAACCAAACTGTAACCCTAAACTGAAACTGAACCCTAACCCTAACCCTAGCCCTAGCTCTAGTTCTAAACCTAGCCCTAACCCTTACCCTAGCCCTAGCCCTAACCCTAGACCTTACCCTAACCCAAAGCCTACCACTAACCCTAATACCAACCCTAACCATAACCGTAGCCCTAACCCTAATGCTTACCCTAGCCCTAACACTAACCAGAACCCTCACCCTAACCCTAGCCCTCACCCTATACCTAACCCTAACCCTAACCTTAACCCTTGCCCTAGCCATAGCCCTAACCCTAACACTAGCCCTAGCCTTAGCCCTAACCCTTGTCCGAGCCCTAACCCTAACCATAGCCGTAACCCTAACCCTACCCTAATCCTACCCCTACCCCTTCCCATAACCCTAACCGTAGCCCTGACCCTAATGCGAACCCTGGCCCTAACACTAACCCTAACCCTCACCCTAACCCTAGTCCTGACCCTCACCCTAACCCCAACCGTAACCCTAACCCGATCTCTAACCCTAACCATAGCCCTTGCCCTAACCCTTGCCCTAGCCCTAATCCTAACGCTAACCATAACCCTAACCCTAACAAAAAACCATATCCCTAAACCTAACTCTCACCCTAACACTAGCCTTAGCCCTAACCCTCTCACTAACTGTAACCTAACCCTAATCCTAGCCTAAACTCTATCCCTAGCCCTAACCCTAACCCAACAACTACCACTAACCGTAACGCTAACCCAAACCCTAACCAGAACCAGAACCGTAACCCTAAACCTAACCCAAGCCCTAAACCTAACCCTAGCCCTGACCCTAACACTAAGCCTAACCCTAGCGCTAACCCTAACCCTAAACCTAAACCTAACTATAGCCGTAACCCTAACCCTAGGCCTAGACCTAACCCTACCCCTATGCCTACCCCTAAACCAAACTGTAACCCTAAACTGAAACTGAACCCTAACCCTAACCCTAGCCCTAGCTCTAGTTCTAAACCTAGCCCTAACCCTTACCCTAGCCCTAGCCCTAACCCTAGACCTTAGCCTAACCCAAAGCCTACCACTAACCCTAATACAAACCCTAACCATAGCCGTAACCCTAACCCTACCCTAATCGTACCCCTACCCCTACCCCTAACCCTAACCGTAGCCCTGACCCTAATGCTAACCCTGGCCCTAACACTAACCCTAACCCTCACCCTAACCCTAGTCCTGACCCTCACCCTAACCCCAACCGTAACCCTAACCCGAACTCTAACCCTAATCATAGTCCTTGCCCTAACCCTTGCCCTAGCCCTAGCCCTAGCCCTAGCCCTAACCCTCACCCTAAACCTAACCCTAAACCTAACCCTAACACTAACCATAGCCCTTGCCCTAACCGTTGCCCTAGCCCTAGCCCTAGCCCGAACCCTAACCGTAACCCAAGCCCTAACCCTAGCCCTAACCCTAGCCCTAACCGTAGCCCTAGCAGTAACCCTAGCCCTAGCCCGAACACTAACCCTAACCCTAACCCTAACCCTAACCCTAACGCTAACCGTCGACCTAACCCTAGCCCTAACCCTAATCCTAACGCTAACCATAACCCTAACCCTAACAAAAAACCATATCCCTAAACCTAAATCTCTCCCTAACACTAGCCTTAGCCCTAACCCTCTCACTAACTGTAACCCTAACCCTAATCCTAGCCCTAGCTCTAGTTCTAACCCTAGCCCTAACCCTTACCCTAGCCCTAGCCCTAACCCTAGACCTTATCCTAGCCCTATCCGTAGCCCTAGCCCTAGCCCTAACCCTAGCCCTAGCCCGAACCCTAACCCTAACCCTAACCCTAACCCTAACCCTAAGCCTAGCCCAAAGCGTCACCCTAACGATAACCCTAACCCTAGAACTAACCCTAACCCTAACCCTAACCCTAACCCTAAAACTCACCCTAGCCCTAACCCTAACCCAAACCCTTACCCTTACCCTAACCCTAACCCAAACAGTATCCCTAACCCTAAGCATAACCCTAGGCTTAGCCCTAACCCTCTCACTTACAATAACCCTAACCCTAACCCTAGCCCCAACCCTGACCCTAGCCCTAACCCTAACCCAACCCCTACCACTAACCCTAACCCTAACCCAAACCCTAACCATAACCGTAACCCTAACCCTAACCCGAGCCCTAAACCTAACCCTATCCCTAACCCTAAACGTAACCCTAGCGCTAACCCTAACGCTAACCCTAACCCTAAACCTAACCTTAGCCCTAATTCTAACCCTAGGCCTAGCCCTAACCCTAGCCCTAGCCCTACCCTACCCCTACCCCTAACTCAAACTGTAACCCTAAACTGAACCTGAACCCTAACGCTAGCCCTAACTCTAGCTCTAACGCATGTCCTAACCGTTACCCTAGCCCTAGCCCTAGCCCTAAGACTAGCCCTAGCCCTAATCCTAACCCTAACCCTAACCCAAACCCTAACCCAAACCCTAGTCCTAACCCTAACCCAAAGCCTACCACTAAACCTAACCAAAACCCTAACCATAATCATAAACCTAACCCTAACCCTAGCCCTAACCCTAATGATAACCCTAGCCCTAACCCAAACCCTAAAACTAACCCTCACCCTAAACCTAGCCCTCACCCTAACCCTAACTCTACTCCTAACCCTAAACCTCACCGAACCCTAACCCTAGCCATAACGCTAGCCCTAACCGTAGCCCTAGCCCTAGCCCTAACCCTAACCCTAACCCTAACCCTAACCCTAACCCTAACCCTTAACCTAAACCTAACTCTAACGCTAACGCCAGCCCTAACCCTAATGCTAACCCTAGCCGTAACCCTCACCGTCACCCTCACCCTAACCATAGCCCTCACACTGACCCTAACCCTAACCGTAACAATAGCCCTTGACCTAACCCTTGCCCTAGCCCTAGCCCTAGCCCTATCCCTATCCCTAGTCCTATCCCTATCCCTATCCCTATCCCTATCCCTATCCCTATCCCTATCCCTAGTCCTAGCCCTAGCCCTAGCCCTAACCCTAACCCTAACCCTAACCCTAACCCAAACCCAAGCCCTAACCCTAGCCGTAGCCCTAACCCCACCCTAACCCTAACCCGAACTCTAGCCCTAACCCGAACCCTAGCCCTAACCCTAACCCTAGCCTTAGACCTAGCCCTAGCCCTATCCCTAGCCCTATCCCGATCCTTAACCCTAAATCTAACCCTAGCCCAGACCCTATCCCTAAACCTATCGCTAGCCCTAAACCTAACCCTAGCCCTAACCCTAACCCTAACCCTAACCCTACCCCTAACCCTAACCCTAACCCCAGCCCTCGCGCTAACCCTAATCCTAACCCTACCCCTACCCCTAACCCTAGCCCTAGTGCTAACCCTAACGCTAACCCTAACCCTAGCCCTAGCCCTAGCTTTAACCTTAGCCCGAGCCCTAGCCCTAGCCCTAAACCTAACCCCAACCGCAACCCTAACCCTAACCCAAACCATAAATCTACCCCAAACCCTAACCCTAACCCTAACCCGAACCGAACCCGAACTCAAACCCTAACCCTAACCCCAACCCCAACCCTAGCCCTAACTCTAACCCTAACCCTAACCCTAACCCTAACCCTAACCGTAACCCTAACCATAACCCCAAACCTAATCCTAGCCCTAGCCCTAACATTAACCCTAACCCTAGCCCTAACCCTAGACCTTACCCTAACCCAAAGCCTACCACTAACCCTAATACAAACCCTAACCATAACCGTAGCCCTAACCCTAATGCTTACCCTAGCCCTAACACTAACCAGAACCCTCACCCTAACCCTAGCCCTCACCCTATACCTAACCCTAACCCTAACCCTAACCCTAACCCTTGCCCTAGCCGAAGCCCTAGCCATACCTCTAACCCTAACACTAGCCCTAGCCTTAGCCCTAACCCGTGTCCGAGCCCTAACCCTAACCATAGCCGTAACCCTAACCCTACCCTAATCCTACCCCTACCCCTACCCGTAACCCTAACTGTAGCCCTGACCCTAATGCTAACCCTGGCCCTAACACTAACCCTAACACTCACCCTAACCCTAGTCCTGACCCTCACCCTAACCCCAACCGTAACCCTAACCCGAACTCTAACCCTAACCATAGCCCTTGCCCTAACCCTTGCCCTGGCCCTAGCCCTAGCCCTAGCCCTAGCCCTAGCCCTAGCCCTAACCCTCACCCTCACCCTAACCCTAACCCTAACCCTAACCCTAACCCTAACCATAGCCCTTGCCCTAACCCTTGCCCTAGCCCTAGCCCTAGCCCTAACCCTAAACCTAACCCAAGCCCTAACCCTAACCCTAACCCTAGGCCTAGCCGTAACCATACCCCTACCCCTACCCCTGCCCCTAACCCAAACTGTAACCCTAAACTGAACCTGAACCTGAACCCTAACCCTAGTCCTAGCTCTAGCTCTAACCCTAGCCCTAACCGTTACCTAGCCCTAGCCCTAGCCCTAGCCCTAACCCTAGCCCTAATCCTAGCCCGAACCCTAACCCTAGCCCTAGCCCTAGCCCTAAACCTAACCCTAGCCCTAACCCTAACCCTAACCCTAACCCTAACCCTAACCCTAGCCCTAGCCCTAGCCCTAACACTAACACTAACACTAACACTAACCCTATCCCTATCCCTATCCCTATCCCTATCCCAAGCCCTAGCCCTAGCTCTAACACTACAACTAACCCTAGCCCTACCCCTAAACCTGCCCCTAAGTCTAACCCTAACCCTACACCTAAACCTAACCCTAACACTAACCCTAACACTAACCCTAGCCCTAGCCCTAGCCCTAACCCTAACACAAACCCTAGCCCTAGCCCTCGCCCTAAACCTAACCCTAACCCTAACCCTAACCCTAGCCCTAGCCCTAACCCTACCCTAAACCTAACCTGAACTCTAGCCCTAACCCTTGCCCTAACTCTAACCCTAACCCTAACCCTAACCCTAACCATAGCCGTAACCCTAACCCTACCCTAATCCTACCCCTACCCCTACCCCTAACCCTAACACTAGCCCTAGCGCTAACCCTAACGCTAACCCTAACCCTAGCCCTAGCCCTAGCTTTAACCCTAGCCCTAGCCCTAGCCCTAGCCCTAAACCTAACCCCAACCCCAACCTTAACCCTAACCCTAACCCGAACCGAACCCGAACTCAAACCCTAACCCCAACCCCAACCACAACACAACACCAACCGCAACCACAACCGTAACCCTAACCCTAACCCTAACCCTAACCTCAACCACAACCCTAGCCCTAACTCTAACCCTAACCCTAACCCTAACTGTAACCCTAACCGTAACCCCAAACCTAACACTAGCCCTACCCTAACATTAACCCTAACCCTAGCCATAGCCTTAATCCTCACCCTAACCCTAACCCTAACCCAAACCCTAACCCAAACCCTAGCCCTAACCCTAACCCAAAGTCTACCACTAACCCTAACACAAATCCTAACCATAACCGTAGCCCTAACCTTAATGCTAACCCTAGCCCTAACACTAACCAGAACCCTCAACCTAACCCTAGCCCTCACCCTATACCTAACCCGAACCCTAACCCTAACCCTAACCCTAAACTAAGCCCTAACCCTAGCCCTAACCCTAGCCCTATCCGTAGCCCTAGCCCTAGCCCTAACCCTAGCCCTAGCCCTAACCCTAGACCTTACCCTAACTCAAAGCCTACCACTAACCCTAACACAAACCCTAACCATAACCGTAGCCCTAACCCTAATGCTAACCCTAGCCCTAACACTAACCAGAACCCTCACCCTAGCCCTAGCCCTAACCCTAGCCCTAGCCCGAACCCTAAGCCTAAGCCTAACCCTAACCCTAACCCTAGCCCAAAGCGTCACCCTAACGATAACCCTAACCCTAGAGCTAACCCTAACCCTAACCCAAACCCTAACCCAAACCCTAGCCCTAACCCTAACCCAAAGCCTACCACTAAACCTAACCAAAACCCTAACCATAATCATAAACCTAACCCTAACCCTAGCACTCACCCTAATGATAACCCTAGCCCTAACCCTAACCCTAAAACTAACCCTCACCCCTAACCTAGCCCTCACCCTCACCCTAACTCTACTCCTAACCCTAAACCTCACCGAACCCTAACCCTAGCCATAACGCTAGCCCTAACCGTAGCCCTAGCCCTAGCCCTAACCCTAACCCTAACCCTAAACCTAAACCTAACTCTAACGCTAACGCTAACGCCAGCCCTAACCCTAATGCTAACCCTAGCCGTAACCCTCACCCTCACCCACACCCTAACCATAGCCCTCACACTGACCCTAACCCTAACCGTAACAATAGCCCTTGACCTAACCCTTGCCCTAGCCCTATCCCTATCCCTAGTCCTAGCCCTAGCCCTATCCCTATCCCTGTCCCTATCCCTAGTCCTAGCCCTAGCCCTAACCCTAGCCCTAGCCCTAACCCTAACCCTAACCCTAAACATAATCCAAGCCCTAACCCTAGCCGTAGCCCTAACCCCACCCTAACCCTAACCCGAACTCTAGCCCTAACCCGAACCATAGCCCTAACCCTAACCCTAACCCTAGCCCTAGCCCTAGCCCTAGCCCTAGCCCTATACCTAGCCCTAGACCGAGCCTTAACCCTAAACCTAACCCTAGCCCAGACCCTATCCCTAAACCTATCCCTATCCCTACCCCTACACCTAACCCTATCCCTACCCCTAAACGTAACCCTAGCGCTAACCCTAGCGCTAACCCTAACCCTAAACCTAACCTTAGCCCTAATTGTAACCCTAGGCCTAGCCCTAACCCTAGCCCTAGCCCTACCCTACCCCTACCCCTAACTCAAACTGTAACCCTAAACTGAACCTGAACCCTAACGCTAGCCCTAACTCTAGCTCTAACGCATGTCCTAACCGTTACCCTAGCCCTAGCCCTAACACTAGCCCTAGCCCTAATCCTAACCCTAACCCTAACCCAAACCCTAACCCAAACCCTAGCCCTAACCCTAACCCAAAGCCTACCACTAAACCTAACCAAAACCCTAACCATAATCATAAACCTAAACCTAACCCTAGCCCTAACCCTAATGATAACCCTAGCCCTAACCCTAACCCTAAAACTAACCCTCACCCTAAACCTAGCCCTCACCCTAACCCTAACTCTACTCCTAACCCTAAACCTCACCAAACCCTAACCCTAGCCATAACGCAAGCCCTAACCGTAGGCCTAGCCCTAGCCCTAACCCTAACCCTAACCCTAACCCTAAACCTAAACCTAAACCTAACTCTAATGCTAACGCTAACGCCAGCCCTAACCCTAATGCTAACCCTAGCCGTAACCCTCACCCTCACCCTAACCATAGCCCTCACACTGACCCTAAACTTAACCGTAACAATAGCCCTTGACCTAACCCTTGCCCTAGCCCTAGCCCTATCCCTATCCCTAGTCCTATCCCTATCCCCATCCCTATCCCTAGTCCTATCCCTAGCCCTAACCCTAACCCAAGCCCAAACCCTAGCCGTAGCCCTAACCCCACCCTAACCCTAACCCGAACTCTAGCCCTAACCCGAACCCTAGCCCTAACCCTAACACTAACCCTAGCCCTAGCCCTAGCCCTAGCCCTAGCCCTATCCCTAGCCCTAGCCCTAGCCCGAGCCTTAACCCTAAACCTAACCCTAGCCCAGACCCTATCCCTAAACCTATCCCTACCCCTAAACCTAACCCTAGCCCTAGCCCTAACCCTAACCCTAACCCTAGTCCTAGCGCTAACCCTAACGCTAACCCTAACCCTAGCCCTAGCCCTACCCCTAACCCTAGCCCTAGCCCTAAACCTAACCCCAACCCCAACCCTAACCCTAACCCAAACCATAAACCTACCCCAAACCCTAACCCTAACCCTAACCCGAACCGAACCCGAACTCAAACCCTAACCCCAACCCCAACCACAACACAACACCAACCGCAACCACAACCGTAAACCTAATCCTAACCCTAACCCTAACCCTAACCTCTACCCCAACCCTAGCCCTAACTCTAACCCTAACCCTAACCGTAACCCTAACCGTAACCCCAAACCTAACCCTAGCCCTAGCCCTAACATTAACCCTAACCCTAGCCCTAACCCTAGACCTTACCCTAACCCAAAGCCTACCACTAACACTAATACAAACCCTAACCATAACCGTTGCCCTAACCCTAATGCTTACCCTAGCCCTAACACTAACCAGAACCCTCACCCTAACCCTAGCCCTCACCCTATACCTAACCTTAACCCTAACCCTTGCCCTAGCCCAAGACCTAGCCATAGCCCTAACCCTAACACTAGCCCTAGCCTTAGACCTAACCCTTGTCTGAACTCTAACCCTAACCATAGCCCTTGCCCTAACCCTTGCCCTAGCCCTAGCCCGAGCCCTAGCCCTAGCCCTAACCCTAACCCTAGCCCTAACCCTAGGCCTAACCGTAGCCCTAGCAGTAACCCTAGCCCTAGCCCTAGCCCGAACACTAACCCTAACCCTAACCCAAACCCTAACCCTAACCCTAACTCTAACCTTAACCCTAACCCTAACCCTAACCCTAACCCTAACCCTAACCCTCGACCTAACCCTAGCCCTAACCCTAATCGTAACGCTAACCATAACCCTAACCCTAACAAAAAAACATATCCCTAAACCTAAATCTCACCCTAACCCTAGCCTTAGCCCTAACCCTCTCACTAACTGTAACCCTAACCCTAATCCTAGCCCAAACCCTAACCCTAGCCCTAACCGAACCCCTACCACTAACCTTAACCCTAACCCAAACCCTAACCAGAACCGTAACCCTAAACCTAACACTAACCCGAGCCCTAAACCTGAACCTAGCCCTAACCCTAACCATAACCCTAACCCTAGCGCTAATCCTAACTCTAACGCTAACCCTAAACCTAACCCTAGCCCTAACCCTAACCCTAGGCCTAGCCGTAACCATACCCCTACCCCTACCCCTGCCCCTAACCCAAACTGTAACCCTAAACTGAACCTGAACCTGAACCCTAACCCTAGCCCTAGGTCTAGCTCTAACCCTAGCCCTATCCATTACCTAGCCCTAGCCCTAGCCCTAACCCTAGCCCTAATCCTAGCACGAACCCTAACCCTAATCCTAGCCCGAACCCTAACCCTAACCCTAGCCCTAACCCTAGGCCTAACCGTAGCCCTAGCAGTAACCCTAGCCCTAGCCCTAGCCCGAACACTAACCCTAACCCTAACCCAAACCCTAACCCTAACCCTAACTCTAACTCTAACCTTAACCCTAACCCTAACCCTAACCCTAACCCTAACCCTAACCCTCGACCTAACCCTAGCCCTAACCCTAATCGCAACGCTAACCATAACCCTAACCCTAACAAAAAAACATATCCCTAAACCTAAATCTCACCCTAACCCTAGCCTTAGCCCTAACCCTCTCACTAACTGTAACCCTAACCCTAATCCTAGCCCAAACCCTAACCCTAGCCCTAACACTAACCCTATCCCTATCCCTATCCCTATCCCTATCCCTATCCCTATCCCTATACCTTTCCCAAGCCCTAGCCCTAGCTCTAACACTACAACTAACCCTAGCCCTACCCCTAAACCTAACCCTAACCCTAACACTAACCCTAACACTAACCCTAGCCCTAGCCCTAGCCCTAGCCCTAACCCTAACACAAACCCTAGCCCTAGCCCTCGCCCTAAACCTAACCCTAACCCTAACCCTAACCCTAGCCCTAGCCCTAACCCTACCCTAATCCTACCCCTACCCCTACCCCTAACCCTAACCGTAGCCCTGACCCTAATGCTAACCCTGGCCCTAACACTAACCCTAACCCTCACCCTAACCCTAGCCCTGACCCTCACCCTAACCCCAACCCTAACCCTAACCCTAACCCTAACTCTAACCCTAAGCATAGCCCTTGCCCTAACCGTTGCCCTAGCCCTAGCCCTAACCCTCACCCTCACCCTAACCCTAACCCTAACCCTAACCCTAACCCTAACCCTAACCATAGCCCTTGCCTAACCCTTGCCCTAGCCCTAGCCCTAGCCCTAACCCTCACCCAAGCCCTAACCCTAGCCCTAACCCTAGCCCTAACCTGTAGCCCTAACTGTAGCCCTAGCAGTAACCCTAGCCCTAGCCCGAACACTAACCCTAACCCTAACACAAACCCTAACCCTAACCCTAACTCTAACCTTAACCCTAACCCTAACCTTAACCCTAACCCTAACCCTCGACCTAACCCTAGCCCTAACCCTAATCCTAACGCTAACCATAACCCTAACCCTAACAAAAAACCGTATCCCTAAACCTAAATCTCACCCTAACACTAGCCTTAGCCCTAACCCTCTCACTAACTGTAACCTAACCCTAATCCTAGCCTAAACTCTATCCCTAGCCCTAACCCTAACCCAACACCTACCACTAACCGTAACGCTAACCCAAACCCTAACCAGAACCAGAACCATAACCCTAAACCTAACCCGAGCCCTAAACCTAACCCTAGCCCTAACCCTAACCCTAAGCCTAACACTAGCGCTAACCCTAACCCTAACCCTAAACCTAACTATAGCCTTAACCCTAACCCTAGGCCTAGACCTACCCCTACCCCTACCCCTACCCCTAAACCAAACTGTAACCCTAAACTGAAACTGAACCCTAACCCTAACCCTAGCCCTAGCTCTAGTTCTAAACCTAGCCCTAAACCTTACCCTAGCCCTAGCCCTAACCCTAGACCTTACCCTAACCCAAAGCCTACCACTAACCCTAATACAAACCCTCACCCTAACCCTAGCCCTCACCCTATACCTAACCCTAACCCTAACCCTAACCCTTGCCCTAGCCCAAGCCCTAGCCATAGCCCTAACCCTAACACTAGACCTAGCCTTAGCCCTAACCCTTGTCCGAGCCCTAACCCTAACCATAGCCGTAACCCTAACCCTACCCTAATCCTACCCCTACCCCTTCCCATAACCCTAACCGTAGCCCTGACCCTAATGCTAACCCTGGCCCTAACACTAACCCTAACCCTCACCCTAACCCTAGTCCTGACCCTCACCCTAACCCCAACCGTAACCCTAACCCGATCTCTAACCCTAACCATAGCCCTTGCCCTAACCCTTGCCCTAGCCCTAGCCCTAGCCCGAGCCCTAACCCTCACCCTAACCCTAACCCTAACCCTAACCCTAACCATAGCCCTTGCCCTAACCCTTGCCCTAGCCCTAGCCCTAGCCCTAACCCTAACCCTAACCCAAGCCCTACCCCTACCCCTAGCCCTAACCCTAGCCCTTACCGTAGCCCTAGCAGTAACCCTAGCCCTAGCCTGAACACTAACCCTAACCCAAACCCTAACCCTAACCCTAACCCTAACTCTAACCTTAACCCTAACCCTAACCCTAACCCTAACCCTAACCCTAACCCTCGACCTAACCCTAGCCCTAATCTTAATCCTAACGCTAACCATAACCCTAACCCTAACAAAAAACCATATCCCTAAACCTAACTCTCACCCTAACACTAGCCTTAGCCCTAACCCTCTCACTAACTGTAACCCTAACCCTAATCCTAGCCTAAACTCTATCCCTAGCCCTAACCCTAACCCAACACCTACCACTAACCCTAACGCTAACCCAAACCCTAACCAGAACCAGAACCGTAACCCTAACCCTAACCCGAGCCCTAAACCTAACCCTAGCCCTAACCCTAACCCTAAGCCTAACCCTAGCGCTAACCCTAACCCTAACCCTAAACCTAACTATAGCCTTAACCCAAACCCTAGGCCTAGACCTAACCTTACCCCTACCCCTACCCCTAAACCAAACTGTAACCCTAAACTAAAACTGAACCCTAACCCTAACCCTAGCCCTAGCTCTAGTTCTAAACCTAGCCCTAACCCTGACCCTAGCCCTAGCCCTAACCCTAGACCTTACCCTAACTCAAAGCCTACCACTAACCCTAACACAAACCCTAACCATAACCGTAGACCTAACCCTAATGCTAACCCTAACCCTAGCCCTAACACTAACCAGAACCCTCACCCTAACCCTAGCCCTCACCCTATACCTAACCCGAACCCTAAACCTTAACCCTAACCCTAACCCTAACCTAAGCCCTAACCCTAGCCCTAACGCTAGCCCTATACGTAGCCCTAGCCCTAGCCCTAGCCCTAACCCTAGCCCTAGCCCGAACCTGAACCCGAACCCTAACCCTAACCCTAACCCTAACCCTAACCCTAACCCTAGCCCAAAGTGTCACCCTAACGATAACCCTAACCCTAGACCTAACCCTAACCCTAACCCTAAACCTCACCCTAGCCCTAACCCTAACCCTAACCCTAACCCTAACTCTAACCCTAAGCATAGCCCTTGCCCTAACCCTTGCCCTAGCCCTAGCCCTAACCCTCACCCTAACCCTAACCCTAACCCTAACGCTAACCCTAACCCTAACCCTAACCCTAACCATAGCCCTTGCCTAACCCTTGCCCTAGCCCTAGCCCTAGCCCTAGCCCTAACCCTAACCCAAGCCCTAACCCTAGCCCTAACCCTAGCCCTAACCTTAGCCCTAACTGTAGCCCTAGCAGTAACCCTAGCCCTAGCCCGAACACTAACCCTAACCCTAACACAAACCCTAACCCTAACCCTAACTCTAACCTTAACCCTAACCCTAACCTTAACCCTAACCCTAACCCTCGACCTAACCCTAGCCCTAACCCTAATCCTAACGCTAACCATAACCCTAACCCTAACAAAAAACCGTATCCCTAAACCTAAATCTCACCCTAACACTAGCCTTAGCCCTAACCCTCTCACTAACTGTAACCTAACCCTAATCCTAGCCTAAACTCTATCCCTAGCCCTAACCCTAACCCAACACCTACCACTAACCGTAACGCTAACCCAAACCCTAACCAGAACCAGAACCGTAACCCTAAACCTAACCCGAGCCCTAAACCTAACCCTAGCCCTAACCCTAACCCTAAGCCTAACCCTAGCGCTAACCCTAACCCTAACCCTAAACCTAACTATAGCCTTAACCCTAACCCTAGGCCTAGACCTAACCCTACCCCTACCCCTAAACCAAACTGTAACCCTAAACTGAAACTGAACCCTAACCCTAACCCTAGCCCTAGCTCTAGTTCTAAACCTAGCCCTAAACCTTACCCTAGCCCTAGCCCTAACCCTAGACCTTACCCTAACCCAAAGCCTACCACTAACCCTAATACAAACCCTCGCCCTAACCGTAGCCCTCACCCTATACCTAACCCTAACCCTAACCCTAACCCTTGCCCTAGCCCAAGCCCTAGCCATAGCCCTAACCCTAACACTAGCCCTAGCCTTAGCCCTAACCCTTGTCCGAGCCCTAACCCTAACCATAGCCGTAACCCTAACCCTACCCTAATCCTACCCCTACCCCTTCCCATAACCCTAACCGTAGCCCTGACCCTAATGCTAACCCTGGCCCTAACACTAACCCTAACCCTCACCCTAACCCTAGTCCTGACCCTCACCCTAACCCCAACCGTAACCCTAACCCGATCTCTAACCCTAACCATAGCCCTTGCCCTAACCCTTGCCCTAGCCCTAGCCCTAGCCCGAGCCCTAACCCTCACCCTCACCCTAACCCTAACCCTAACCCTAACCCTAACCCTAACCATAGCCCTAGCCCTAGCCCTAACCCTAACCCTAACCCAAGCCCTACCCCTAGCCCTAACCCTAGCCCTTACCATAGCCCTAGCAGTAACCCTATCCCTAGCCTGAACACTAACCCTAACCCAAACCCTAACCCTAACCCTAACCCTAACTCTAACCTTAACCCTAACCCTAACCCTAACCCTAACCCTAACCCTAACCCTAACCCTCGACCTAACCCTAGCCCTAACCCTAATCCTAACGCTAACCATAACCCTAACCCTAACAAAAAACCATATCCCTAAACCTAACTCTCACCCTAACACTAGCCTTAGCCCTAACCCTCTCACTAACTGTAACCCTAACCCTAATCCTAGCCTAAACTCTATCCCTAGCCCTAACCCTAACCCAACACCTACCACTAACCCTAACGCTAACCCAAACCCTAACCGGAACCAGAACCGTAACCCTAACCCTAACCCGAGCCCTAAACCTAACCCTAGCCCTAACCCTAACCCTAAGCCTAACCCTAGCGCTAACCCTAACCCTAACCCTAACCCTAACTATAGCCTTAACCCAAACCCTAGGCCTAGACCTAACCCTACCCCTACCCCTACCCCTAAACCAAACTGTAACCCTAAACTAAAACTGAACCCTAACCCTAACCCTAGCCCTAGCTCTAGTTCTAAACCTAGCCCTAACCCTGACCCTAGCCCTAGCCCTAACCCTAGACCTTACCCTAACTCAAAGCCTACCACTAACCCTAACACAAACCCTAACGATAACCGTAGACCTAACCCTAATGCTAACCCTAGCCCTAACACTAACCAGAACCCTCACCCTAACCCTAGCCCTCACCCTATACCTAACCCTAACCCTAAACCTAACCCTTGCCCTAGCCCAAGCCCTAGCCATAGCCCTAACCCTAACACTAGCCCTAGCCTTAACCCTAACCCTTATCCGAGCCCTAACCCTAACCATAGCCATAACCCTAACCCTACCCTAATCCTACCCCGACCCCTTCCCATAACCCTAACCGTAGCCCTGACCCTAATGCTAACCCTGCCCCTAACACTAACCCTAACCCTCACCCTAACCCTAGTCCTGACCCTCACCCTAACCCCAACCGTAACCCTAACCCGATCTCTAACCCTAATCATAGCCCTTGCCCTAACCCTTGCCCTAACCCTTGCCCTAGCCCTAGCCCTAGCCCTAACCCTCACCCTAACCCTAACCCTAACCCTAACCCTAACCCTAACCATAGCCCTTGCCCTAACCCTTGCCCTAGCCCTAGCCCTAGACCTAAAACTAACCCTAACCCAAGCCCTAACCCTAGCCCTAACCCTAGCCCTAACCGTAGCCCTAGCAGTAACCCTAGCCCTAGCCCGAACACTAACCCTAACCCTAACCCAAACCCTAACGCTAACCCTAACTTTAACCTTAACCCTAACCCTAACCCTAACCCTAACCCTAACCCTCGACCTAACCCTAGCCCTAACCCTAATCCTAACGCTAACCATAACCCTAACCCTAACAAAAAAACATATCCCTAAACCTAAATCTCACCCTAACACTAGGCTTAGCCCTAACCCTCTCACTAACTGTAACCCTAACCCTAATCCTAGCCTAAACTCTATCCCTAGCCCTAACCCTAACCCAACACCTACCACTAACCCTAACGCTAACCCAAACCCTAACCAGAACCGTAACCCTAACCCTAACCCGAGCCCTAAACCTAACCCTAGCCCTAACCCTAACCCTAAGCCTAACCCTAGCGCTAACCCTAACCCTAACCCTAAACCTAACTTTAGCCTTAACCCTAACCCTAGGCCTAGACCTACCCCTACCCCTACCCCTACCCCTACCCATAAACCAAACTGTAACCCTAAACTAAAACTGAACCCTAACCCTAACCTTAGCCCTAGCTCTAGTTCTACCCCTAGCCCTAACCCTTACCCTAGCCCTAGCCCTAACCCTAGACCTTACCCTAACTCAAAGCCTACCACTAACCCTAACACAAATCCTAACCATAACCGTAGCCCTAACCTTAATGCTAACCCTAGCCCTAACACTAACCAGAACCCTCAACCTAACCCTAGCACTCACCCTATACCTAACCCGAACCCTAACCCTAACCCTAACCCTAACCTAAGCCCTAACCCTAGCCCTAACCCTAGCCCTATCCGTAGCCCTAGCCCTAGCCCTAACCCTAGCCCTAGCCCTAACCCTAGACCTTACCCTAACTCAAAGCCTACCACTAACCCTAACACAAACCCTAACCATAACCGTAGCCCTAACCCTAATGCTAACCCTAGCCCTAACACTAACCAGAACCCTCACCCTAGCCCTAGCCCTAGCCCTAACCCTAGCCCTAGCCCGAACCCTAAGCCTAAGCCTAAGCCTAAGCCTAACCCTAACCCTAACCCTAACCCTAACCCTAGCCCAAAGCGTCACCCTAACGATAACCCTAACCCTAGAGCTAACCCTAACCCTAACCCTAACCCTTACCCTAACCCTAACCCTAACCCAAACAGTATCCCTAACCCTAAGCATAACCCTAGGCTTAGCCCTAACCCTCTCACTTACAATAACCCTAACCCTAACCCTAGCCCCAACCCTGACCCTAGCCCTAACCCTAACCCAACCCCTACCACTAACCCTAACCCTAACCCAAACCCTAACCCTAACCGTAACCCTAACCATAACCCGAGCCCTAAACCTAACCCTATCCCTAACCCTAAACGTAACCCTAGCGCTAACCCTAACGCTAACCCTAACCCTAAACCTAACCTTAGCCCTAATTCTAACCCTAGGCCTAGCCCTAACCCTAGCCCTAGCCCTACCCTAGCCCTACCCCTAACTCAAACTGTAACCCTAAACTGAACCTGAACCCTAACGCTAGCCCTAACTCTAGCTCTAACGCATGTCCTAACCGTTACCCTAGCCCTAGCCCTAGCGCTAACACGAGCCCTAGCCCTAATCCTAACCCTAGCCCTAGCCCTAACCCTAACACTAATTCTAACCCTATCCGGAACCCGAACCCAAACTCAAACCCTAACCCCAACCCCAACCACAACACGACACCAACCACAACCCCAACCGTAACCCTCACCCTAACCTCAACCCCAACCCCAGCCCTAACCCTAACCCTAACCCTAACCCTAGCCCTAACCCTAACTCTAACCCAAATCCTAAACCTAACCCAAACCCTAACCCTAGCCATAACCCTAACCCTAACCTTAGCCCAAACCCTAACCCTAGACCTAACCCTAACCCAAAGCCTACCACAAACCCTAACCCAAACCCTAACCATAACCATAGCCCTAACCCTGACCCTAACCGTAGCCCTAACCCTAATGCTAACCCTAGCCCTAACACTAACCCTAACCCTCACCCTAACCCTAGCCCTCACCCTAACCCTGACCCTAACCCTAACCCTAACCATAACCCTAACCATAGCCCTTGCCGTAACCCTTGCCGTAGCCCTAACCCTAGCCCTAACCCTAGTCGTAACCATAGCCCTAGCCCTAACCCTAGCCCTAGCCCGAACCCTAACCCTAACCCTAACACTAACCCTAACCCTAACCCTAACCCTAACCCTAACCCTAACCATAACCCTAACCCTAACCCTAGACCTAACCCTAACCCTAACCCTAACCCTAGCCCTAACCCTAAGCCTAACCCAAACCATATCCCTAAACCTAAGCCTAACCCTAACACTAGCCTTAGCCCTAACCCTCTCACTAACTGTAACCTAACCCTAATCATAGCCTAAACTCTATCCCTATCCCTAACCCTAACCCAACACCTACCACTAACCGTAACGCTAACCCAAACCCTAACCAGAACCAGAACCGTAACCCAAAACCTAACCCGAGCCCTAAACCTAACCCTAGCCCTAACCCTAACCCTAAGCCTAACCCTAGCGCTAACCCTAACCCTAACCCTAAACCTAACTATAGCCTTAACCCTAACCCTAGGCCTAGACCTAACCCTACCCCTATGCCTACCCCTAAACCAAACTGTAACCCTAAACTGAAACTGAACCCTAACCCTAACCCTAGCCCTAGCTCTAGTTCTAAACCTAGCCCTAACCCTTACCCTAGCCCTAGCCCTAACCCTAGACCTTACCCTAACCCAAAGCCTACCACTAACCCTAATACCAACCCTAACCATAACCGTAGCCCTAACCCTAATGCTTACCCTAGCCCTAACACTAACCAGAACCCTCACCCTAACCCTAGCCCTCACCCTATACCTAACCCTAACCCTAACCTTAACCCTTGCCCTAGCCATAGCCCTAACCCTAACACTAGCCCTAGCCTTAGCCCTAACCCTTGTCCGAGCCCTAACCCTAACCATAGCCGTAACCCTAACCCTACCCTAATCCTACCCCTACCCCTACCCCTAACCCTAACCGTAGCCCTGACCCTAATGCTAACCCTGGCCCTAACACTAACCCTAACCCTCACGCTAACCCTAGTCCTGACCCTCACCCTAACCCCAACCATAACCCTAACCCGAACTCTAACCCTAATCATAGTCCTTGCCCTAACCCTTGCCCTAGCCCTAGCCCTAGCCCTAACCCTCACCCTAACCCTAACCCTAACCCTAACCCTAAACCTAAACATAGCCCTTGCCCTAACCCTTGCCCTAGCCCTAGCCCTAACCCTAACCCCAACCCAAGCCCTAACCCTAGCCCTAACCCTAGCCCTAACCGTAGCCCTAGCAGTAACCCTAGCCCTAGCCCGAACACTAACCCTAACCCTAACCCAAACCCTAACCCTAACCCTAACCCTAACCTTAACCCTAACCCTAATCCTAACCCTAACCCTCGACCTAACCCTAGCCCTAACCCTAATCCTAACGCTAACCATAACCCTAACCCTAACAAAAAACCATATTCCTAAACCTAAATCTCACCCTAACACTAGCCTTAGCCCTAACCCTCTCACTAACTGTAACCCTAACCCTAATCCTAGCCCTAGCTCTAGTTCTAACCCTAGCCCTAACCCTTTCCCTAGCCCTAGCCCTAACCCTAGACCTTACCCTAGCCCTATCCGTAGCCCTAGCCCTAGCCCTAACCCTAGCCCTAGCCCGAACCCTAACCCTAACCCTAAACCTAACCCTAACCCTAGCCCAAAGCGTCACCCTAACGATAACCCTAACCCTAGACCTAACCCTAACCCTAACCCTAACCCTAAACCTCACCCTAGCCCTAACCCTAACCCAAACCCTTACCCTAACCCTAACCCTAACCCAAACAGTATCCCTAACCCTAAGCATAACCCTAGGCTTAGCCCTAACCCTCTCACTTACAATAACCCTAACCCTAACCCTAGCCCCAACCCTGACCCTAGCCCTAACCCTAACCCAACCCCTACCACTAACCCTAACCCTAACCCTAACCATAACCGTAACCCTAACCCTAACCCGAGCCCTAAACTTAACCCTATCCCTAACCCTAAACGTAACCCTAGCGCTAACCCTAACGCTAAGCCTAAGCCTAAACCTAACCTTAGCCCTAATTCTAACCCTAGGCCTAGCCCTAACCCTAGCCCTAGCCCTACCCTACCCCTACCCCTAACTCAAACTGTAACCCTAAACTGAACCTGAACCCTAACGCTAGCCCTAAATCTAGCTCTAACGCATGTCCTAACCATTAACCTAGCCCTAGCCCTAGCCCTAACACTAGCCCTAGCCCTAATCCTAACCCTAACCCTAACCCAAACCCTAACCCAAACCCTAGCCCTAACCCTAACCCAAAGCCTACCACTAAACCTAACCAAAACCCTAACCATAATCATAAACCTAACCCTAACCCTAGCCCTAACCCTAATGATAACCCTAGCCCTAACCCAAACCCTAAAACTAACCCTCACCCTAAACCTAGCCCTCACCCTAACCCTAACTCTACTCCTAACCCTAAACCTCACCGAACCCTAACCCTAGCCATAACGCTAGCCCTAACCGTAGCTCTAGCCCTAGCCCTAACCCTAACCCTAACCCTAACCCTAACCCTAACCCTAAACCTAAACCTAACTCTAACGCTAACGCCAGCCCTAACCCTAATGCTAACCCTAGCCGTAACCCTCATCCTCACCCTCACCCTAACCATAGCCCTCACACTGACCCTAACCCTAACTGTAACAATAGCCCTCGACCTAACCCTAGCCCTAACCCTAATCCTAACGCTAACCATAACCCTAACCCTAACAAAAAAAATATCCCTAAACCTAAATCTCACCCTAACACTAGCCTTAGCCCTAACCCTCTCACTAACTGTAACCCTAACCCTAATCCTAGCCTAAACTCTATCCCTAGCCCTAACCCTAACCCAACACCTACCACTAACCCTAACCCTAACGCTAACCCAAACCCTAACCAGAACCAGAACCGTAACCCTAACCCTAACCCGAGTCCTAAACTTAACCCTAGCCCTAACCCTAACCCTAAGCCTAACCCTAGCGCTAACCCTAACCCTAACCCTAAACCTAACTATAGCCTTAACCCAAACCCTAGGCCTAGACCTACCCCTACCCCTACCCCTACCCCTAAACCAAACTGTAACCCTAAACTAAAACTGAACCCTAACCCTAACCCTAGCCCTAGCTCTAGTTCTAAACCTAGCCCTAACC
>NC_139475.1:23270000-23277500 GCF_057233095.1 Heloderma suspectum | reverse complement strand
CCTAACCCTCCACCTAACCCTAGCCCTAACCCTAATCCTAACGCTAACCATAACCCTAACCCTAACAAAAAACCATATCCCTAAACCTAACTCTCACCCTAACACTAGCCTTAGCCCTAACCCTCTCACTAACTGTAACCCTAACCCTAATCCTAGCCTAAACTCTATCCCTAGCCCTAACCCTAACCCAACACCTACCACTAACCCTAACGCTAACCCAAACCCTAACCAGAACCAGAACCGTAACCCTAACCCTAACCCGAGCCCTAAACCTAACCCTAGCCCTAACCCTAACCCTAAGCCTAACCCTAGCGCTAACCCTAACCCTAACCCTAACCCTAACTATAGCCTTAACCCAAACCCTAGGCCTAGACCTAACCCTACCCCTACCCCTACCCCTAAACCAAACTGTAACCCTAAACTAAAACTGAACCCTAACCCTAACCCTAGCCCTAGCTCTAGTTTTAAACCTAGCCCTAACCCTGACCCTAGCCCTAGCCCTAACCCTAGACCTTAACCTAACTCAAAGCCTACCACTAACCCTAACACAAACCCTAACCATAACCGTAGACCTAACCCTAATGCTAACCCTAACCCTAGCCCTAACACTAACCAGAACCCTCACCCTAACCCTAGCCCTCACCCTATACCTAACCTGAACCCTAAACCTTAACCCTAACCCTAACCCTAACCTAAGCCCTAACCCTAGCCCTAACGCTAGCCCTATACGTAGCCCTAGCCCTAGCCCTAGCCCTAACCCTAGCCCTAGCCCGAACCTGAACCCGAACCCTAACCCTAACCCTAACCCTAACCCTAGCCCAAAGCGTCACCCTAACGATAACCCTAACCCTAGACCTAACCCTAACCCTAACCCTAAACCTCACCCTAGCCCTAACCCTAACCCTAACCCTAACCCTAACTCTAACCCTAAGCATAGCCCTTGCCCTAACCCTTGCCCTAGCCCTAGCCCTAACCCTCACCCTAACCCTAACCCTAACCCTAACCCTAACCCTAACCATAGCCCTTGCCTAACCCTTGCCCTAGCCCTAGCCCTAGCCCTAACCCTAACCCAAGCCCTAACCCTAGCCCTAACCCTAACCCTAACCCTAACCTTAGCCCTAACTGTAGCCCTAGCAGTAACCCTAGCCCTAGCCCGAACACTAACCCTAACCCTAACACAAACCCTAACCCTAACCCTAACTCTAACCTTAACCCTAACCCTAACCTTAACCCTAACCCTAACCCTCGACCTAACCCTAGCCCTAACCCTAATCCTAACGCTAACCATAACCCTAACCCTAACAAAAAACCGTATCCCTAAACCTAAATCTCACCCTAACACTAGCCTTAGCCCTAACCCTCTCACTAACTGTAACCTAACCCTAATCCTAGCCTAAACTCTATCCCTAGCCCTAACCCTAACCCAACACCTACCACTAACCGTAACGCTAACCCAAACCCTAACCAGAACCAGAACCGTAACCCTAGACCTAACCCGAGCCCTAAACCTAACCCTAGCCCTAACCCTAACCCTAAGCCTAACCCTAGCGCTAACCCTAACCCTAACCCTAACCCTAACCCTAAACCTAACTATAGCCTTAACCCTAACCCTAGGCCTAGACCTAACCCTACCCCTACCCCTACCCCTAAACCAAACTGTAACCCTAAACTGAAACTGAACCCTAACCCTAACCTTAGCCCTAGCTCTAGTTCTAAACCTAGCCCTAACCCTTACCCTAGCCCTAGCCCTAACCCTAGACCTTACCCTAACCCAAAGCCTACCACTAACCCTAATACAAACCCTAACCATAACTGTAGCCCTAACCCTAATGCTTACCCTAGCTCTAACACTAACCAGAACCCTCACCCTAACCCTAGCCCTCACCCTATACCTAACCCTAACCCTAACCCTAACCCTTGCCCTAGCCCAAGCCCTAGCCATAGCCCTAACCCTAACACTAGCCCTAGCCTTAGCCCTAACCCTTGTCCGAGCAATAACCCTAACCATAGCCGTAACCCTAACCCTACCCTAATCCTACCCCTACCCCTTCCCATAACCCTAACCGTAGCCCTGACCCTAATGCGAACCCTGGCCCTAACACTAACCCTAACCCTCACCCTAACCCTAGTCCTGACCCTCACCCTAACCCCAACCGTAACCCTAACCCGATCTCTAACCCTAACCATAGCCCTTGCCCTAACCCTTGCCCTAGCCCTAATCCTAACGCTAACCATAACCCTAACCCTAACAAAAAACCATATCCCTAAACCTAACTCTCACCCTAACACTAGCCTTAGCCCTAACCCTCTCACTAACTGTAACCTAACCCTAATCCTAGCCTAAACTCTATCCCTAGCCCTAACCCTAACCCAACACCTACAACTAACCGTAACGCTAACCCAAACCCTAACCAGAACCAGAACCGTAACCCTAAACCTAACCCGAGCCCTAAACCTAACCCTAGCCCTGACCCTAACACTAAGCCTAACCCTAGCGCTAACCCTAACCCTAACCCTAAACCTAACTATAGCCGTAACCCTAACCCTAGGCCTAGACCTAACCCTACCCCTATGCCTACCCCTAAACCAAACTGTAACCCTAAACTGAAACTGAACCCTAACCCTAGCCCTAGCTCTAGTTCTAAACCTAGCCCTAACCCTTACCCTAGCCCTAGCCCTAACCCTAGACCTTACCCTAACCCAAAGCCTACCACTAACCCTAATACAAACCCTAACCATAGCCGTAACCCTAACCCTACCCTAATCGTACCCCTACCCCTACCCCTAACCCTAACCGTAGCCCTGACCCTAATGCTAACCCTGGCCCTAACACTAACCCTAACCCTCACCCTAACCCTAGTCCTGACCCTCACCCTAACCCCAACCGTAACCCTAACCCGAACTCTAACCCTAATCATAGTCCTTGCCCTAACCCTTGCCCTAGCCCTAGCCCTAGCCCTAGCCCTAACCCTCACCCTAAACCTAAGCCTAAACCTAACCCTAACACTAACCATAGCCCTTGCCCTAACCCTTGCCCTAGCCCTAGCCCTAGCCCTAGCCCGAACCCTAACCCTAACCCAAGCCCTAACCCTAGCCCTAACCCTAGCCCTAACCGTAGCCCTAGCAGTAACCCTAGCCCTAGCCCGAACACTAACCCTAACCCTAACCCTAACCCTAACCCTTGCCCTAGCCCTAGCCCTAGCCCTAGCCCGAGCCCTAACCCTCACCCTAACCCTAACCCTAACCCTAACCCTAACCCTAACCCTAACCATAGCCCTAGCCCTAGCCCTAACCCTAACCCTAACCCAAGCCCTACCCCTAGCCCTAACCCTAGCCCTTACCATAGCCCTAGCAGTAACCCTAGCCCTAGCCTGAACACTAACCCTAACCCAAACCCTAACCCTAACCCTAACCCTAACTCTAACCTTAACCCTAACCCTAACCCTAACCCTAACCCTAACCCTAACCCTAACCCTAACCCTCGACCTAACCCTAGCCCTAACCCTAATCCTAACGCTAACCATAACCCTAACCCTAACAAAAAACCGTATCCCTAAACCTAACTCTCACCCTAACACTAGCCTTAGCCCTAACCCTCTCACTAACTGTAACCCTAACCCTAATCCTAGCCTAAACTCTATCCCTAGCCCTAACCCTAACCCAACACCTACCACTAACCCTAACGCTAACCCAAACCCTAACCGGAACCAGAACCGTAACCCTAACCCTAACCCGAGCCCTAAACCTAACCCTAGCCCTAACCCTAACCCTAAGCCTAACCCTAGCGCTAACCCTAACCCTAACCCTAAACCTAACTATAGCCTTAACCCAAACCCTAGGCCTAGACCTAACCCTACCCCTACCCCTACCCCTAAACCAAACTGTAACCCTAAACTAAAACTGAACCCTAACCCTAACCCTAGCCCTAGCTCTAGTTCTAAACCTAGCCCTAACCCTGACCCTAGCCCTAGCCCTAACCCTAGACCTTACCCTAACTCAAAGCCTACCACTAACCCTAACACAAACCCTAACGATAACCGTAGACCCAACCCTAATGCTAACCCTAGCCCTAACACTAACCAGAACCCTCACCCTAACCCTAGCCCTCACCCTATACCTAACCCTAACCCTAAACCTAACCCTTGCCCTAGCCCAAGCCCTAGCCATAGCCCTAACCCTAACACTAGCCCTAGCCTTAACCCTAACCCTTATCCGAGCCCTAACCCTAACCATAGCCATAACCCTAACCCTACCCTAATCCTACCCCGACCCCTTCCCATAACCCTAACCGTAGCCCTGACCCTAATGCTAACCCTGCCCCTAACACTAACCCTAACCCTCACCCTAACCCTAGTCCTGACCCTCACCCTAACCCCAACCGTAACCCTAACCCGATCTCTAACCCTAATCATAGCCCTTGCCCTAACCCTTGCCCTAACCCTTGCCCTAGCCCTAGCCCTAGCCCTAACCCTCACCCTAACCCTAACCCTAACCCTAACCCTAACCATAGCCCTTGCCCTAACCCTTGCCCTAGCCCTAGCCCTAGACCTAAAACTAACCCTAACCCAAGCCCTAACCCTAGCCCTAACCCTAGCCCTAACCGTAGCCCTAGCAGTAACCCTAGCCCTAGCCCGAACACTAACCCTAACCCTAACCCTAACCCTAACGCTAACCCTAACTCTAACCTTAACCCTAACCCTAACCCTAACCCTAACCCTCGACCTAACCCTAGCCCTAACCCTAATCCTAACGCTAACCATAACCCTAACCCTAACAAAAAAACATATCCCTAAACCTAAATCTCACCCTAACACTAGGCTTAGCCCTAACCCTCTCACTAACTGTAACCCTAACCCTAATCCTAGCCTAAACTCTATCCCTAGCCCTAACCCTAACCCAACACCTACCACTAACCCTAACGCTAACCCAAACCCTAACCAGAACCGTAACCCTAACCCTAACCCGAGCCCTAAACCTAACCCTAGCCCTAACCCTAACCCTAAGCCTAACCCTAGCGCTAACCCTAACCCTAACCCTAAACCTAACTTTAGCCTTAACCCTAACCCTAGGCCTAGACCTACCCCTACCCCTACCCCTACCCCTACCCCTACCCATAAACCAAACTGTAACCCTAAACTAAAACTGAACCCTAACCCTAACCTTAGCCCTAGCTCTAGTTCTACCCCTAGCCCTAACCCTTACCCTAGCCCTAGCCCTAACCCTAGACCTTACCCTAACTCAAAGCCTACCACTAACCCTAACACAAATCCTAACCATAACCGTAGCCCTAACCTTAATGCTAACCCTAGCCCTAACACTAACCAGAACCCTCAACCTAACCCTAGCACTCACCCTATACCTAACCCGAACCCTAACCCTAACCCTAACCCTAACCTAAGCCCTAACCCTAGCCCTAACCCTAGCCCTATCCGTAGCCCTAGCCCTAGCCCTAACCCTAGCCCTAGCCCTAACCCTAGACCTTACCCTAACTCAAAGCCTACCACTAACCCTAACACAAACCCTAACCATAACCGTAGCCCTAACCCTAATGCTAACCCTAGCCCTAACACTAACCAGAACCCTCACCCTAGCCCTAGCCCTAGCCCTAACCCTAGCCCTAGCCCGAACCCTAAGCCTAAGCCTAAGCCTAAGCCTAAGCCTAAGCCTAACCCTAACCCTAACCCTAACCCTAACCCTAGCCCAAAGCGTCACCCTAACTATAACCCTAACCCTAGAGCTAACCCTAACCCTAACCCTAACCCTTACCCTAACCCTAACCCAAACAGTATCCCTAACCCTAAGCATAACCCTAGGCTTAGCCCTAACCCTCTCACTTACAATAACCCTAACCCTAACCCTAGCCCCAACCCTGACCCTAGCCCTAACCCTAACCCAACCCCTACCACTAACCCTAACCCTAACCCAAACCCTAACCCTAACCGTAACCCTAACCATAACCCGAGCCCTAAACCTAACCCTATCCCTAACCCTAAACGTAACCCTAGCGCTAACCCTAACGCTAACCCTAACCCTAAACCTAACCTTAGCCCTAATTCTAACCCTAGGCCTAGCCCTAACCCTAGCCCTAGCCCTACCCTAGCCCTACCCCTAACTCAAACTGTAACCCTAAACTGAACCTGAACCCTAACGCTAGCCCTAACTCTAGCTCTAACGCATGTCCTAACCGTTACCCTAGCCCTAGCCCTAGCGCTAACACGAGCCCTAGCCCTAATCCTAACCCTAACCCTAACCCAAACCCTAACCCAAACCCTAGCCCTAACCCTAACCCAAAGCCTACCACTAAACCTAACCAAAACCCTAACCATAATCATAAACCTAACCCTAACCCTAGCCCTCACCCTAATGATAACCCTAGCCCTAACCCTAACCCTAAAACTAACCCTCACCCCTAACCTAGCCCTCACCCTCACCCTAACTCTACTCCTAACCCTAAACCTCACCGAACCCTAACCCTAGCCATAACGCTAGCCCTAACCGTAGCCCTAGCCCTAGCCCTAACCCTAACCCTAACCCTAAACCTAAACCTAACTCTAACGCTAACGCTAACGCCAGCCCTAACCCTAATGCTAACCCTAGCCGTAACCCTCACCCTCACCCTCACCCTAACCATAGCCCTCACACTGACCCTAACCCTAACCGTAACAATAGCCCTTGACCTAACCCTTGCCCTAGCCCTATCCCTATCCCTAGTCCTAGCCCTAGCCCTATCCCTATCCCTGTCCCTATCCCTAGTCCTAGCCCTAGCCCTAACCCTAGCCCTAGCCCTAGCCCTAACCCTAACCCTAACCCTAACACTAAACATAACCCAAGCCCTAAGCCTAGCCGTAGCCCTAACCCCACCCTAACCCTAACCCGAACTCTAGCCCTAACCCGAACCATAGCCCTAACCCTAACCCTAACCCTAGCCCTAGCCCTAGCCCTAGCCCTAGCCCTATACCTAGCCCTAGCCCGAGCCTTAACCCTAAACCTAACCCTAGCCCAGACCCTATCCCTAAACCTATCCCTAACCCTAACCCAAACCCTAACCCAAACCCTAGCCCTAACCCTAACCCAAAGCCTACCACTAAACCTAACCAAAACCCTAACCATAATCATAAACCTAACCCTAACCCTAGCCGTAACCCTAATGATAACCCTAGCCGTAACCCTCACCCTCACCCTAACCATAGCCCTCACACTGACCCTAAACTTAACCGTAACAATAGCCCTTGACCTAACCCTTGCCCTAGCCCTATCCCTATCCCTAGCCCTAGTCCTATCCCTATCCCTATCCCTATCCCTAGTCCTATCCCTAGCCCTAACCCTAACCCAAGCCCAAACCCTAGCCGTAGCCCTAACCCCACCCTAACCCTAACCTGAACCCTAGCCCTAACCCTAACACTAACCCTAGCCCTAGCCCTAGCCCTATCCCTATCCCTATCCCTATCCCTAGCCCTAGCCCTAGCCCTAGCCCGAGCCTTAACCCTAAACCTAACCCTA
>NC_139475.1:23265000-23267500 GCF_057233095.1 Heloderma suspectum | reverse complement strand
ACCTACCACTAACCGTAACGCTAACCCAAACCCTAACCAGAACCAGAACCGTAACCCAAAACCTAACCCGAGCCCTAAACCTAACCCTAGCCCTAACCCTAACCCTAAGCCTAACCCTAGCGCTAACCCTAACCCTAACCCTAAACCTAACTATAGCCTTAACCCTAACCCTAGGCCTAGACCTAACCCTACCCCTATGCCTACCCCTAAACCAAACTGTAACCCTAAACTGAAACTGAACCCTAACCCTAACCCTAGCCCTAGCTCTAGTTCTAAACCTAGCCCTAACCCTTACCCTAGCCCTAGCCCTAACCCTAGACCTTACCCTAACCCAAAGCCTACCACTAACCCTAATACCAACCCTAACCATAACCGTAGCCCTAACACTAATGCTTACCCTAGCCCTAACACTAACCAGAACCCTCACCCTAACCCTAGCCCTCACCCTATACCTAACCCTAACCCTAACCTTAACCCTTGCCCTAGCCATAGCCCTAACCCTAACACTAGCCCTAGCCTTAGCCCTAACCCTTGTCCGAGCCCTAACCCTAACCATAGCCGTAACCCTAACCCTAACCCTCACGCTAACCCTAGTCCTGACCCTCACCCTAACCCCAACCATAACCCTAACCCGAACTCTAACCCTAATCATAGTCCTTGCCCTAACCCTTGCCCTAGCCCTAGCCCTAGCCCTAGCCCTAGCCCTAACCCTCACCCTAACCCTAACCCTAACCCTAACCCTAACCCTAACCCTAAACCTAAACATAGCCCTTGCCCTAACCCTTGCCCTAGCCCTAGCCCTAACCCTAACCCCAACCCAAGCCCTAACCCTAGCCCTAACACTAGCCCTAACCGTAGCCCTAGCATTAACCCTAGCCCTAGCCCGAACACTAACCCTAACCCTAACCCAAACCCTAACCCTAACCCTAACCCTAACCTTAACCCTAACCCTAACCCTAACCCTAACCCTAACCCTCGACCTAACCCTAGCCCTAACCCTAATCCTAACGCTAACCATAACCCTAACCCTAACAAAAAACCATATTCCTAAACCTAAATCTCACCCTAACACTAGCCTTAGCCCTAACCCTCTCACTAACTGTAACCCTAACCCTAATCCTAGCCCTAGCTCTAGTTCTAACCCTAGCCCTAACCCTTTCCCTAGCCCTAGCCCTAACCCTAGACCTTACCCTAGCCCTATCCGTAGCCCTAGCCCTAGCCCTAACCCTAGCCCTAGCCCGAACCCTAACCCTAACCCTAAACCTAACCCTAACCCTAGCCCAAAGCGTCACCCTAACGATAACCCTAACCCTAGACCTAACCCTAACCCTAACCCTAACCCTAAACCTCACCCTAGCCCTAACCCTAACCCAAACCCTTACCCTAACCCTAACCCTAACCCAAACAGTATCCCTAACCCTAAGCATAACCCTAGGCTTAGCCCTAACCCTCTCACTTACAATAACCCTAACCCTAACCCTAGCCCCAACCCTGACCCTAGCCCTAACCCTAACCCAACCCCTACCACTAACCCTAACCCTAACCCTAACCATAACCGTAACCCTAACCCTAACCCGAGCCCTAAACTTAACCCTATCCCTAACCCTAAACGTAACCCTAGCGCTAACCCTAACGCTAAGCCTAAGCCTAAACCTAACCTTAGCCCTAATTCTAACCCTAGGCCTAGCCCTAACCCTAGCCCTAGCCCTATCCTACCCCTACCCCTAACTCAAACTGTAACCCTAAACTGAACCTGAACCCTAACGCTAGCCCTAAATCTAGCTCTAACGCATGTCCTAACCATTAACCTAGCCCTAGCCCTAGCCCTAACACTAGCCCTAGCCCTAATCCTAACCCTAACCCTAACCCAAACCCTAACCCAAACCCTAGCCCTAACCCTAACCCAAAGCCTACCACTAAACCTAACCAAAACCCTAACCATAATCATAAACCTAACCCTAACCCTAGCCCTAACCCTAATGATAACCCTAGCCCTAACCCAAACCCTAAAACTAACCCTCACCCTAAACTTAGCCCTCACCCTAACCCTAACTCTACTCCTAACCCTAAACCTCACCGAACCCTAACCCTAGCCATAACGCTAGCCCTAACCGTAGGTCTAGCCCTAGCCCTAACCCTAACCCTAACCCTAACCCTAACCCTAACCCTAACCCTAAACCTAAACCTAACTCTAACGCTAACGCCAGCCCTAACCCTAATGCTAACCCTAGCCGTAACCCTCATCCTCACCCTCACCCTAACCATAGCCCTCACACTGACCCTAACCCTAACTGTAACAATAGCCCTCGACCTAACCCTAGCCCTAACCCTAATCCTAACGCTAACCATAACCCTAACCCTAACAAAAAAAATATCCCTAAACCTAAATCTCACCCTAACACTAGCCTTGGCCCTAACCCTCTCACTAACTGTAACCCTAACCCTAATCCTAGCCTAAACTCTATCCCTAGCCCTAACCCTAACCCAACACCTACCACTA
>NC_139475.1:23252500-23260000 GCF_057233095.1 Heloderma suspectum | reverse complement strand
TGCCCTAACCCTTGCCCTAGCCCTAGCCCTAGCCCGAGCCCTAACCCTCACCCTAACCCTAACCCTAACCCTAACCCTAACCATAGCCCTTGCCCTAACCCTTGCCCTAGCCCTAGCCCTAGCCCTAACCCTAACCCTAACCCAAGCCCTACCCCTAGCCCTAACCCTAGCCCTTACCGTAGCCCTAGCAGTAACCCTAGCCCTAGCCTGAACACTAACCCTAACCCAAACCCTAACCCTAACCCTAAACCTAACTCTAACCTTAACCCTAACCCTAACCCTAACCCTAACCCTAACCCTAACCCTCCACCTAACCCTAGCCCTAACCCTAATCCTAACGCTAACCATAACCCTAACCCTAACAAAAAACCATATCCCTAAACCTAACTCTCACCCTAACACTAGCCTTAGCCCTAACCCTCTCACTAACTGTAACCCTAACCCTAATCCTAGCCTAAACTCTATCCCTAGCCCTAACCCTAACCCAACACCTACCACTAACCCTAACGCTAACCCAAACCCTAACCAGAACCAGAACCGTAACCCTAACCCTAACCCGAGCCCTAAACCTAACCCTAGCCCTAACCCTAACCCTAAGCCTAACCCTAGCGCTAACCCTAACCCTAACCCTAACCCTAACTATAGCCTTAACCCAAACCCTAGGCCTAGACCTAACCCTACCCCTACCCCTACCCCTAAACCAAACTGTAACCCTAAACTAAAACTGAACCCTAACCCTAACCCTAGCCCTAGCTCTAGTTTTAAACCTAGCCCTAACCCTGACCCTAGCCCTAGCCCTAACCCTAGACCTTAACCTAACTCAAAGCCTACCACTAACCCTAACACAAACCCTAACCATAACCGTAGACCTAACCCTAATGCTAACCCTAACCCTAGCCCTAACACTAACCAGAACCCTCACCCTAACCCTAGCCCTCACCCTATACCTAACCTGAACCCTAAACCTTAACCCTAACCCTAACCCTAACCTAAGCCCTAACCCTAGCCCTAACGCTAGCCCTATACGTAGCCCTAGCCCTAGCCCTAGCCCTAACCCTAGCCCTAGCCCGAACCTGAACCCGAACCCTAACCCTAACCCTAACCCTAACCCTAGCCCAAAGCGTCACCCTAACGATAACCCTAACCCTAGACCTAACCCTAACCCTAACCCTAAACCTCACCCTAGCCCTAACCCTAACCCTAACCCTAACCCTAACTCTAACCCTAAGCATAGCCCTTGCCCTAACCCTTGCCCTAGCCCTAGCCCTAACCCTCACCCTAACCCTAACCCTAACCCTAACCCTAACCCTAACCATAGCCCTTGCCTAACCCTTGCCCTAGCCCTAGCCCTAGCCCTAACCCTAACCCAAGCCCTAACCCTAGCCCTAACCCTAACCCTAACCCTAACCTTAGCCCTAACTGTAGCCCTAGCAGTAACCCTAGCCCTAGCCCGAACACTAACCCTAACCCTAACACAAACCCTAACCCTAACCCTAACTCTAACCTTAACCCTAACCCTAACCTTAACCCTAACCCTAACCCTCGACCTAACCCTAGCCCTAACCCTAATCCTAACGCTAACCATAACCCTAACCCTAACAAAAAACCGTATCCCTAAACCTAAATCTCACCCTAACACTAGCCTTAGCCCTAACCCTCTCACTAACTGTAACCTAACCCTAATCCTAGCCTAAACTCTATCCCTAGCCCTAACCCTAACCCAACACCTACCACTAACCGTAACGCTAACCCAAACCCTAACCAGAACCAGAACCGTAACCCTAGACCTAACCCGAGCCCTAAACCTAACCCTAGCCCTAACCCTAACCCTAAGCCTAACCCTAGCGCTAACCCTAACCCTAACCCTAACCCTAACCCTAAACCTAACTATAGCCTTAACCCTAACCCTAGGCCTAGACCTAACCCTACCCCTACCCCTACCCCTAAACCAAACTGTAACCCTAAACTGAAACTGAACCCTAACCCTAACCTTAGCCCTAGCTCTAGTTCTAAACCTAGCCCTAACCCTTACCCTAGCCCTAGCCCTAACCCTAGACCTTACCCTAACCCAAAGCCTACCACTAACCCTAATACAAACCCTAACCATAACTGTAGCCCTAACCCTAATGCTTACCCTAGCTCTAACACTAACCAGAACCCTCACCCTAACCCTAGCCCTCACCCTATACCTAACCCTAACCCTAACCCTAACCCTTGCCCTAGCCCAAGCCCTAGCCATAGCCCTAACCCTAACACTAGCCCTAGCCTTAGCCCTAACCCTTGTCCGAGCAATAACCCTAACCATAGCCGTAACCCTAACCCTACCCTAATCCTACCCCTACCCCTTCCCATAACCCTAACCGTAGCCCTGACCCTAATGCGAACCCTGGCCCTAACACTAACCCTAACCCTCACCCTAACCCTAGTCCTGACCCTCACCCTAACCCCAACCGTAACCCTAACCCGATCTCTAACCCTAACCATAGCCCTTGCCCTAACCCTTGCCCTAGCCCTAATCCTAACGCTAACCATAACCCTAACCCTAACAAAAAACCATATCCCTAAACCTAACTCTCACCCTAACACTAGCCTTAGCCCTAACCCTCTCACTAACTGTAACCTAACCCTAATCCTAGCCTAAACTCTATCCCTAGCCCTAACCCTAACCCAACACCTACAACTAACCGTAACGCTAACCCAAACCCTAACCAGAACCAGAACCGTAACCCTAAACCTAACCCGAGCCCTAAACCTAACCCTAGCCCTGACCCTAACACTAAGCCTAACCCTAGCGCTAACCCTAACCCTAACCCTAAACCTAACTATAGCCGTAACCCTAACCCTAGGCCTAGACCTAACCCTACCCCTATGCCTACCCCTAAACCAAACTGTAACCCTAAACTGAAACTGAACCCTAACCCTAGCCCTAGCTCTAGTTCTAAACCTAGCCCTAACCCTTACCCTAGCCCTAGCCCTAACCCTAGACCTTACCCTAACCCAAAGCCTACCACTAACCCTAATACAAACCCTAACCATAGCCGTAACCCTAACCCTACCCTAATCGTACCCCTACCCCTACCCCTAACCCTAACCGTAGCCCTGACCCTAATGCTAACCCTGGCCCTAACACTAACCCTAACCCTCACCCTAACCCTAGTCCTGACCCTCACCCTAACCCCAACCGTAACCCTAACCCGAACTCTAACCCTAATCATAGTCCTTGCCCTAACCCTTGCCCTAGCCCTAGCCCTAGCCCTAGCCCTAACCCTCACCCTAAACCTAAGCCTAAACCTAACCCTAACACTAACCATAGCCCTTGCCCTAACCCTTGCCCTAGCCCTAGCCCTAGCCCTAGCCCGAACCCTAACCCTAACCCAAGCCCTAACCCTAGCCCTAACCCTAGCCCTAACCGTAGCCCTAGCAGTAACCCTAGCCCTAGCCCGAACACTAACCCTAACCCTAACCCTAACCCTAACCCTTGCCCTAGCCCTAGCCCTAGCCCGAGCCCTAACCCTCACCCTAACCCTAACCCTAACCCTAACCCTAACCCTAACCCTAACCATAGCCCTAGCCCTAGCCCTAACCCTAACCCTAACCCAAGCCCTACCCCTAGCCCTAACCCTAGCCCTTACCATAGCCCTAGCAGTAACCCTAGCCCTAGCCTGAACACTAACCCTAACCCAAACCCTAACCCTAACCCTAACCCTAACTCTAACCTTAACCCTAACCCTAACCCTAACCCTAACCCTAACCCTAACCCTAACCCTAACCCTCGACCTAACCCTAGCCCTAACCCTAATCCTAACGCTAACCATAACCCTAACCCTAACAAAAAACCGTATCCCTAAACCTAACTCTCACCCTAACACTAGCCTTAGCCCTAACCCTCTCACTAACTGTAACCCTAACCCTAATCCTAGCCTAAACTCTATCCCTAGCCCTAACCCTAACCCAACACCTACCACTAACCCTAACGCTAACCCAAACCCTAACCGGAACCAGAACCGTAACCCTAACCCTAAACCGAGCCCTAAACCTAACCCTAGCCCTAACCCTAACCCTAAGCCTAACCCTAGCGCTAACCCTAACCCTAACCCTAAACCTAACTATAGCCTTAACCCAAACCCTAGGCCTAGACCTAACCCTACCCCTACCCCTACCCCTAAACCAAACTGTAACCCTAAACTAAAACTGAACCCTAACCCTAACCCTAGCCCTAGCTCTAGTTCTAAACCTAGCCCTAACCCTGACCCTAGCCCTAGCCCTAACCCTAGACCTTACCCTAACTCAAAGCCTACCACTAACCCTAACACAAACCCTAACGATAACCGTAGACCTAACCCTAATGCTAACCCTAGCCCTAACACTAACCAGAACCCTCACCCTAACCCTAGCCCTCACCCTATACCTAACCCTAACCCTAAACCTAACCCTTGCCCTAGCCCAAGCCCTAGCCATAGCCCTAACCCTAACACTAGCCCTAGCCTTAACCCTAACCCTTATCCGAGCCCTAACCCTAACCATAGCCATAACCCTAACCCTACCCTAATCCTACCCCGACCCCTTCCCATAACCCTAACCGTAGCCCTGACCCTAATGCTAACCCTGCCCCTAACACTAACCCTAACCCTCACCCTAACCCTAGTCCTGACCCTCACCCTAACCCCAACCGTAACCCTAACCCGATCTCTAACCCTAATCATAGCCCTTGCCCTAACCCTTGCCCTAACCCTTGCCCTAGCCCTAGCCCTAGCCCTAACCCTCACCCTAACCCTAACCCTAACCCTAACCCTAACCATAGCCCTTGCCCTAACCCTTGCCCTAGCCCTAGCCCTAGACCTAAAACTAACCCTAACCCAAGCCCTAACCCTAGCCCTAACCCTAGCCCTAACCGTAGCCCTAGCAGTAACCCTAGCCCTAGCCCGAACACTAACCCTAACCCTAACCCTAACCCTAACGCTAACCCTAACTCTAACCTTAACCCTAACCCTAACCCTAACCCTAACCCTAACCCTCGACCTAACCCTAGCCCTAACCCTAATCCTAACGCTAACCATAACCCTAACCCTAACAAAAAAACATATCCCTAAACCTAAATCTCACCCTAACACTAGGCTTAGCCCTAACCCTCTCACTAACTGTAACCCTAACCCTAATCCTAGCCTAAACTCTATCCCTAGCCCTAACCCTAACCCAACACCTACCACTAACCCTAACGCTAACCCAAACCCTAACCAGAACCGTAACCCTAACCCTAACCCGAGCCCTAAACCTAACCCTAGCCCTAACCCTAACCCTAAGCCTAACCCTAGCGCTAACCCTAACCCTAACCCTAAACCTAACTTTAGCCTTAACCCTAACCCTAGGCCTAGACCTACCCCTACCCCTACCCCTACCCCTACCCCTACCCATAAACCAAACTGTAACCCTAAACTAAAACTGAACCCTAACCCTAACCTTAGCCCTAGCTCTAGTTCTACCCCTAGCCCTAACCCTTACCCTAGCCCTAGCCCTAACCCTAGACCTTACCCTAACTCAAAGCCTACCACTAACCCTAACACAAATCCTAACCATAACCGTAGCCCTAACCTTAATGCTAACCCTAGCCCTAACACTAACCAGAACCCTCAACCTAACCCTAGCACTCACCCTATACCTAACCCGAACCCTAACCCTAACCCTAACCCTAACCTAAGCCCTAACCCTAGCCCTAACCCTAGCCCTATCCGTAGCCCTAGCCCTAGCCCTAACCCTAGCCCTAGCCCTAACCCTAGACCTTACCCTAACTCAAAGCCTACCACTAACCCTAACACAAACCCTAACCATAACCGTAGCCCTAACCCTAATGCTAACCCTAGCCCTAACACTAACCAGAACCCTCACCCTAGCCCTAGCCCTAGCCCTAACCCTAGCCCTAGCCCGAACCCTAAGCCTAAGCCTAAGCCTAAGCCTAAGCCTAACCCTAACCCTAACCCTAACCCTAACCCTAACCCTAGCCCAAAGCGTCACCCTAACTATAACCCTAACCCTAGAGCTAACCCTAACCCTAACCCTAACCCTTACCCTAACCCTAACCCTAACCCAAACAGTATCCCTAACCCTAAGCATAACCCTAGGCTTAGCCCTAACCCTCTCACTTACAATAACCCTAACCCTAACCCTAGCCCCAACCCTGACCCTAGCCCTAACCCTAACCCAACCCCTACCACTAACCCTAACCCTAACCCAAACCCTAACCCTAACCGTAACCCTAACCATAACCCGAGCCCTAAACCTAACCCTATCCCTAACCCTAAACGTAACCCTAGCGCTAACCCTAACGCTAACCCTAACCCTAAACCTAACCTTAGCCCTAATTCTAACCCTAGGCCTAGCCCTAACCCTAGCCCTAGCCCTACCCTAGCCCTACCCCTAACTCAAACTGTAACCCTAAACTGAACCTGAACCCTAACGCTAGCCCTAACTCTAGCTCTAACGCATGTCCTAACCGTTACCCTAGCCCTAGCCCTAGCGCTAACACGAGCCCTAGCCCTAATCCTAACCCTAACCCTAACCCAAACCCTAACCCAAACCCTAGCCCTAACCCTAACCCAAAGCCTACCACTAAACCTAACCAAAACCCTAACCATAATCATAAACCTAACCCTAACCCTAGCCCTCACCCTAATGATAACCCTAGCCCTAACCCTAACCCTAAAACTAACCCTCACCCCTAACCTAGCCCTCACCCTCACCCTAACTCTACTCCTAACCCTAAACCTCACCGAACCCTAACCCTAGCCATAACGCTAGCCCTAACCGTAGCCCTAGCCCTAGCCCTAACCCTAACCCTAACCCTAAACCTAAACCTAACTCTAACGCTAACGCTAACGCCAGCCCTAACCCTAATGCTAACCCTAGCCGTAACCCTCACCCTCACCCTCACCCTAACCATAGCCCTCACACTGACCCTAACCCTAACCGTAACAATAGCCCTTGACCTAACCCTTGCCCTAGCCCTATCCCTATCCCTAGTCCTAGCCCTAGCCCTATCCCTATCCCTGTCCCTATCCCTAGTCCTAGCCCTACCCCTAACCCTAGCCCTAGCCCTAGCCCTAACCCTAACCCTAACCCTAACCCTAACCCAAACCCAAGCCCTAACCCTAGCCGTAGCCCTAACCCCACCCTAACCCTAACCCGAACTCTAGCCCTAACCCGAACCATAGCCCTAACCCTAACCCTAACCCTAGCCCTAGCCCTAGCCCTAGCCCTAGCCCTATACCTAGCCCTAGCCCGAGCCTTAACCCTAAACCTAACCCTAGCCCAGACCCTATCCCTAAACCTATCCCTAACCCTAACCCAAACCCTAACCCAAACCCTAGCCCTAACCCTAACCCAAAGCCTACCACTAAACCTAACCAAAACCCTAACCATAATCATAAACCTAACCCTAACCCTAGCCGTAACCCTAATGATAACCCTAGCCGTAACCCTCACCCTCACCCTAACCATAGCCCTCAC
>NC_139475.1:23247500-23250000 GCF_057233095.1 Heloderma suspectum | reverse complement strand
CTAGTCGTAACCATAGCCCTAGCCCTAACCCTAGCCCTAGCCCGAACCCTAACCCTAACCCTAACACTAACCCTAACCCTAACCCTAACCCTAACCCTAACCCTAACCATAACCCTAACCCTAACCCTAGACCTAACCCTAACCCTAACCCTAACCCTAGCCCTAACCCTAAGCCTAACCCAAACCATATCCCTAAACCTAAGCCTAACCCTAACACTAGCCTTAGCCCTAACCCTCTCACTAACTGTAACCTAACCCTAATCATAGCCTAAACTCTATCCCTATCCCTAACCCTAACCCAACACCTACCACTAACCGTAACGCTAACCCAAACCCTAACCAGAACCAGAACCGTAACCCAAAACCTAACCCGAGCCCTAAACCTAACCCTAGCCCTAACCCTAACCCTAAGCCTAACCCTAGCGCTAACCCTAACCCTAACCCTAAACCTAACTATAGCCTTAACCCTAACCCTAGGCCTAGACCTAACCCTACCCCTATGCCTACCCCTAAACCAAACTGTAACCCTAAACTGAAACTGAACCCTAACCCTAACCCTAGCCCTAGCTCTAGTTCTAAACCTAGCCCTAACCCTTACCCTAGCCCTAGCCCTAACCCTAGACCTTACCCTAACCCAAAGCCTACCACTAACCCTAATACCAACCCTAACCATAACCGTAGCCCTAACACTAATGCTTACCCTAGCCCTAACACTAACCAGAACCCTCACCCTAACCCTAGCCCTCACCCTATACCTAACCCTAACCCTAACCTTAACCCTTGCCCTAGCCATAGCCCTAACCCTAACACTAGCCCTAGCCTTAGCCCTAACCCTTGTCCGAGCCCTAACCCTAACCATAGCCGTAACCCTAACCCTAACCCTCACGCTAACCCTAGTCCTGACCCTCACCCTAACCCCAACCATAACCCTAACCCGAACTCTAACCCTAATCATAGTCCTTGCCCTAACCCTTGCCCTAGCCCTAGCCCTAGCCCTAGCCCTAGCCCTAACCCTCACCCTAACCCTAACCCTAACCCTAACCCTAACCCTAAACCTAAACATAGCCCTTGCCCTAACCCTTGCCCTAGCCCTAGCCCTAACCCTAACCCCAACCCAAGCCCTAACCCTAGCCCTAACCCTAGCCCTAACCGTAGCCCTAGCATTAACCCTAGCCCTAGCCCGAACACTAACCCTAACCCTAACCCAAACCCTAACCCTAACCCTAACCCTAACCTTAACCCTAACCCTAACCCTAACCCTAACCCTAACCCTCGACCTAACCCTAGCCCTAACCCTAATCCTAACGCTAACCATAACCCTAACCCTAACAAAAAACCATATTCCTAAACCTAAATCTCACCCTAACACTAGCCTTAGCCCTAACCCTCTCACTAACTGTAACCCTAACCCTAATCCTAGCCCTAGCTCTAGTTCTAACCCTAGCCCTAACCCTTTCCCTAGCCCTAGCCCTAACCCTAGACCTTACCCTAGCCCTATCCGTAGCCCTAGCCCTAGCCCTAACCCTAGCCCTAGCCCGAACCCTAACCCTAACCCTAAACCTAACCCTAACCCTAGCCCAAAGCGTCACCCTAACGATAACCCTAACCCTAGACCTAACCCTAACCCTAACCCTAACCCTAAACCTCACCCTAGCCCTAACCCTAACCCAAACCCTTACCCTAACCCTAACCCTAACCCAAACAGTATCCCTAACCCTAAGCATAACCCTAGGCTTAGCCCTAACCCTCTCACTTACAATAACCCTAACCCTAACCCTAGCCCCAACCCTGACCCTAGCCCTAACCCTAACCCAACCCCTACCACTAACCCTAACCCTAACCCTAACCATAACCGTAACCCTAACCCTAACCCGAGCCCTAAACTTAACCCTATCCCTAACCCTAAACGTAACCCTAGCGCTAACCCTAACGCTAAGCCTAAGCCTAAACCTAACCTTAGCCCTAATTCTAACCCTAGGCCTAGCCCTAACCCTAGCCCTAGCCCTATCCTACCCCTACCCCTAACTCAAACTGTAACCCTAAACTGAACCTGAACCCTAACGCTAGCCCTAAATCTAGCTCTAACGCATGTCCTAACCATTAACCTAGCCCTAGCCCTAGCCCTAACACTAGCCCTAGCCCTAATCCTAACCCTAACCCTAACCCAAACCCTAACCCAAACCCTAGCCCTAACCCTAACCCAAAGCCTACCACTAAACCTAACCAAAACCCTAACCATAATCATAAACCTAACCCTAACCCTAGCCCTAACCCTAATGATAACCCTAGCCCTAACCCAAACCCTAAAACTAACCCTCACCCTAAACTTAGCCCTCACCCTAACCCTAACTCTACTCCTAACCCTAAACCTCACCGAACCCTAACCCTAGCCATAACGCTAGCCCTAACCGTAGGTCTAGCCCTAGCCCTAACCCTAACCCTAACCCTAACCCTAACCCTAAACCTAAACCTAACTCTAACGCTAACGCCAGCCCTAACC
>NC_139475.1:23237500-23242500 GCF_057233095.1 Heloderma suspectum | reverse complement strand
CCCTAACCCTTGCCCTAGCCCAAGCCCTAGCCATAGCCCTAACCCTAACACTAGCCCTAGCCTTAGCCCTAACCCTTGTCCGAGCCCTAACCCTAACCATAGCCGTAACCCTAACCCTACCCTAATCCTACCCCTACCCCTTCCCATAACCCTAACCGTAGCCCTGACCCTAATGCGAACCCTGGCCCTAACACTAACCCTAACCCTCACCCTAACCCTAGTCCTGACCCTCACCCTAACCCCAACCGTAACCCTAACCCGATCTCTAACCCTAACCATAGCCCTTGCCCTAACCCTTGCCCTAGCCCTAATCCTAACGCTAACCATAACCCTAACCCTAACAAAAAACCATATCCCTAAACCTAACTCTCACCCTAACACTAGCCTTAGCCCTAACCCTCTCACTAACTGTAACCTAACCCTAATCCTAGCCTAAACTCTATCCCTAGCCCTAACCCTAACCCAACACCTACAACTAACCGTAACGCTAACCCAAACCCTAACCAGAACCAGAACCGTAACCCTAAACCTAACCCGAGCCCTAAACCTAACCCTAGCCCTGACCCTAACACTAAGCCTAACCCTAGCGCTAACCCTAACCCTAACCCTAAACCTAACTATAGCCGTAACCCTAACCCTAGGCCTAGACCTAACCCTACCCCTATGCCTACCCCTAAACCAAACTGTAACCCTAAACTGAAACTGAACCCTAACCCTAACCCTAGCCCTAGCTCTAGTTCTAAACCTAGCCCTAACCCTTACCCTAGCCCTAGCCCTAACCCTAGACCTTACCCTAACCCAAAGCCTACCACTAACCCTAATACAAACCCTAACCATAGCCGTAACCCTAACCCTACCCTAATCGTACCCCTACCCCTACCCCTAACCCTAACCGTAGCCCTGACCCTAATGCTAACCCTGGCCCTAACACTAACCCTAACCCTCACCCTAACCCTAGTCCTGACCCTCACCCTAACCCCAACCGTAACCCTAACCCGAACTCTAACCCTAATCATAGTCCTTGCCCTAACCCTTGCCCTAGCCCTAGCCCTAGCCCTAGCCCTAACCCTCACCCTAAACCTAACCCTAAACCTAACCCTAACACTAACCATAGCCCTTGCCCTAACCCTTGCCCTAGCCCTAGCCCTAGCCCGAACCCTAACCCTAACCCAAGCCCTAACCCTAGCCCTAACCCTAGCCCTAACCGTAGCCCTAGCAGTAACCCTAGCCCTAGCCCGAACACTAACCCTAACCCTAACCCTAACCCTAACCCTAACCCTAACCGTCGACCTAACCCTAGCCCTAACCCTAATCCTAACGCTAACCATAACCCTAACCCTAACAAAAAACCATATCCCTAAACCTAAATCTCTCCCTAACACTAGCCTTAGCCCTAACCCTCTCACTAACTGTAACCCTAACCCTAATCCTAGCCCTAGCTCTAGTTCTAACCCTAGCCCTAACCCTTACCCTAGCCCTAGCCCTAACCCTAGACCTTATCCTAGCCCTATCCGTAGCCCTAGCCCTAGCCCTAACCCTAGCCCTAGCCCGAACCCTAACCCTAACCCTAACCCTAACCCTAACCCTAAGCCTAGCCCAAAGCGTCACCCTAACGATAACCCTAACCCTAGAACTAACCCTAACCCTAACCCTAACCCTAAAACTCACCCTAGCCCTAACCCTAACCCAAACCCTTACCCTAACCCTAACCCTAACCCAAACAGTATCCCTAACCCTAAGCATAACCCTAGGCTTAGCCCTAACCCTCTCACTTACAATAACCCTAACCCTAACCCTAGCCCCAACCCTGACCCTAGCCCTAACCCTAACCCAACCCCTACCACTAACCCTAACCCTAACCCAAACCCTAACCATAACCGTAACCCTAACCCTAACCCGAGCCCTAAACCTAACCCTATCCCTAACCCTAAACGTAACCCTAGCGCTAACCCTAACGCTAACCCTAACCCTAAACCTAACCTTAGCCCTAATTCTAACCCTAGGCCTAGCCCTAACCCTAGCCCTAGCCCTACCCTACCCCTACCCCTAACTCAAACTGTAACCCTAAACTGAACCTGAACCCTAACGCTAGCCCTAACTCTAGCTCTAACGCATGTCCTAACCGTTACCCTAGCCCTAGCCCTAGCCCTAAGACTAGCCCTAGCCCTAATCCTAACCCTAACCCTAACCCAAACCCTAACCCAAACCCTAGTCCTAACCCTAACCCAAAGCCTACCACTAAACCTAACCAAAACCCTAACCATAATCATAAACCTAACCCTAACCCTAGCCCTAACCCTAATGATAACCCTAGCCCTAACCCAAACCCTAAAACTAACCCTCACCCTAAACCTAGCCCTCACCCTAACCCTAACTCTACTCCTAACCCTAAACCTCACCGAACCCTAACCCTAGCCATAACGCTAGCCCTAACCGTAGCCCTAGCCCTAGCCCTAACCCTAACCCTAACCCTAACCCTAACCCTTAACCTAAACCTAACTCTAACGCTAACGCCAGCCCTAACCCTAATGCTAACCCTAGCCGTAACCCTCACCGTCACCCTCACCCTAACCATAGCCCTCACACTGACCCTAACCCTAACCGTAACAATAGCCCTTGACCTAACCCTTGCCCTAGCCCTAGCCCTATCCCTATCCCTAGTCCTATCCCTATCCCTATCCCTATCCCTATCCCTATCCCTATCCCTAGTCCTAGCCCTAGCCCTAGCCCTAACCCTAACCCTAACCCTAACCCTAACCCAAACCCAAGCCCTAACCCTAGCCGTAGCCCTAACCCCACCCTAACCCTAACCCGAACTCTAGCCCTAACCCGAACCCTAGCCCTAACCCTAACCCTAGCCTTAGACCTAGCCCTAGCCCTATCCCTAGCCCTATCCCGAGCCTTAACCCTAAATCTAACCCTAGCCCAGACCCGATCCCTAAACCTATCGCTAGCCCTAAACCTAACCCTAGCCCTAACCCTAACCCTAACCCTAACCCTACCCCTAACCCTAACCCTAACCCCAGCCCTCGCGCTAACCCTAATCCTAACCCTACCCCTACCCCTAACCCTAGCCCTAGTGCTAACCCTAACGCTAACCCTAACCCTAGCCCTAGCCCTAGCTTTAAACTTAGCCCGAGCCCTAGCCCTAGCCCTAAACCTAACCCCAACCGCAACCCTAACCCTAACCCAAACCATAAATCTACCCCAAACCCTAACCCTAACCCTAACCCGAACCGAACCCAAACTCAAACCCTAACCCTAACCCCAAACCCAACCCTAGCCCTAACTCTAACCCTAACCCTAACCCTAACCCTAACCCTAACCGTAACCCTAACCGTAACCCCAAACCTAATCCTAGCCCTAGCCCTAACATTAACCCTAACCCTAGCCCTAACCCTAGACCTTACCCTAACCCAAAGCCTACCACTAACCCTAATACAAACCCTAAACATAACCGTAGCCCTAACCCTAATGCTTACCCTAGCCCTAACACTAACCAGAACCCTCACCCTAACCCTAGCCCTCACCCTATACCTAACCCTAACCCTAACCCTAACCCTAACCCTTGCCCTAGCCGAAGCCCTAGCCATACCTCTAACCCTAACACTAGCCCTAGCCTTAGCCCTAACCCGTGTCCGAGCCCTAACCCTAACCCTAACCCTAACCCTAACCCTAGCCCAAAGCGTCACCCTAACTATAACCCTAACCCTAGAGCTAACCCTAACCCTAACCCTAACCCTTACCCTAACCCTAACCCTAACCCAAACAGTATCCCTAACCCTAAGCATAACCCTAGGCTTAGCCCTAACCCTCTCACTTACAATAACCCTAACCCTAACCCTAGCCCCAACCCTGACCCTAGCCCTAACCCTAACCCAACCCCTACCACTAACCCTAACCCTAACCCAAACCCTAACCCTAACCGTAACCCTAACCATAACCCGAGCCCTAAACCTAACCCTATCCCTAACCCTAAACGTAACCCTAGCGCTAACCCTAACGCTAACCCTAACCCTAAACCTAACCTTAGCCCTAATTCTAACCCTAGGCCTAGCCCTAACCCTAGCCCTAGCCCTACCCTAGCCCTACCCCTAACTCAAACTGTAACCCTAAACTGAACCTGAACCCTAACGCTAGCCCTAACTCTAGCTCTAACGCATGTCCTAACCGTTACCCTAGCCCTAGCCCTAGCGCTAACACGAGCCCTAGCCCTAATCCTAACCCTAACCCTAACCCAAACCCTAACCCAAACCCTAGCCCTAACCCTAACCCAAAGCCTACCACTAAACCTAACCAAAACCCTAACCATAATCATAAACCTAACCCTAACCCTAGCCCTCACCCTAATGATAACCCTAGCCCTAACCCTAACCCTAAAACTAACCCTCACCCCTAACCTAGCCCTCACCCTCACCCTAACTCTACTCCTAACCCTAAACCTCACCGAACCCTAACCCTAGCCATAACGCTAGCCCTAACCGTAGCCCTAGCCCTAGCCCTAACCCTAACCCTAACCCTAAACCTAAACCTAACTCTAACGCTAACGCTAACGCCAGCCCTAACCCTAATGCTAACCCTAGCCGTAACCCTCACCCTCACCCTCACCCTAACCATAGCCCTCACACTGACCCTAACCCTAACCGTAACAATAGCCCTTGACCTAACCCTTGCCCTAGCCCTATCCCTATCCCTAGTCCTAGCCCTAGCCCTATCCCTATCCCTGTCCCTATCCCTAGTCCTAGCCCTAGCCCTAACCCTAGCCCTAGCCCTAGCCCTAGCCCTAACCCTAACCCTAACCCTAACACTAAACATAACCCAAGCCCTAAGCCTAGCCGTAGCCCTAACCCCACCCTAACCCTAACCCGAACTCTAGCCCTAACCCGAACCATAGCCCTAACCCTAACCCTAACCCTAGCCCTAGCCCTAGCCCTAGCCCTAGCCCTATACCTAGCCCTAGCCCGAGCCTTAACCCTAAACCTAACCCTAGCCCAGACCCT
>NC_139475.1:23207500-23232500 GCF_057233095.1 Heloderma suspectum | reverse complement strand
AACCCTAAAACTAACCCTCACCCTAAACTTAGCCCTCACCCTAACCCTAACTCTACTCCTAACCCTAAACCTCACCGAACCCTAACCCTAGCCATAACGCTAGCCCTAACCGTAGGTCTAGCCCTAGCCCTAACCCTAACCCTAACCCTAACCCTAACCCTAAACCTAAACCTAACTCTAACGCTAACGCCAGCCCTAACCCTAATGCTAACTCTAGCCGTAACCCTCATCCTCACCCTCACCCTAACCATAGCCCTCACACTGACCCTAACCCTAACTGTAACAATAGCCCTCGACCTAACCCTAGCCCTAACCCTAATCCTAACGCTAACCATAACCCTAACCCTAACAAAAAAAATATCCCTAAACCTAAATCTCACCCTAACACTAGCCTTGGCCCTAACCCTCTCACTAACTGTAACCCTAACCCTAATCCTAGCCTAAACTCTATCCCTAGCCCTAACCCTAACCCAACACCTACCACTAACCCTAACCCTAACGCTAACCCAAACCCTAACCAGAACCAGAACCGTAACCCTAACCCTAACCCGAGTCCTAAACTTAACCCTAGCCCTAACCCTAACCCTAAGCCTAACCCTAGCGCTAACCCTAACCCTAACCCTAAACCTAACTATAGCCTTAACCCAAACCCTAGGCCTAGACCTACCCCTACCCCTACCCCTACCCCTAAACCAAACTGTAACCCTAAACTAAAACTGAACCCTAACCCTAACCCTAGCCCTAGCTCTAGTTCTAAACCTAGCCCTAACCCTGACACTAGCCCTAGCCCTAACCCTAGACCTTACCCTAACTCAAAGCCTACCACTAACCCTAACACAAACCCTAACCATAACCGTAGCCCTAACCCTAATGCTAACCCTAGCCCTAACACTAACCAGAACCCTCACCCTAACCCTAGCCCTCACCCTATACCTAACCCGAACCATAAACCTAACCCTAACCCTAACCCTAACCTAAGACCTAACCCTAGCCCTAACCCTAGCCCTATCCGTAGCCCTAGCCCTAGCCCTAACCCTAGCCCTAGCCCGAACCCGAACCCGAACCCTAACCCTAACCCTAACCCTAACCCTAACCCTAACCCTAACCCTAGCCCAAAGCGTCACCCTAACGATAACCCTAACCCTAGACCTAACCCTAACCCTAACCCTAACCCTAACCCTAAACCTCACCCTAGCCCTAACCCTAACCCTAACCCTAACCCTAACCCTAACCCTTACCCTAACCCTAACCCTAACCCTAATCCTAACCGAAACAGTATCCCTAACCCTAACCATAACCCTAGGCTTAGCCCTAAGCCTCTCACTTACAATAACCCTAACCCTAACCCTAGCCCCAACCCTGACCCTAGCCCTAACCCTAACCCAACCCCTACCACTAACCCTAACCCTAACCCAAACCCTAACCATAACCGTAACCCTAACCCTAACCCGAGCCCTAAACCTAACGCTATCCCTAACCCTAAACGTAACCCTAGCGCTAACCCTAACGCTAACCCTAACCCTAAACCTAACCTTAGCCCTAATTCTAACCCTAGGCCTAGCCCTAACCCTAGCCCTAGCCCTACCCTACCCCTACCCCTAACTCAAACTGTAACCCTAAACTGAACCTGAACCCTAACGCTAGCCCTAAATCTAGCTCTAACGCATGTCCTAACAGTTACCCAGCCCTAGCCCTAGCCCTAAGACTAGCCCTAGCCCTAATCCTAACCCTAACCCTAACCCTAACCCTAACCCAAGCCCTAACCCTAGCCGTAGCCCTAACCCCACCCTAACCCTAACCCGAACCCTAGCCCTAACCCGAACCCTAGCCCTAACCGTAACGCTAACCCTAGCCCTAGACCTAGCCCTAGCCCTATCCCTAGCCCTAGCCCGAGCCGTAACCCTAAACCTAACCCTAGCCCAGACCCTATCCCTAAACCTATCCCTACCCCTAAACCTAACCCTAGCCCTAACCCTAACCCTAACCCTAACCCTACCCCTACCCCTAACCCTAGCCCTAGCACTAACCCTAACCCTAACCCTACCCCTAACCCTAACCCTAGCCCTAGCGCTAACCCTAACGCTAACCCTAACCCTAGCCCTAGTCCTAGCTTTAACCCTAGCCCTAGCCCTAGCCCTAGCCCTAGCCCTAAACCTAACCCCAACCCCAACCCTAACCCTAACCCTAACCCTAACCCTAACCCGAACCGAACCCGAACTCAAACCCTAACCCCAACCCCAACCACAACACCAACCGCAACCACAACCGTAACCCTAAGCCTAACCCTAACCCTAACCCTAACCTCAACCACAACCCTAGCCCTAACTCTAACCCTAACCCTAACCCTAACCCTAACCCTAACCGTAACCCCAAACCTAACCCTAGCCCTAGCCCTAACATTAACCCTAACCCTAGCCATAGCCTTAATCCTCACCCTAACCCTAACCCAAACCCTAACCCAAACCCTAGCCCTAACCCTAACCCAAAGCCTACCACTAAACCTAACCAAAACCCTAACCATAATCATAAACCTAACCCTAACCCTAGCCCTAATCCTAATGATAACACTAGCCCTAACCCTAACCCTAAAACTAACCCTCACCCTAAACCTAGGCCTCACCCTAACCCCAACCCTAACCCTAACCCTCACCAAGCCCTAACCCTAGCCCTAAGCCTAGCCCTAACCGTAGCCCTAGCCCCAGCCCTAACCCTAACCCTAACCCTTGCCCTAGCCCTAGCCCTAGCCCTAGCCCTAACCCTAACCCTAACCCAAGCCCTAACCCTAGCCCTAACCCTAGGCCTAACCGTAGCCCTAGCAGTAGCCCTAGCCCTAGCCCGAACACTAACCCTAACCCTAACCCAAACCCTAACCCTAACCCTAACTCTAACCTTAACCCCAACCCTAACCCTAACCCTAACCCTAACCCTAACCCTAAACCTCGACCTAACCCTAGCCCTAACCCTAATCCTAACGCTTACCATAACCCTAAGCCTAACAAAAAACCATATCCCTAAACCTAAATCTCACCCTAACCCTAGCCTTAGCCCTAACCCTCTCACTAACTGTAACCCTAACCCTAATCCTAGCCCAAACCCTAACCCTAGCCCTAACCCAACCCCTACCACTAACCCTAACCCTAACCCAAACCCTAACCAGAACCGTAACCCTAAACCTAACACTAACCCGAGCCCTAAACCTGAACCTAACCCTAACCCTAACCATAACCCTAACCCTAGCGCTAATCCTAACTCTAACGCTAACCCTAAACCTAACCCTAGCCCTAGCCCTAACCCTAGGCCTAGCCGTAACCATACCCCTACCCCTACCCCTGCCCCTAACCCAAATTGTAACCCTAAACTGAACCTGAACCTGAACCCTAACCCTAGCCCTAGCTCTAGCTCTAACCCTAGCCCTAACCGTTACCCTAGCCCTAGCCCTAGCCCTAACCCTAGCCCTAATCCTAGCCCGAACCCTAACCCTAACCCTAGCCCTAACCCTAACCCTAACCCTAGCCCTAACCCTAACCCTAACCCTAACCCTAACCCTAACCCTAGCCCTAGCCCTAACACTAACACTAACCCTATCCCTATCCCTATCCCTATCCCTATCCCTATCCCTATCCCTATTCCTATCCCTATCCCAAGCCCTAGCCCTAGCTCTAACACTACAACTAACCCTAGCCCTACCCCTAAACCTGCCCCTAAGCCTAACCCTAACCCTACACCTAAACCTAACCCTAACCCTAACCCTAACCCTAACCCTAACCCTAACACTAACCCTAGCCCTAGCCCTAGCCCTAGCCCTAGCCCTAACCCTAACACAAACCCTAGCCCTAGCCCTAGCCCTCGCCCTAAACCTAACCCTAACCCTAACCCTAACCCTAGCCCTAGCCCTAACCCTACCCTAAACCTAACCTGAACTCTAGCCCTAACCCTTGCCCTAACTCTAACCCTAACCCTAACCCTAACCCTAACCCTAACCATAGCCGTAACCCTAACACTACCCTAATCCTACCCCTACCCCTACCCCTAACCCTAACCGTAGCCCTGACCCTAATGCTAACCCTGGCCCTAACACTAACCCTAACCCTCACCCTAACCCTAGCCCTGACCCTCACCCTAACCCCAACCCTAACCCTAACCCTAACTCTAACTCTAAGCATAGCCCTTGCCCTAACCCTTGCCCTAGCCCTAGCCCTAGCCCTAACCCTCACCCTAACCCTAACCCTAACCCTAACCCTAACCATAGCCCTTGCCTAACCCTTGCCCTAGCCCTAGCCCTAACCCTCACCCTAACCCTCACCCTAACCCTAACCCTAACCCTAACCCTAACCCTAACCATAGCCCTTGCCTAACCCTTGCCCTAGCCCTAGCCCTAGCCCTAACCCTAACCCAAGCCCTAACCCTAGCCCTAACCCTAGCCCTAACCTTAGCCCTAACTGTAGCCCTAGCAGTAACCCTAGCCCTAGCCCGAACACTAACCCTAACACAAACCCTAACCCTAACCCTAACTCTAACCTTAACCCTAACCCTAACCTTAACCCTAACCCTAACCCTCGACCTAACCCTAGCCCTAACCCTAATCCTAACGCTAACCATAACCCTAACCCTAACAAAAAACCGTATCCCTAAACCTAAATCTCACCCTAACACTAGCCTTAGCCCTAACCCTCTCACTAACTGTAACCTAACCCTAATCCTAGCCTAAACTCTATCCCTAGCCCTAACCCTAACCCAACACCTACCACTAACCGTAACGCTAACCCAAACCCTAACCAGAACCAGAACCGTAACCCTAGACCTAACCCGAGCCCTAAACCTAACCCTAGCCCTAACCCTAAACCTAAGCCTAACCCTAGCGCTAACCCTAACCCTAACCCTAAACCTAACTATAGCCTTAACCCTAAGCCTAGGCCTAGACCTACCCCTACCCCTACCCCTACCCCTAAACCAAACTGTAACCCTAAACTGAAACTGAACCCTAACCCTAACCCTAGCCCTAGCTCTAGTTCTAAACCTAGCCCTAACCCTTACCCTAGCCCTAGCCCTAACCCTAGACCTTTCCCTAACCCAAAGCCTACCACTAACCCTAATACAAACCCTAACCATAACCGTAGCCCTAACCCTAATGCTTACCCTAGCCCTAACACTAACCAGAACCCTCACCCTAACCCTAGCCCTCACCCTATACCTAACCCTAACCCTAACCCTAACCCTTGCCCTAGCCCAAGCCCTAGCCATAGCCCTAACCCTAACACTAGCCCTAGCCTTAGCCCTAACCCTTGTCCGAGCCCTAACCCTAACCATAGCCGTAACCCTAACCCTACCCTAATCCTACCCCTACCCCTTCCCATAACCCTAACCGTAGCCCTGACCCTAATGCGAACCCTGGCCCTAACACTAACCCTAACCCTCACCCTAACCCTAGTCCTGACCCTCACCCTAACCCCAACCGTAACCCTAACCCGATCTCTAACCCTAACCATAGCCCTTGCCCTAACCCTTGCCCTAGCCCTAATCCTAACGCTAACCATAACCCTAACCCTAACAAAAAAACATATCCCTAAACCTAACTCTCACCCTAACACTAGCCTTAGCCCTAACCCTCTCACTAACTGTAACCTAACCCTAATCCTAGCCTAAACTCTATCCCTAGCCCTAACCCTAACCCAACACCTACAACTAACCGTAACGCTAACCCAAACCCTAACCAGAACCAGAACCGTAACCCTAAACCTAACCCGAGCCCTAAACCTAACCCTAGCCCTGACCCTAACACTAAGCCTAACCCTAGCGCTAACCCTAACCCTAACCCTAAACCTAACTATAGCCGTAACCCTAACCCTAGGCCTAGACCTAACCCTACCCCTATGCCTACCCCTAAACCAAACTGTAACCCTAAACTGAAACTGAACCCTAACCCTAACCCTAGCCCTAGCTCTAGTTCTAAACCTAGCCCTAACCCTTACCCTAGCCCTAGCCCTAACCCTAGACCTTACCCTAACCCAAAGCCTACCACTAACCCTAATACAAACCCTAACCATAGCCGTAACCCTAACCCTACCCTAATCGTACCCCTACCCCTACCCCTAACCCTAACCGTAGCCCTGACCCTAATGCTAACCCTGGCCCTAACACTAACCCTAACCCTCACCCTAACCCTAGTCCTGACCCTCACCCTAACCCCAACCGTAACCCTAACCCGAACTCTAACCCTAATCATAGTCCTTGCCCTAACCCTTGCCCTAGCCCTAGCCCTAGCCCTAGCCCTAACCCTCACCCTAAACCTAACCCTAAACCTAACCCTAACACTAACCATAGCCCTTGCCCTAACCCTTGCCCTAGCCCTAGCCCTAGCCCGAACCCTAACCCTAACCCAAGCCCTAACCCTAGCCCTAACCCTAGCCCTAACCGTAGCCCTAGCAGTAACCCTAGCCCTAGCCCGAACACTAACCCTAACCCTAACCCTAACCCTAACCCTAACCCTAACCCTAACCGTCGACCTAACCCTAGCCCTAACCCTAATCCTAACGCTAACCATAACCCTAACCCTAACAAAAAACCATATCCCTAAACCTAAATCTCTCCCTAACACTAGCCTTAGCCCTAACCCTCTCACTAACTGTAACCCTAACCCTAATCCTAGCCCTAGCTCTAGTTCTAACCCTAGCCCTAACCCTTACCCTAGCCCTAGCCCTAACCCTAGACCTTATCCTAGCCCTATCCGTAGCCCTAGCCCTAGCCCTAACCCTAGCCCTAGCCCGAACCCTAACCCTAACCCTAACCCTAACCCTAACCCTAAGCCTAGCCCAAAGCGTCACCCTAACGATAACCCTAACCCTAGAACTAACCCTAACCCTAACCCTAACCCTAAAACTCACCCTAGCCCTAACCCTAACCCAAACCCTTACCCTAACCCTAACCCTAACCCAAACAGTATCCCTAACCCTAAGCATAACCCTAGGCTTAGCCCTAACCCTCTCACTTACAATAACCCTAACCCTAACCCTAGCCCCAACCCTGACCCTAGCCCTAACCCTAACCCAACCCCTACCACTAACCCTAACCCTAACCCAAACCCTAACCATAACCGTAACCCTAACCCTAACCCGAGCCCTAAACCTAACCCTATCCCTAACCCTAAACGTAACCCTAGCGCTAACCCTAACGCTAACCCTAACCCTAAACCTAACCTTAGCCCTAATTCTAACCCTAGGCCTAGCCCTAACCCTAGCCCTAGCCCTACCCTACCCCTACCCCTAACTCAAACTGTAACCCTAAACTGAACCTGAACCCTAACGCTAGCCCTAACTCTAGCTCTAACGCATGTCCTAACCGTTACCCTAGCCCTAGCCCTAGCCCTAAGACTAGCCCTAGCCCTAATCCTAACCCTAACCCTAACCCAAACCCTAACCCAAACCCTAGTCCTAACCCTAACCCAAAGCCTACCACTAAACCTAACCAAAACCCTAACCATAATCATAAACCTAACCCTAACCCTAGCCCTAACCCTAATGATAACCCTAGCCCTAACCCAAACCCTAAAACTAACCCTCACCCTAAACCTAGCCCTCACCCTAACCCTAACTCTACTCCTAACCCTAAACCTCACCGAACCCTAACCCTAGCCATAACGCTAGCCCTAACCGTAGCCCTAGCCCTAGCCCTAACCCTAACCCTAACCCTAACCCTAACCCTTAACCTAAACCTAACTCTAACGCTAACGCCAGCCCTAACCCTAATGCTAACCCTAGCCGTAACCCTCACCGTCACCCTCACCCTAACCATAGCCCTCACACTGACCCTAACCCTAACCGTAACAATAGCCCTTGACCTAACCCTTGCCCTAGCCCTAGCCCTATCCCTATCCCTAGTCCTATCCCTATCCCTATCCCTATCCCTATCCCTATCCCTATCCCTAGTCCTAGCCCTAGCCCTAGCCCTAACCCTAACCCTAACCCTAACCCTAACCCTAACCCAAACCCAAGCCCTAACCCTAGCCGTAGCCCTAACCCCACCCTAACCCTAACCCGAACTCTAGCCCTAACCCGAACCCTAGCCCTAACCCTAACCCTAGCCTTAGACCTAGCCCTAGCCCTATCCCTAGCCCTATCCCGAGCCTTAACCCTAAATCTAACCCTAGCCCAGACCCGATCCCTAAACCTATCGCTAGCCCTAAACCTAACCCTAGCCCTAACCCTAACCCTAACCCTAACCCTACCCCTAACCCTAACCCTAACCCCAGCCCTCGCGCTAACCCTAATCCTAACCCTACCCCTACCCCTAACCCTAGCCCTAGTGCTAACCCTAACGCTAACCCTAACCCTAGCCCTAGCCCTAGCTTTAAACTTAGCCCGAGCCCTAGCCCTAGCCCTAAACCTAACCCCAACCGCAACCCTAACCCTAACCCAAACCATAAATCTACCCCAAACCCTAACCCTAACCCTAACCCGAACCGAACCCAAACTCAAACCCTAACCCTAACCCCAAACCCAACCCTAGCCCTAACTCTAACCCTAACCCTAACCCTAACCCTAACCCTAACCGTAACCCTAACCGTAACCCCAAACCTAATCCTAGCCCTAGCCCTAACATTAACCCTAACCCTAGCCCTAACCCTAGACCTTACCCTAACCCAAAGCCTACCACTAACCCTAATACAAACCCTAACCATAACCGTAGCCCTAACCCTAATGCTTACCCTAGCCCTAACACTAACCAGAACCCTCACCCTAACCCTAGCCCTCACCCTATACCTAACCCTAACCCTAACCCTAACCCTAACCCTTGCCCTAGCCGAAGCCCTAGCCATACCTCTAACCCTAACACTAGCCCTAGCCTTAGCCCTAACCCGTGTCCGAGCCCTAACCCTAACCATAGCCGTAACCCTAACCCTACCCTAATCCTACCCCTACCCCTACCCGTAACCCTAACTGTAGCCCTGACCCTAATGCTAACCCTGGCCCTAACACTAACCCTAACCCTCACCCTAACCCTAGTCCTGACCCTCACCCTAACCCCAACCGTAACCCTAACCCGAACTCTAACCCTAACCGTAGCCCTTGCCCTAACCCTTGCCCTAGCCCTAGCCCTAGCCCTAGCCCTAGCCCTAGCCCTAGCCCTAACCCTCACCCTCACCCTAACCCTAACCCTAACCCTAACCCTAACCATAGCCCTTGCCCTAACCCTTACCCTAGCCCTAGCCCTAACCCTAAACCTAACCCAAGCCCTAACCCTAGCCCTAACCCTAGGCCTAACCGTAGCCCTAGCAGTAACCCTAGCCCTAGCCCTAGCCGGAACACTAACCCTAACCCAAACCCTAACCCTAACCCTAACTCTAACCTTAACCCTAAACCTAACCATAACCCTAACCCTAACCCTAACCCTAACCCTCGACCTAACCCTAGCCCTAACCCTAATCCTAACGCTAACCATAACCCTAACCCTAACAAAAAAACATATCCCTAAACCTAAATCTCACCCTAACCCTAGTCTTAGCCCTATCCCTCTCACTAACTGTAACCCTAACCCTAATCCTAGCCCAAACCCTAACCCTAGCCCTAACCCAACCCCTACCACTAACCCTAACCCTAACCCAAACCCTAACCAGAACCGTAACCCTAAACATAACACTAACCCGAGCCCTAAACCTGAACCTAGCCCTAACCCTAACCATAACCCTAACCCTAGCGCTAATCCTAACTCTAACGCTAACCCTAAACCTAACCCTAGCCCTAACCCTAACCCTAGGCCTAGCCGTAACCATACCCCTACCCCTACCCCTGCCCCTAACCCAAACTGTAACCCTAAACTGAACCTGAACCTGAACCCTAACCCTAGTCCTAGCTCTAGCTCTAACCCTAGCCCTAACCGTTACCTAGCCCTAGCCCTAGCCCTAACCCTAGCCCTAATCCTAGCCCGAACCCTAACCCTAACCCTAGCCCTAGCCCTAAACCTAACCCTAGCCCTAACCCTAACCCTAACCCTAACCCTAACCCTAACCCTAACCCTAACCCTAACCCTAGCCCTAGCCCTAACACTAACACTAACACTAACACTAACACTAACACTAACCCTATCCCTATCCCTATCCCTATCCCTATCCCTATCCCAAGCCCTAGCCCTAGCTCTAACACTACAACTAACCCTAGCCCTACCCCTAAACCTGCCCCTAAGTCTAACCCTAACCCTACACCTAAACCTAACCCTAACACTAACCCTAACACTAACCCTAGCCCTAGCCCTAGCCCTAGCCCTAACCCTAACACAAACCCTAGCCCTAGCCCTCGCCCTAAACCTAACCCTAACCCTAACCCTAACCCTAGCCCTAGCCCTAACCCTACCCTAAACCTAACCTGAACTCTAGCCCTAACCCTTGCCCTAACTCTAACCCTAACCCTAACCCTAACCCTAACCATAGCCGTAACCCTAACCCTACCCTAATCCTACCCCTACCCCTACCCCTAACCCTAACCGTAGCCCTGACCCTAATGCTAACCCTGGACCTAACACTAACCCTAACCCTCACCCTAACCCTAGCCCTGACCCTCACCCTAACCCCAACCCTAACTCTAACCCTAACCCTAACTCTAACCCTAAGCATAGCCCTTGCCCTAACCCTTGCCCTAGCCCTAGCCCTAACCCTCACCCTCACCCTCACCCTAACCCTAACCCTAACCCTAACCCTAACCCTAACCCTAACCATAGCCCTTGCCTAACCCTTGCCCTAGCCCTAGCCCTAGCCCTAACCCTAACCCAAGCCCTAACCCTAGCCCTAACCCTAGCCCTAACCTTAGCCCTAACTGTAGCCCTAGCAGTAACCCTAGCCCTAGCCCGAACACTAACCCTAACCCTAACACAAACCCTAACCCTAACCCTAACTCTAAACTTAACCCTAACCCTAACCTTAACCCTAACCCTAACCCTCGACCTAACCCTAGCCCTAACCCTAATCCTAACGCTAACCATAACCCTAACCCTAACAAAAAACCGTATCCCTAAACCTAAATCTCACCCTAACACTAGCCTTAGCCCTAACCCTCTCACTAACTGTAACCTAACCCTAATCCTAGCCTAAACTCTATCCCTAGCCCTAACCCTAACCCAACACCTACCACTAACCGTAACGCTAACCCAAACCCTAACCAGAACCAGAACCGTAACCCTAAACCTAACCCGAGCCCTAAACCTAACCCTAGCCCTAACCCTAACCCTAAGCCTAACCCTAGCGCTAACCCTAACCCTAACCCTAAACCTAACTATAGCCTTAACCCTAACCCTAGGCCTAGACCTAACCCTACCCCTACCCCTACCCCTAAACCAAACTGTAACCCTAAACTGAAACTGAACCCTAACCCTAACCCTAGCCCTAACCCTAGACCTTACCCTAACCCAAAGCCTACCACTAACCCTAATACAAACCCTCACCCTAACCCTAGCCCTCACCCTATACCTAACCCTAACCCTAACCCTAACCCTTGCCCTAGCCCAAGCCCTAGCCATAGCCCTAACCCTAACACTAGCCCTAGACTTAGCCCTAACCCTTGTCCGAGCCCTAACCCTAACCATAGCCATAACCCTAACCCTACCCTAATCCTACCCCTACCCCTTCCCATAACCCTAACCGTAGCCCTGACCCTAATGCTAACCCTGGGCCTAACACTAACCCTAACCCTCACCCTAACCCTAGTCCTGACCCTCACCCTAACCCCAACCGTAACCCTAACCCGATCTCTAACCCTAACCATAGCCCTTGCCCTAACCCTTGCCCTAGCCCTAGCCCTAGCCCGAGCCCTAACCCTCACCCTAACCCTAACCCTAACCCTAACCCTAACCCTAACCATAGCCCTAGCCCTAGCCCTAACCCTAACCCTAACCCTAACCCTAATCCTAGCCTAAACTCTATACCTAGCACTAACCCTAACCCAACACCTACCACTAACCCTAACCCTAACGCTAACCCAAACCCTAACCAGAACCAGAACCGTAACCCTAACCCTAACCCGAGCCCTAAACCTAACCCTACCCCTAACCCTAACCCTAAGCCTAACCCTAGCGCTAACCCTAACCCTAACCCTAAACCTAACTATAGCCTTAACCCAAACCCTAGGCCTAGACCTACCCCTACCCCTACCCCTACCCCTAAACCAAACTGTAACCCTAAACTAAAACTGAACCCTAACCCTAACCCTAGCCCTAGCTCTAGTTCTAAACCTAGCCCTAACCCTGACCCTAGCCCTAGCCCTAACCCTAGACCTTACCCTAACTCAAAGCCTACCACTAACCCTAACACAAACCCTAACCATAACCGTAGCCCTAACCCTAATGCTAACCCTAGCCCTAACACTAACCAGAACCCTCACCCTAACCCTAGCCCTCAACCTATACCTAACCCGAACCCTAACCCTAACCCTAACCCTAACCCTAACCTAAGCCCTAACCCTAGCCCTAACCCTAGCCCTATCCGTAGCCCTAGCCCTAGCCCTAACCCTAACCCTAACCCTAGCCCTAGCCCTAACCCTAACCCTAACACTAATTCTAACCCTATCCGGAACCCGAACCCAAACTCAAACCCTAACCCCAACCCCAACCACAACACGACACCAACCACAACCCCAACCGTAACCCTCACCCTAACCTCAACCCCAACCCCAGCCCTAACCCTAACCCTAACCCTAAACCTAACCCTAGCCCTAACTCTAACTCTAACCCAAATCCTAAACCTAACCCAAACCCTAACCCTAGCCATAACCCTAACCCTAACCTTAGCCCAAACCCTAACCCTAGACCTAACCCTAACCCAAAGCCTACCACAAACCCTAACCCAAACCCTAACCATAACCATAGCCCTAACCCTGACCCTAACCGTAGCCCTAACCCTAATGCTAACCCTAGCCCTAACACTAACCCTAACCCTCACCCTAACCCTAGCCCTCACCCTAACCCTGACCCTAACCCTAACCCCAACCATAACCCTAACCATAGCCCTTGCCGTAACCCTTGCCGTAGCCCTAACCCTAGCCCTAACCCTAGTCGTAACCATAGCCCTAGCCCTAACCCTAGCCCTAGCCCGAACCCTAACCCTAACCCTAACACTAACCCTAACCCTAACCCTAACTCTAACCTTAACCCTAACCCTAACCTTAACCCTAACCCTAACCCTCGACCTAACCCTAGCCCTAACCCTAATCCTAACGCTAACCATAACCCTAACCCTAACAAAAAACCGTATCCCTAAACCTAAATCTCACCCTAACACTAGCCTTAGCCCTAACCCTCTCACTAACTGTAACCTAACCCTAATCCTAGCCTAAACTCTATCCCTAGCCCTAACCCTAACCCAACACCTACCACTAACCGTAACGCTAACCCAAACCCTAACCAGAACCAGAACCGTAACCCTAGACCTAACCCGAGCCCTAAACCTAACCCTAGCCCTAACCCTAAACCTAAGCCTAACCCTAGCGCTAACCCTAACCCTAACCCTAAACCTAACTATAGCCTTAACCCTAAGCCTAGGCCTAGACCTACCCCTACCCCTACCCCTACCCCTAAACCAAACTGTAACCCTAAACTGAAACTGAACCCTAACCCTAACCCTAGCCCTAGCTCTAGTTCTAAACCTAGCCCTAACCCTTACCCTAGCCCTAGCCCTAACCCTAGACCTTTCCCTAACCCAAAGCCTACCACTAACCCTAATACAAACCCTAACCATAACCGTAGCCCTAACCCTAATGCTTACCCTAGCCCTAACACTAACCAGAACCCTCACCCTAACCCTAGCCCTCACCCTATACCTAACCCTAACCCTAACCCTAACCCTTGCCCTAGCCCAAGCCCTAGCCATAGCCCTAACCCTAACACTAGCCCTAGCCTTAGCCCTAACCCTTGTCCGAGCCCTAACCCTAACCATAGCCGTAACCCTAACCCTACCCTAATCCTACCCCTACCCCTTCCCATAACCCTAACCGTAGCCCTGACCCTAATGCGAACCCTGGCCCTAACACTAACCCTAACCCTCACCCTAACCCTAGTCCTGACCCTCACCCTAACCCCAACCGTAACCCTAACCCGATCTCTAACCCTAACCATAGCCCTTGCCCTAACCCTTGCCCTAGCCCTAATCCTAACGCTAACCATAACCCTAACCCTAACAAAAAACCATATCCCTAAACCTAACTCTCACCCTAACACTAGCCTTAGCCCTAACCCTCTCACTAACTGTAACCTAACCCTAATCCTAGCCTAAACTCTATCCCTAGCCCTAACCCTAACCCAACACCTACAACTAACCGTAACGCTAACCCAAACCCTAACCAGAACCAGAACCGTAACCCTAAACCTAACCCGAGCCCTAAACCTAACCCTAGCCCTGACCCTAACACTAAGCCTAACCCTAGCGCTAACCCTAACCCTAACCCTAAACCTAACTATAGCCGTAACCCTAACCCTAGGCCTAGACCTAACCCTACCCCTATGCCTACCCCTAAACCAAACTGTAACCCTAAACTGAAACTGAACCCTAACCCTAACCCTAGCCCTAGCTCTAGTTCTAAACCTAGCCCTAACCCTTACCCTAGCCCTAGCCCTAACCCTAGACCTTACCCTAACCCAAAGCCTACCACTAACCCTAATACAAACCCTAACCATAGCCGTAACCCTAACCCTACCCTAATCGTACCCCTACCCCTACCCCTAACCCTAACCGTAGCCCTGACCCTAATGCTAACCCTGGCCCTAACACTAACCCTAACCCTCACCCTAACCCTAGTCCTGACCCTCACCCTAACCCCAACCGTAACCCTAACCCGAACTCTAACCCTAATCATAGTCCTTGCCCTAACCCTTGCCCTAGCCCTAGCCCTAGCCCTAGCCCTAACCCTCACCCTAAACCTAACCCTAAACCTAACCCTAACACTAACCATAGCCCTTGCCCTAACCCTTGCCCTAGCCCTAGCCCTAGCCCGAACCCTAACCCTAACCCAAGCCCTAACCCTAGCCCTAACCCTAGCCCTAACCGTAGCCCTAGCAGTAACCCTAGCCCTAGCCCGAACACTAACCCTAACCCTAACCCTAACCCTAACCCTAACCCTAACCCTAACCGTCGACCTAACCCTAGCCCTAACCCTAATCCTAACGCTAACCATAACCCTAACCCTAACAAAAAACCATATCCCTAAACCTAAATCTCTCCCTAACACTAGCCTTAGCCCTAACCCTCTCACTAACTGTAACCCTAACCCTAATCCTAGCCCTAGCTCTAGTTCTAACCCTAGCCCTAACCCTTACCCTAGCCCTAGCCCTAACCCTAGACCTTATCCTAGCCCTATCCGTAGCCCTAGCCCTAGCCCTAACCCTAGCCCTAGCCCGAACCCTAACCCTAACCCTAACCCTAACCCTAACCCTAAGCCTAGCCCAAAGCGTCACCCTAACGATAACCCTAACCCTAGAACTAACCCTAACCCTAACCCTAACCCTAAAACTCACCCTAGCCCTAACCCTAACCCAAACCCTTACCCTAACCCTAACCCTAACCCAAACAGTATCCCTAACCCTAAGCATAACCCTAGGCTTAGCCCTAACCCTCTCACTTACAATAACCCTAACCCTAACCCTAGCCCCAACCCTGACCCTAGCCCTAACCCTAACCCAACCCCTACCACTAACCCTAACCCTAACCCAAACCCTAACCATAACCGTAACCCTAACCCTAACCCGAGCCCTAAACCTAACCCTATCCCTAACCCTAAACGTAACCCTAGCGCTAACCCTAACGCTAACCCTAACCCTAAACCTAACCTTAGCCCTAATTCTAACCCTAGGCCTAGCCCTAACCCTAGCCCTAGCCCTACCCTACCCCTACCCCTAACTCAAACTGTAACCCTAAACTGAACCTGAACCCTAACGCTAGCCCTAACTCTAGCTCTAACGCATGTCCTAACCGTTACCCTAGCCCTAGCCCTAGCCCTAAGACTAGCCCTAGCCCTAATCCTAACCCTAACCCTAACCCAAACCCTAACCCAAACCCTAGTCCTAACCCTAACCCAAAGCCTACCACTAAACCTAACCAAAACCCTAACCATAATCATAAACCTAACCCTAACCCTAGCCCTAACCCTAATGATAACCCTAGCCCTAACCCAAACCCTAAAACTAACCCTCACCCTAAACCTAGCCCTCACCCTAACCCTAACTCTACTCCTAACCCTAAACCTCACCGAACCCTAACCCTAGCCATAACGCTAGCCCTAACCGTAGCCCTAGCCCTAGCCCTAACCCTAACCCTAACCCTAACCCTAACCCTTAACCTAAACCTAACTCTAACGCTAACGCCAGCCCTAACCCTAATGCTAACCCTAGCCGTAACCCTCACCGTCACCCTCACCCTAACCATAGCCCTCACACTGACCCTAACCCTAACCGTAACAATAGCCCTTGACCTAACCCTTGCCCTAGCCCTAGCCCTATCCCTATCCCTAGTCCTATCCCTATCCCTATCCCTATCCCTATCCCTATCCCTAGTCCTAGCCCTAGCCCTAGCCCTAACCCTAACCCTAACCCTAACCCAAACCCAAGCCCTAACCCTAGCCGTAGCCCTAACCCCACCCTAACCCTAACCCGAACTCTAGCCCTAACCCGAACCCTAGCCCTAACCCTAACCCTAGCCTTAGACCTAGCCCTAGCCCTATCCCTAGCCCTATCCCGAGCCTTAACCCTAAATCTAACCCTAGCCCAGACCCGATCCCTAAACCTATCGCTAGCCCTAAACCTAACCCTAGCCCTAACCCTAACCCTAACCCTAACCCTAACCCTACCCCTAACCCTAACCCTAACACCAGCCCTCGCGCTAACCCTAATCCTAACCCTACCCCTACCCCTAACCCTAGCCCTAGTGCTAACCCTAACGCTAACCCTAACCCTAGCCCTAGCCCTAGCTTTAAACTTAGCCCGAGCCCTAGCCCTAGCCCTAAACCTAACCCCAACCGCAACCCTAACCCTAACCCAAACCATAAATCTACCCCAAACCCTAACCCTAACCCTAACCCGAACCGAACCCAAACTCAAACCCTAACCCTAACCCCAAACCCAACCCTAGCCCTAACTCTAACCCTAACCCTAACCCTAACCCTAACCCTAACCGTAACCCTAACCGTAACCCCAAACCTAATCCTAGCCCTAGCCCTAACATTAACCCTAACCCTAGCCCTAACCCTAGACCTTACCCTAACCCAAAGCCTACCACTAACCCTAATACAAACCCTAACCATAACCGTAGCCCTAACCCTAATGCTTACCCTAGCCCTAACACTAACCAGAACCCTCACCCTAACCCTAGCCCTCACCCTATACCTAACCCTAACCCTAACCCTAACCCTAACCCTTGCCCTAGCCGAAGCCCTAGCCATACCTCTAACCCTAACACTAGCCCTAGCCTTAGCCCTAACCCGTGTCCGAGCCCTAACCCTAACCATAGCCGTAACCCTAACCCTACCCTAATCCTACCCCTACCCCTACCCGTAACCCTAACTGTAGCCCTGACCCTAATGCTAACCCTGGCCCTAACACTAACCCTAACCCTCACCCTAACCCTAGTCCTGACCCTCACCCTAACCCCAACCGTAACCCTAACCCGAACTCTAACCCTAACCGTAGCCCTTGCCCTAACCCTTGCCCTAGCCCTAGCCCTAGCCCTAGCCCTAGCCCTAGCCCTAGCCCTAACCCTCACCCTCACCCTAACCCTAACCCTAACCCTAACCCTAACCATAGCCCTTGCCCTAACCCTTGCCCTAGCCCTAGCCCTAACCCTAAACCTAACCCAAGCCCTAACCCTAGCCCTAACCCTAGGCCTAACCGTAGCCCTAGCAGTAACCCTAGCCCTAGCCCTAGCCGGAACACTAACCCTAACCCAAACCCTAACCCTAACCCTAACTCTAACCTTAACCCTAAACCTAACCATAACCCTAACCCTAACCCTAACCCTAACCCTCGACCTAACCCTAGCCCTAACCCTAATCCTAACGCTAACCATAACCCTAACCCTAACAAAAAAACATATCCCTAAACCTAAATCTCACCCTAACCCTAGTCTTAGCCCTATCCCTCTCACTAACTGTAACCCTAACCCTAATCCTAGCCCAAACCCTAACCCTAGCCCTAACCCAACCCCTACCACTAACCCTAACCCTAACCCAAACCCTAACCAGAACCGTAACCCTAAACATAACACTAACCCGAGCCCTAAACCTGAACCTAGCCCTAACCCTAACCATAACCCTAACCCTAGCGCTAATCCTAACTCTAACGCTAACCCTAAACCTAACCCTAGCCCTAACCCTAACCCTAGGCCTAGCCGTAACCATACCCCTACCCCTACCCCTGCCCCTAACCCAAACTGTAACCCTAAACTGAACCTGAACCTGAACCCTAACCCTAGTCCTAGCTCTAGCTCTAACCCTAGCCCTAACCGTTACCTAGCCCTAGCCCTAGCCCTAACCCTAGCCCTAATCCTAGCCCGAACCCTAACCCTAACCCTAGCCCTAGCCCTAAACCTAACCCTAGCCCTAACCCTAACCCTAACCCTAACCCTAACCCTAACCCTAACCCTAACCCTAGCCCTAGCCCTAACACTAACACTAACACTAACACTAACACTAACACTAACCCTATCCCTATCCCTATCCCTATCCCTATCCCAAGCCCTAGCCCTAGCTCTAACACTACAACTAACCCTAGCCCTACCCCTAAACCTGCCCCTAAGTCTAACCCTAACCCTACACCTAAACCTAACCCTAACACTAACCCTAACACTAACCCTAGCCCTAGCCCTAGCCCTAGCCCTAACCCTAACACAAACCCTAGCCCTAGCCCTCGCCCTAAACCTAACCCTAACCCTAACCCTAACCCTAGCCCTAGCCCTAACCCTACCCTAAACCTAACCTGAACTCTAGCCCTAACCCTTGCCCTAACTCTAACCCTAACCCTAACCCTAACCCTAACCATAGCCGTAACCCTAACCCTACCCTAATCCTACCCCTACCCCTACCCCTAACCCTAACCGGAGCCCTGACCCTAATGCTAACCCTGGACCTAACACTAACCCTAACCCTCACCCTAACCCTAGCCCTGACCCTCACCCTAACCCCAACCCTAACCCTAACCCTAACCCTAACTCTAACCCTAAGCATAGCCCTTGCCCTAACCCTTGCCCTAGCCCTAGCCCTAACCCTCACCCTCACCCTCACCCTAACCCTAACCCTAACCCTAACCCTAACCCTAACCATAGCCCTTGCCTAACCCTTGCCCTAGCCCTAGCCCTAGCCCTAACCCTAACCCAAGCCCTAACCCTAGCCCTAACCCTAGCCCTAACCTTAGCCCTAACTGTAGCCCTAGCAGTAACCCTAGCCCTAGCCCGAACACTAACCCTAACCCTAACACAAACCCTAACCCTAACCCTAACTCTAAACTTAACCCTAACCCTAACCTTAACCCTAACCCTAACCCTCGACCTAACCCTAGCCCTAACCCTAATCCTAACGCTAACCATAACCCTAACCCTAACAAAAAACCGTATCCCTAAACCTAAATCTCACCCTAACACTAGCCTTAGCCCTAACCCTCTCACTAACTGTAACCTAACCCTAATCCTAGCCTAAACTCTATCCCTAGCCCTAACCCTAACCCAACACCTACCACTAACCGTAACGCTAACCCAAACCCTAACCAGAACCAGAACCGTAACCCTAAACCTAACCCGAGCCCTAAACCTAACCCTAGCCCTAACCCTAACCCTAAGCCTAACCCTAGCGCTAACCCTAACCCTAACCCTAAACCTAACTATAGCCTTAACCCTAACCCTAGGCCTAGACCTAACCCTACCCCTACCCCTACCCCTAAACCAAACTGTAACCCTAAACTGAAACTGAACCCTAACCCTAACCCTAGCCCTAACCCTAGACCTTACCCTAACCCAAAGCCTACCACTAACCCTAATACAAACCCTCACCCTAACCCTAGCCCTCACCCTATACCTAACCCTAACCCTAACCCTAACCCTTGCCCTAGCCCAAGCCCTAGCCATAGCCCTAACCCTAACACTAGCCCTAGACTTAGCCCTAACCCTTGTCCGAGCCCTAACCCTAACCATAGCCGTAACCCTAACCCTACCCTAATCCTACCCCTACCCCTTCCCATAACCCTAACCGTAGCCCTGACCCTAATGCTAACCCTGGGCCTAACACTAACCCTAACCCTCACCCTAACCCTAGTCCTGACCCTCACCCTAACCCCAACCGTAACCCTAACCCGATCTCTAACCCTAACCATAGCCCTTGCCCTAACCCTTGCCCTAGCCCTAGCCCTAGCCCGAGCCCTAACCCTCACCCTAACCCTAACCCTAACCCTAACCCTAACCCTAACCATAGCCCTAGCCCTAGCCCTAACCCTAACCCTAACCCTAACCCTAATCCTAGCCTAAACTCTATACCTAGCACTAACCCTAACCCAACACCTACCACTAACCCTAACCCTAACGCTAACCCAAACCCTAACCAGAACCAGAACCGTAACCCTAACCCTAACCCGAGCCCTAAACCTAACCCTACCCCTAACCCTAACCCTAAGCCTAACCCTAGCGCTAACCCTAACCCTAACCCTAAACCTAACTATAGCCTTAACCCAAACCCTAGGCCTAGACCTACCCCTACCCCTACCCCTACCCCTAAACCAAACTGTAACCCTAAACTAAAACTGAACCCTAACCCTAACCCTAGCCCTAGCTCTAGTTCTAAACCTAGCCCTAACCCTGACCCTAGCCCTAGCCCTAACCCTAGACCTTACCCTAACTCAAAGCCTACCACTAACCCTAACACAAACCCTAACCATAACCGTAGCCCTAACCCTAATGCTAACCCTAGCCCTAACACTAACCAGAACCCTCACCCTAACCCTAGCCCTCAACCTATACCTAACCCGAACCCTAACCCTAACCCTAACCCTAACCCTAACCTAAGCCCTAACCCTAGCCCTAACCCTAGCCCTATCCGTAGCCCTAGCCCTAGCCCTAACCCTAACCCTAACCCTAGCCCTAGCCCTAACCCTAACCCTAACCCTAACACTAATTCTAACCCTATCCGGAACCCGAACCCAAACTCAAACCCTAACCCCAACCCCAACCACAACACGACACCAACCACAACCCCAACCGTAACCCTCACCCTAACCTCAACCCCAACCCCAGCCCTAACCCTAACCCTAACCCTAAACCTAACCCTAGCCCTAACCCTAACTCTAACCCAAATCCTAAACCTAACCCAAACCCTAACCCTAGCCATAACCCTAACCCTAACCTTAGCCCAAACCCTAACCCTAGACCTAACCCTAACCCAAAGCCTACCACAAACCCTAACCCAAACCCTAACCATAACCATAGCCCTAACCCTGACCCTAACCGTAGCCCTAACCCTAATGCTAACCCTAGCCCTAACACTAACCCTAACCCTCACCCTAACCCTAGCCCTCACCCTAACCCTGACCCTAACCCTAACCCCAACCATAACCCTAACCATAGCCCTTGCCGTAACCCTTGCCGTAGCCCTAACCCTAGCCCTAACCCTAGTCGTAACCATAGCCCTAGCCCTAACCCTAGCCCTAGCCCGAACCCTAACCCTAACCCTAACACTAACCCTAACCCTAACACTAACCCTAACCCTAACCCTAACCCTAACCATAACCCTAACCCTAACCCTAGACCTAACCCTAACCCTAACCCTAACCCTAACCCTAGCCCTAACCCTAAGCCTAACCCAAACCATATCCCTAAACCTAAGCCTAACCCTAACACTAGCCTTAGCCCTAACCCTCTCACTAACTGTAACCTAACCCTAATCATAGCCTAAACTCTATCCCTATCCCTAACCCTAACCCAACACCTACCACTAACCGTAACGCTAACCCAAACCCTAACCAGAACCAGAACCGTAACCCAAAACCTAACCCGAGCCCTAAACCTAACCCTAGCCCTAACCCTAACCCTAAGCCTAACCCTAGCGCTAACCCTAACCCTAACCCTAAACCTAACTATAGCCTTAACCCTAACCCTAGGCCTAGACCTAACCCTACCCCTATGCCTACCCCTAAACCAAATTGTAACCCTAAACTGAAACTGAACCCTAACCCTAACCCTAGCCCTAGCTCTAGTTCTAAACCTAGCCCTAACCCTTACCCTAGCCCTAGCCCTAACCCTAGACCTTACCCTAACCCAAAGCCTACCACTAACCCTAATACCAACCCTAACCATAACCGTAGCCCTAACCCTAATGCTTACCCTAGCCCTAACACTAACCAGAACCCTCACCCTAACCCTAGCCCTCACCCTATACCTAACCCTAACCCTAACCTTAACCCTTGCCCTAGCCATAGCCCTAACCCTAACACTAGCCCTAGCCTTAGCCCTAACCCTTGTCCGAGCCCTAACCCTAACCATAGCCGTAACCCTAACCCTAACCCTCACGCTAACCCTAGTCCTGACCCTCACCCTAACCCCAACCATAACCCTAACCCGAACTCTAACCCTAATCATAGTCCTTGCCCTAACCCTTGCCCTAGCCCTAGCCCTAGCCCTAGCCCTAACCCTCACCCTAACCCTAACCCTAACCCTAACCCTAACCCTAAACCTAAACATAGCCCTTGCCCTAACCCTTGCCCTAGCCCTAGCCCTAACCCTAACCCCAACCCAAGCCCTAACCCTAGCCCTAACCCTAGCCCTAACCGTAGCCCTAGCATTAACCCTAGCCCTAGCCCGAACACTAACCCTAACCCTAACCCAAACCCTAACCCTAACCCTAACCCTAACCTTAACCCTAACCCTAACCCTAACCCTAACCCTAACCCTCGACCTAACCCTAGCCCTAACCCTAATCCTAACGCTAACCATATCCCTAACCCTAACAAAAAACCATATTCCTAAACCTAAATCTCACCCTAACACTAGCCTTAGCCCTAACCCTCTCACTAACTGTAACCCTAACCCTAATCCTAGCCCTAGCTCTAGTTCTAACCCTAGCCCTAACCCTTTCCCTAGCCCTAGCCCTAACCCTAGACCTTACCCTAGCCCTATCCGTAGCCCTAGCCCTAGCCCTAACCCTAGCCCTAGCCCGAACCCTAACCCTAACCCTAAACCTAACCCTAACCCTAGCCCAAAGCGTCACCCTAACGATAACCCTAACCCTAGACCTAACCCTAACCCTAACCCTAACCCTAAACCTCACCCTAGCCCTAACCCTAACCCAAACCCTTACCCTAACCCTAACCCTAACCCAAACAGTATCCCTAACCCTAAGCATAACCCTAGGCTTAGCCCTAACCCTCTCACTTACAATAACCCTAACCCTAACCCTAGCCCCAACCCTGACCCTAGCCCTAACCCTAACCCAACCCCTACCACTAACCCTAACCCTAACCCTAACCATAACCGTAACCCTAACCCTAACCCGAGCCCTAAACTTAACCCTATCCCTAACCCTAAACGTAACCCTAGCGCTAACCCTAACGCTAAGCCTAAGCCTAAACCTAACCTTAGCCCTAATTCTAACCCTAGGCCTAGCCCTAACCCTAGCCCTAGCCCTATCCTACCCCTACCCCTAACTCAAACTGTAACCCTAAACTGAACCTGAACCCTAACGCTAGCCCTAAATCTAGCTCTCACGCATGTCCTAACCATTAACCTAGCCCTAGCCCTAGCCCTAACACTAGCCCTAGCCCTAATCCTAACCCTAACCCTAACCCAAACCCTAACCCAAACCCTAGCCCTAACCCTAACCCAAAGCCTACCACTAAACCTAACCAAAACCCTAACCATAATCATAAACCTAACCCTAACCCTAGCCCTAACCCTAATGATAACCCTAGCCCTAACCCAAACCCTAAAACTAACCCTCACCCTAAACTTAGCCCTCACCCTAACCCTAACTCTACTCCTAACCCTAAACCTCACCGAACCCTAACCCTAGCCATAACGCTAGCCCTAACCGTAGGTCTAGCCCTAGCCCTAACCCTAACCCTAACCCTAACCCTAACCCTAAACCTAACTCTAACGCTAACGCCAGCCCTAACCCTAATGCTAACCCTAGCCGTAACCCTCATCCTCACCCTCACCCTAACCATAGCCCTCACACTGACCCTAACCCTAACTGTAACAATAGCCCTCGACCTAACCCTAGCCCTAACCCTAATCCTAACGCTAACCATAACCCTAACCCTAACAAAAAAAATATCCCTAAACCTAAATCTCACCCTAACACTAGCCTTGGCCCTAACCCTCTCACTAACTGTAACCCTAACCCTAATCCTAGCCTAAACTCTATCCCTAGCCCTAACCCTAACCCAACACCTACCACTAACCCTAACCCTAACGCTAACCCAAACCCTAACCAGAACCAGAACCGTAACCCTAACCCTAACCCGAGTCCTAAACTTAACCCTAGCCCTAACCCTAACCCTAAGCCTAACCCTAGCGCTAACCCTAACCCTAACCCTAACCCTAACTATAGCCTTAACCCAAACCCTAGGCCTAGACCTACCCCTACCCCTACCCCTACCCCTAAACCAAACTGTAACCCTAAACTAAAACTGAACCCTAACCCTAACCCTAGCCCTAGCTCTAGTTCTAAACCTAGCCCTAACCCTGACACTAGCCCTAGCCCTAACCCTAGACCTTACCCTAACTCAAAGCCTACCACTAACCCTAACACAAACCCTAACCATAACCGTAGCCCTAACCCTAATGCTAACCCTAGCCCTAACACTAACCAGAACCCTCACCCTAACCCTAGCCCTCACCCTATACCTAACCCGAACCATAAACCTAACCCTAACCCTAACCCTAACCTAAGACCTAACCCTAGCCCTAACCCTAGCCCTATCCGTAGCCCTAGCCCTAGCCCTAACCCTAGCCCTAGCCCGAACCCGAACCCGAACCCTAACCCTAACCCTAACCCTAACCCTA
>NC_139475.1:23190000-23202500 GCF_057233095.1 Heloderma suspectum | reverse complement strand
TAGCGCTAACCCTAACCCTAACCCTAACCCTAACTATAGCCTTAACCCAAACCCTAGGCCTAGACCTAACCCTACCCCTACCCCTACCCCTAAACCAAACTGTAACCCTAAACTAAAACTGAACCCTAACCCTAACCCTAGCCCTAGCTCTAGTTTTAAACCTAGCCCTAACCCTGACCCTAGCCCTAGCCCTAACCCTAGACCTTAACCTAACTCAAAGCCTACCACTAACCCTAACACAAACCCTAACCATAACCGTAGACCTAACCCTAATGCTAACCCTAACCCTAGCCCTAACACTAACCAGAACCCTCACCCTAACCCTAGCCCTCACCCTATACCTAACCTGAACCCTAAACCTTAACCCTAACCCTAACCCTAACCTAAGCCCTAACCCTAGCCCTAACGCTAGCCCTATACGTAGCCCTAGCCCTAGCCCTAGCCCTAACCCTAGCCCTAGCCCGAACCTGAACCCGAACCCTAACCCTAACCCTAACCCTAACCCTAACCCTAGCCCAAAGCGTCACCCTAACGATAACCCTAACCCTAGACCTAACCCTAACCCTAACCCTAAACCTCACCCTAGCCCTAACCCTAACCCTAACCCTAACCCTAACTCTAACCCTAAGCATAGCCCTTGCCCTAACCCTTGCCCTAGCCCTAGCCCTAACCCTCACCCTAACCCTAACCCTAACCCTAACCCTAACCCTAACCCTAACCCTAACCATAGCCCTTGCCTAACCCTTGCCCTAGCCCTAGCCCTAGCCCTAACCCTAACCCAAGCCCTAACCCTAGCCCTAACCCTAACCCTAACCCTAACCTTAGCCCTAACTGTAGCCCTAGCAGTAACCCTAGCCCTAGCCCGAACACTAACCCTAACCCTAACACAAACCCTAACCCTAACCCTAACTCTAACCTTAACCCTAACCCTAACCTTAACCCTAACCCTAACCCTCGACCTAACCCTAGCCCTAACCCTAATCCTAACGCTAACCATAACCCTAACCCTAACAAAAAACCGTATCCCTAAACCTAAATCTCACCCTAACACTAGCCTTAGCCCTAACCCTCTCACTAACTGTAACCTAACCCTAATCCTAGCCTAAACTCTATCCCTAGCCCTAACCCTAACCCAACACCTACCACTAACAGTAACGCTAACCCAAACCCTAACCAGAACCAGAACCGTAACCCTAGACCTAACCCGAGCCCTAAACCTAACCCTAGCCCTAACCCTAACCCTAAGCCTAACCCTAGCGCTAACCCTAACCCTAACCCTAACCCTAACCCTAAACCTAACTATAGCCTTAACCCTAACCCTAGGCCTAGACCTAACCCTACCCCTACCCCTACCCCTAAACCAAACTGTAACCCTAAACTGAAACTGAACCCTAACCCTAACCTTAGCCCTAGCTCTAGTTCTAAACCTAGCCCTAACCCTTACCCTAGCCCTAGCCCTAACCCTAGACCTTACCCTAACCCAAAGCCTACCACTAACCCTAATACAAACCCTAACCATAACTGTAGCCCTAACCCTAATGCTTACCCTAGCTCTAACACTAACCAGAACCCTCACCCTAACCCTAGCCCTCACCCTATACCTAACCCTAACCCTAACCCTAACCCTTGCCCTAGCCCAAGCCCTAGCCATAGCCCTAACCCTAACACTAGCCCTAGCCTTAGCCCTAACCCTTGTCCGAGCCCTAACCCTAACCATAGCCGTAACCCTAACCCTACCCTAATCCTACCCCTACCCCTTCCCATAACCCTAACCGTAGCCCTGACCCTAATGCGAACCCTGGCCCTAACACTAACCCTAACCCTCACCCTAACCCTAGTCCTGACCCTCACCCTAACCCCAACCGTAACCCTAACCCGATCTCTAACCCTAACCATAGCCCTTGCCCTAACCCTTGCCCTAGCCCTAATCCTAACGCTAACCATAACCCTAACCCTAACAAAAAACCATATCCCTAAACCTAACTCTCACCCTAACACTAGCCTTAGCCCTAACCCTCTCACTAACTGTAACCTAACCCTAATCCTAGCCTAAACTCTATCCCTAGCCCTAACCCTAACCCAACACCTACAACTAACCGTAACGCTAACCCAAACCCTAACCAGAACCAGAACCGTAACCCTAAACCTAACCCGAGCCCTAAACCTAACCCTAGCCCTGACCCTAACACTAAGCCTAACCCTAGCGCTAACCCTAACCCTAACCCTAAACCTAACTATAGCCGTAACCCTAACCCTAGGCCTAGACCTAACCCTACCCCTATGCCTACCCCTAAACCAAACTGTAACCCTAAACTGAAACTGAACCCTAACCCTAACCCTAGCCCTAGCTCTAGTTCTAAACCTAGCCCTAACCCTTACCCTAGCCCTAGCCCTAACCCTAGACCTTACCCTAACCCAAAGCCTACCACTAACCCTAATACAAACCCTAACCATAGCCGTAACCCTAACCCTACCCTAATCGTACCCCTACCCCTACCCCTAACCCTAACCGTAGCCCTGACCCTAATGCTAACCCTGGCCCTAACACTAACCCTAACCCTCACCCTAACCCTAGTCCTGACCCTCACCCTAACCCCAACCGTAACCCTAACCCGAACTCTAACCCTAATCATAGTCCTTGCCCTAACCCTTGCCCTAGCCCTAGCCCTAGCCCTAGCCCTAACCCTCACCCTAAACCTAACCCTAAACCTAACCCTAACACTAACCATAGCCCTTGCCCTAACCCTTGCCCTAGCCCTAGCCCTAGCCCGAACCCTAACCCTAACCCAAGCCCTAACCCTAGCCCTAACCCTAGCCCTAACCGTAGCCCTAGCAGTAACCCTAGCCCTAGCCCGAACACTAACCCTAACCCTAACCCTAACCCTAACCCTAACCCTAACCCTAACCGTCGACCTAACCCTAGCCCTAACCCTAATCCTAACGCTAACCATAACCCTAACCCTAACAAAAAACCATATCCCTAAACCTAAATCTCTCCCTAACACTAGCCTTAGCCCTAACCCTCTCACTAACTGTAACCCTAACCCTAATCCTAGCCCTAGCTCTAGTTCTAACCCTAGCCCTAACCCTTACCCTAGCCCTAGCCCTAACCCTAGACCTTATCCTAGCCCTATCCGTAGCCCTAGCCCTAGCCCTAACCCTAGCCCTAGCCCGAACCCTAACCCTAACCCTAACCCTAACCCTAACCCTAAGCCTAGCCCAAAGCGTCACCCTAACGATAACCCTAACCCTAGAACTAACCCTAACCCTAACCCTAACCCTAAAACTCACCCTAGCCCTAACCCTAACCCAAACCCTTACCCTAACCCTAACCCTAACCCAAACAGTATCCCTAACCCTAAGCATAACCCTAGGCTTAGCCCTAACCCTCTCACTTACAATAACCCTAACCCTAACCCTAGCCCCAACCCTGACCCTAGCCCTAACCCTAACCCAACCCCTACCACTAACCCTAACCCTAACCCAAACCCTAACCATAACCGTAACCCTAACCCTAACCCGAGCCCTAAACCTAACCCTATCCCTAACCCTAAACGTAACCCTAGCGCTAACCCTAACGCTAACCCTAACCCTAAACCTAACCTTAGCCCTAATTCTAACCCTAGGCCTAGCCCTAACCCTAGCCCTAGCCCTACCCTACCCCTACCCCTAACTCAAACTGTAACCCTAAACTGAACCTGAACCCTAACGCTAGCCCTAACTCTAGCTCTAACGCATGTCCTAACCGTTACCCTAGCCCTAGCCCTAGCCCTAAGACTAGCCCTAGCCCTAATCCTAACCCTAACCCTAACCCAAACCCTAACCCAAACCCTAGTCCTAACCCTAACCCAAAGCCTACCACTAAACCTAACCAAAACCCTAACCATAATCATAAACCTAACCCTAACCCTAGCCCTAACCCTAATGATAACCCTAGCCCTAACCCAAACCCTAAAACTAACCCTCACCCTAAACCTAGCCCTCACCCTAACCCTAACTCTACTCCTAACCCTAAACCTCACCGAACCCTAACCCTAGCCATAACGCTAGCCCTAACCGTAGCCCTAGCCCTAGCCCTAACCCTAACCCTAACCCTAACCCTAACCCTAACCCTTAACCTAAACCTAACTCTAACGCTAACGCCAGCCCTAACCCTAATGCTAACCCTAGCCGTAACCCTCACCGTCACCCTCACCCTAACCATAGCCCTCACACTGACCCTAACCCTAACCGTAACAATAGCCCTTGACCTAACCCTTGCCCTAGCCCTAGCCCTATCCCTATCCCTAGTCCTATCCCTATCCCTATCCCTATCCCTATCCCTATCCCTATCCCTATCCCTAGTCCTAGCCCTAGCCCTAGCCCTAACCCTAACCCTAACCCTAACCCTAACCCAAACCCAAGCCCTAACCCTAGCCGTAGCCCTAACCCCACCCTAACCCTAACCCGAACTCTAGCCCTAACCCGAACCCTAGCCCTAACCCTAACCCTAGCCTTAGACCTAGCCCTAGCCCTATCCCTAGCCCTATCCCGAGCCTTAACCCTAAATCTAACCCTAGCCCAGACCCGATCCCTAAACCTATCGCTAGCCCTAAACCTAACCCTAGCCCTAACCCTAACCCTAACCCTAACCCTACCCCTAACCCTAACCCTAACCCCAGCCCTCGCGCTAACCCTAATCCTAACCCTACCCCTACCCCTAACCCTAGCCCTAGTGCTAACCCTAACGCTAACCCTAACCCTAGCCCTAGCCCTAGCTTTAAACTTAGCCCGAGCCCTAGCCCTAGCCCTAAACCTAACCCCAACCGCAACCCTAACCCTAACCCAAACCATAAATCTACCCCAAACCCTAACCCTAACCCTAACCCGAACCGAACCCAAACTCAAACCCTAACCCTAACCCCAAACCCAACCCTAGCCCTAACTCTAACCCTAACCCTAACCCTAACCCTAACCCTAACCGTAACCCTAACCGTAACCCCAAACCTAATCCTAGCCCTAGCCCTAACATTAACCCTAACCCTAGCCCTAACCCTAGACCTTACCCTAACCCAAAGCCTACCACTAACCCTAATACAAACCCTAACCATAACCGTAGCCCTAACCCTAATGCTTACCCTAGCCCTAACACTAACCAGAACCCTCACCCTAACCCTAGCCCTCACCCTATACCTAACCCTAACCCTAACCCTAACCCTAACCCTTGCCCTAGCCGAAGCCCTAGCCATACCTCTAACCCTAACACTAGCCCTAGCCTTAGCCCTAACCCGTGTCCGAGCCCTAACCCTAACCATAGCCGTAACCCTAACCCTACCCTAATCCTACCCCTACCCCTACCCGTAACCCTAACTGTAGCCCTGACCCTAATGCTAACCCTGGCCCTAACACTAACCCTAACCCTCACCCTAACCCTAGTCCTGACCCTCACCCTAACCCCAACCGTAACCCTAACCCGAACTCTAACCCTAACCATAGCCCTTGCCCTAACCCTTGCCCTAGCCCTAGCCCTAGCCCTAGCCCTAGCCCTAGCCCTAGCCCTAACCCTCACCCTCACCCTAACCCTAACCCTAACCCTAACCCTAACCATAGCCCTTGCCCTAACCCTTGCCCTAGCCCTAGCCCTAACCCTAAACCTAACCCAAGCCCTAACCCTAGCCCTAACCCTAGGCCTAACCGTAGCCCTAGCAGTAACCCTAGCCCTAGCCCTAGCCGGAACACTAACCCTAACCCAAACCCTAACCCTAACCCTAACTCTAACCTTAACCCTAAACCTAACCATAACCCTAACCCTAACCCTAACCCTAACCCTCGACCTAACCCTAGCCCTAACCCTAATCCTAACGCTAACCATAACCCTAACCCTAACAAAAAAACATATCCCTAAACCTAAATCTCACCCTAACCCTAGTCTTAGCCCTATCCCTCTCACTAACTGTAACCCTAACCCTAATCCTAGCCCAAACCCTAACCCTAGCCCTAACCCAACCCCTACCACTAACCCTAACCCTAACCCAAACCCTAACCAGAACCGTAACCCTAAACATAACACTAACCCGAGCCCTAAACCTGAACCTAGCCCTAACCCTAACCATAACCCTAACCCTAGCGCTAATCCTAACTCTAACGCTAACCCTAAACCTAACCCTAGCCCTAACCCTAACCCTAGGCCTAGCCGTAACCATACCCCTACCCCTACCCCTGCCCCTAACCCAAACTGTAACCCTAAACTGAACCTGAACCTGAACCCTAACCCTAGTCCTAGCTCTAGCTCTAACCCTAGCCCTAACCGTTACCTAGCCCTAGCCCTAGCCCTAACCCTAGCCCTAATCCTAGCCCGAACCCTAACCCTAACCCTAGCCCTAGCCCTAAACCTAACCCTAGCCCTAACCCTAACCCTAACCCTAACCCTAACCCTAACCCTAACCCTAGCCCTAGCCCTAACACTAACACTAACACTAACACTAACACTAACACTAACCCTATCCCTATCCCTATCCCTATCCCTATCCCTATCCCTATCCCAAGCCCTAGCCCTAGCTCTAACACTACAACTAACCCTAGCCCTACCCCTAAACCTGCCCCTAAGTCTAACCCTAACCCTACACCTAAACCTAACCCTAACACTAACCCTAACACTAACCCTAGCCCTAGCCCTAGCCCTAACCCTAACACAAACCCTAGCCCTAGCCCTCGCCCTAAACCTAACCCTAACCCTAACCCTAACCCTAGCCCTAGCCCTAACCCTACCCTAAACCTAACCTGAACTCTAGCCCTAACCCTTGCCCTAACTCTAACCCTAACCCTAACCCTAACCCTAACCATAGCCGTAACCCTAACCCTACCCTAATCCTACCCCTACCCCTACCCCTAACCCTAACCGTAGCCCTGACCCTAATGCTAACCCTGGACCTAACACTAACCCTAACCCTCACCCTAACCCTAGCCCTGACCCTCACCCTAACCCCAACCCTAACCCTAACCCTAACCCTAACCCTAACCCTAACCATAGCCCTTGCCTAACCCTTGCCCTAGCCCTAGCCCTAGCCCTAACCCTAACCCAAGCCCTAACCCTAGCCCTAACCCTAGCCCTAACCTTAGCCCTAACTGTAGCCCTAGCAGTAACCCTAGCCCTAGCCCGAACACTAACCCTAACCCTAACACAAACCCTAACCCTAACCCTAACTCTAAACTTAACCCTAACCCTAACCTTAACCCTAACCCTAACCCTCGACCTAACCCTAGCCCTAACCCTAATCCTAACGCTAACCATAACCCTAACCCTAACAAAAAACCGTATCCCTAAACCTAAATCTCACCCTAACACTAGCCTTAGCCCTAACCCTCTCACTAACTGTAACCTAACCCTAATCCTAGCCTAAACTCTATCCCTAGCCCTAACCCTAACCCAACACCTACCACTAACCGTAACGCTAACCCAAACCCTAACCAGAACCAGAACCGTAACCCTAAACCTAACCCGAGCCCTAAACCTAACCCTAGCCCTAACCCTAACCCTAAGCCTAACCCTAGCGCTAACCCTAACCCTAACCCTAAACCTAACTATAGCCTTAACCCTAACCCTAGGCCTAGACCTAACCCTACCCCTACCCCTACCCCTAAACCAAACTGTAACCCTAAACTGAAACTGAACCCTAACCCTAACCCTCGCCCTAACCCTAGACCTTACCCTAACCCAAAGCCTACCACTAACCCTAATACAAACCCTCACCCTAACCCTAGCCCTCACCCTATACCTAACCCTAACCCTAACCCTAACCCTTGCCCTAGCCCAAGCCCTAGCCATAGCCCTAACCCTAACACTAGCCCTAGACTTAGCCCTAACCCTTGTCCGAGCCCTAACCCTAACCATAGCCGTAACCCTAACCCTACCCTAATCCTACCCCTACCCCTTCCCATAACCCTAACCGTAGCCCTGACCCTAATGCTAACCCTGGGCCTAACACTAACCCTAACCCTCACCCTAACCCTAGTCCTGACCCTCACCCTAACCCCAACCGTAACCCTAACCCGATCTCTAACCCTAACCATAGCCCTTGCCCTAACCCTTGCCCTAGCCCTAGCCCTAGCCCGAGCCCTAACCCTAACCCTAACCCTAACCCTAACCCTAACCATAGCCCTAGCCCTAGCCCTAACCCTAACCCTAACCCTAACCCTAATCCTAGCCTAAACTCTATACCTAGCACTAACCCTAACCCAACACCTACCACTAACCCTAACCCTAACGCTAACCCAAACCCTAACCAGAACCAGAACCGTAACCCTAACCCTAACCCGAGCCCTAAACCTAACCCTACCCCTAACCCTAACCCTAAGCCTAACCCTAGCGCTAACCCTAACCCTAACCCTAAACCTAACTATAGCCTTAACCCAAACCCTAGGCCTAGACCTACCCCTACCCCTACCCCTACCCCTAAACCAAACTGTAACCCTAAACTAAAACTGAACCCTAACCCTAACCCTAGCCCTAGCTCTAGTTCTAAACCTAGCCCTAACCCTGACCCTAGCCCTAGCCCTAACCCTAGACCTTACCCTAACTCAAAGCCTACCACTAACCCTAACACAAACCCTAACCATAACCGTAGCCCTAACCCTAATGCTAACCCTAGCCCTAACACTAACCAGAACCCTCACCCTAACCCTAGCCCTCAACCTATACCTAACCCGAACCCTAACCCTAACCCTAACCCTAACCCTAACCTAAGCCCTAACCCTAGCCCTAACCCTAGCCCTATCCGTAGCCCTAGCCCTAGCCCTAACCCTAACCCTAACCCTAGCCCTAGCCCTAACCCTAACCCTAACACTAATTCTAACCCTATCCGGAACCCGAACCCAAACTCAAACCCTAACCCCAACCCCAACCACAACACGACACCAACCACAACCCCAACCGTAACCCTCACCCTAACCTCAACCCCAACCCCAGCCCTAACCCTAACCCTAACCCTAAACCTAACCCTAGCCCTAACCCTAACTCTAACCCAAATCCTAAACCTAACCCAAACCCTAACCCTAGCCATAACCCTAACCCTAACCTTAGCCCAAACCCTAACCCTAGACCTAACCCTAACCCAAAGCCTACCACAAACCCTAACCCAAACCCTAACCATAACCATAGCCCTAACCCTGACCCTAACCGTAGCCCTAACCCTAATGCTAACCCTAGCCCTAACACTAACCCTAACCCTCACCCTAACCCTAGCCCTCACCCTAACCCTGACACTAACCCTAACCCCAACCATAACCCTAACCATAGCCCTTGCCGTAACCCTTGCCGTAGCCCTAACCCTAGCCCTAACCCTAGTCGTAACCATAGCCCTAGCCCTAACCCTAGCCCTAGCCCGAACCCTAACCCTAACCCTAACACTAACCCTAACCCTAACCCTAACCCTAACCCTAACCCTAACCCTAACCATAACCCTAACCCTAACCCTAGACCTAACCCTAACCCTAACCCTAACCCTAACCCTAGCCCTAACCCTAAGCCTAACCCAAACCATATCCCTAAACCTAAGCCTAACCCTAACACTAGCCTTAGCCCTAACCCTCTCACTAACTGTAACCTAACCCTAATCATAGCCTAAACTCTATCCCTATCCCTAACCCTAACCCAACACCTACCACTAACCGTAACGCTAACCCAAACCCTAACCAGAACCAGAACAGTAACCCAAAACCTAACCCGAGCCCTAAACCTAACCCTAGCCCTAACCCTAACCCTAAGCCTAACCCTAGCGCTAACCCTAACCCTAACCCTAAACCTAACTATAGCCTTAACCCTAACCCTAGGCCTAGACCTAACCCTACCCCTATGCCTACCCCTAAACCAAATTGTAACCCTAAACTGAAACTGAACCCTAACCCTAATCCTAGCCCTAGCTCTAGTTCTAAACCTAGCCCTAACCCTTACCCTAGCCCTAGCCCTAACCCTAGACCTTACCCTAACCCAAAGCCTACCACTAACCCTAATACCAACCCTAACCATAACCGTAGCCCTAACCCTAATGCTTACCCTAGCCCTAACACTAACCAGAACCCTCACCCTAACCCTAGCCCTCACCCTATACCTAACCCTAACCCTAACCTTAACCCTTGCCCTAGCCATAGCCCTAACCCTAACACTAGCCCTAGCCTTAGCCCTAACCCTTGTCCGAGCCCTAACCCTAACCATAGCCGTAACCCTAACCCTAACCCTCACGCTAACCCTAGTCCTGACCCTCACCCTAACCCCAACCATAACCCTAACCCGAACTCTAACCCTAATCATAGTCCTTGCCCTAACCCTTGCCCTAGCCCTAGCCCTAGCCCTAGCCCTAACCCTCACCCTAACCCTAACCCTAACCCTAACCCTAAACCTAAACATAGCCCTTGCCCTAACCCTTGCCCTAGCCATAGCCCTAACCCTAACCCCAACCCAAGCCCTAACCCTAGCCCTAACCCTAGCCCTAACCGTAGCCCTAGCATTAACCCTAGCCCTAGCCCGAACACTAACCCTAACCCTAACCCAAACCCTAACCCTAACCCTAACCCTAACCTTAACCCTAACCCTAGCCCTAACCCTAATCCTAACGCTAACCATAACCCTAACCCTAACAAAAAACCATATTCCTAAACCTAAATCTCACCCTAACACTAGCCTTAGCCCTAACCCTCTCACTAACTGTAACCCTAACCCTAATCCTAGCCCTAGCTCTAGTTCTAACCCTAGCCCTAACCCTTTCCCTAGCCCTAGCCCTAACCCTAGACCTTACCCTAGCCCTATCCGTAGCCCTAGCCCTAGCCCTAACCCTAGCCCTAGCCCGAACCCTAACCCTAACCCTAAACCTAACCCTAACCCTAGCCCAAAGCGTCACCCTAACGATAACCCTAACCCTAGACCTAACCCTAACCCTAACCCTAACCCTAAACCTCACCCTAGCCCTAACCCTAACCCAAACCCTTACCCTAACCCTAACCCTAACCCAAACAGTATCCCTAACCCTAAGCATAACCCTAGGCTTAGCCCTAACCCTCTCACTTACAATAACCCTAACCCTAACCCTAGCCCCAACCCTGACCCTAGCCCTAACCCTAACCCAACCCCTACCACTAACCCTAACCCTAACCCTAACCATAACCGTAACCCTAACCCTAACCCGAGCCCTAAACTTAACCCTATCCCTAACCCTAAACGTAACCCTAGCGCTAACCCTAACGCTAAGCCTAAGCCTAAACCTAACCTTAGCCCTAATTCTAACCCTAGGCCTAGCCCTAACCCTAGCCCTAGCCCTATCCTACCCCTACCCCTAACTCAAACTGTAACCCTAAACTGAACCTGAACCCTAACGCTAGCCCTAAATCTAGCTCTCACGCATGTCCTAACCATTAACCTAGCCCTAGCCCTAGCCCTAACACTAGCCCTAGCCCTAATCCTAACCCTAACCCTAACCCAAACCCTAACCCAAACCCTAGCCCTAACCCTAACCCAAAGCCTACCACTAAACCTAACCAAAACCCTAACCATAATCATAAACCTAACCCTAACCCTAGCCCTAACCCTAATGATAACCCTAGCCCTAACCCAAACCCTAAAACTAACCCTCACCCTAAACTTAGCCCTCACCCTAACCCTAAATCTACTCCTAACCCTAAACCTCACCGAACCCTAACCCTAGCCATAACGCTAGCCCTAACCGTAGGTCTAGCCCTAGCCCTAACCCTAACCCTAACCCTAACCCTAACCCTAAACCTAAACCTAACTCTAACGCTAACGCCAGCCCTAACCCTAATGCTAACCCTAGCCGTAACCCTCATCCTCACCCTCACCCTAACCATAGCCCTCACACTGACCCTAACCCTAACTGTAACAATAGCCCTCGACCTAACCCTAGCCCTAACCCTAATCCTAACGCTAACCATAACCCTAACCCTAACAAAAAAAATATCCCTAAACCTAAATCTCACCCTAACACTAGCCTTGGCCCTAACCCTCTCACTAACTGTAACCCTAACCCTAATCCTAGCCTAAACTCTATCCCTAGCCCTAACCCTAACCCAACACCTACCACTAACCCTAACCCTAACGCTAACCCAAACCCTAACCAGAACCAGAACCGTAACCCTAACCCTAACCCGAGTCCTAAACTTAACCCTAGCCCTAACCCTAACCCTAAGCCTAACCCTAGCGCTAACCCTAACCCTAACCCTAACCCTAACTATAGCCTTAACCCAAACCCTAGGCCTAGACCTACCCCTACCCCTACCCCTACCCCTAAACCAAACTGTAACCCTAAACTAAAACTGAACCCTAACCCTAACCCTAGCCCTAGCTCTAGTTCTAAACCTAGCCCTAACCCTAACACTAGCCCTAGCCCTAACCCTAGACCTTACCCTAACTCAAAGCCTACCACTAACCCTAACACAAACCCTAACCATAACCGTAGCCCTAACCCTAATGCTAACCCTAGCCCTAACACTAACCAGAACCCTCACCCTAACCCTAG
>NC_139475.1:23172500-23185000 GCF_057233095.1 Heloderma suspectum | reverse complement strand
AACCCTAACCCTAATCCTAGCCTAAACTCTATCCCTAGCCCTAACCCTAACCCAACACCTACCACTAACCCTAACGCTAACCCAAACCCTAACCAGAACCAGAACCGTAACCCTAACCCTAACCCGAGCCCTAAACCTAACCCTAGCCCTAACCCTAACCCTAAGCCTAACCCTAGCGCTAACCCTAACCCTAACCCTAACCCTAACTATAGCCTTAACCCAAACCCTAGGCCTAGACCTAACCCTACCCCTACCCCTACCCCTAAACCAAACTGTAACCCTAAACTAAAACTGAACCCTAACCCTAACCCTAGCCCTAGCTCTAGTTTTAAACCTAGCCCTAACCCTGACCCTAGCCCTAGCCCTAACCCTAGACCTTAACCTAACTCAAAGCCTACCACTAACCCTAACACAAACCCTAACCATAACCGTAGACCTAACCCTAATGCTAACCCTAACCCTAGCCCTAACACTAACCAGAACCCTCACCCTAACCCTAGCCCTCACCCTATACCTAACCTGAACCCTAAACCTTAACCCTAACCCTAACCCTAACCTAAGCCCTAACCCTAGCCCTAACGCTAGCCCTATACGTAGCCCTAGCCCTAGCCCTAGCCCTAACCCTAGCCCTAGCCCGAACCTGAACCCGAACCCTAACCCTAACCCTAACCCTAACCCTAACCCTAGCCCAAAGCGTCACCCTAACGATAACCCTAACCCTAGACCTAACCCTAACCCTAACCCTAAACCTCACCCTAGCCCTAACCCTAACCCTAACCCTAACCCTAACTCTAACCCTAAGCATAGCCCTTGCCCTAACCCTTGCCCTAGCCCTAGCCCTAACCCTCACCCTAACCCTAACCCTAACCCTAACCCTAACCCTAACCCTAACCCTAACCATAGCCCTTGCCTAACCCTTGCCCTAGCCCTAGCCCTAGCCCTAACCCTAACCCAAGCCCTAACCCTAGCCCTAACCCTAACCCTAACCCTAACCTTAGCCCTAACTGTAGCCCTAGCAGTAACCCTAGCCCTAGCCCGAACACTAACCCTAACCCTAACACAAACCCTAACCCTAACCCTAACTCTAACCTTAACCCTAACCCTAACCTTAACCCTAACCCTAACCCTCGACCTAACCCTAGCCCTAACCCTAATCCTAACGCTAACCATAACCCTAACCCTAACAAAAAACCGTATCCCTAAACCTAAATCTCACCCTAACACTAGCCTTAGCCCTAACCCTCTCACTAACTGTAACCTAACCCTAATCCTAGCCTAAACTCTATCCCTAGCCCTAACCCTAACCCAACACCTACCACTAACCGTAACGCTAACCCAAACCCTAACCAGAACCAGAACCGTAACCCTAGACCTAACCCGAGCCCTAAACCTAACCCTAGCCCTAACCCTAACCCTAAGCCTAACCCTAGCGCTAACCCTAACCCTAACCCTAACCCTAACCCTAAACCTAACTATAGCCTTAACCCTAACCCTAGGCCTAGACCTAACCCTACCCCTACCCCTACCCCTAAACCAAACTGTAACCCTAAACTGAAACTGAACCCTAACCCTAACCTTAGCCCTAGCTCTAGTTCTAAACCTAGCCCTAACCCTTACCCTAGCCCTAGCCCTAACCCTAGACCTTACCCTAACCCAAAGCCTACCACTAACCCTAATACAAACCCTAACCATAACTGTAGCCCTAACCCTAATGCTTACCCTAGCTCTAACACTAACCAGAACCCTCACCCTAACCCTAGCCCTCACCCTATACCTAACCCTAACCCTAACCCTAACCCTTGCCCTAGCCCAAGCCCTAGCCATAGCCCTAACCCTAACACTAGCCCTAGCCTTAGCCCTAACCCTTGTCCGAGCCCTAACCCTAACCATAGCCGTAACCCTAACCCTACCCTAATCCTACCCCTACCCCTTCCCATAACCCTAACCGTAGCCCTGACCCTAATGCGAACCCTGGCCCTAACACTAACCCTAACCCTCACCCTAACCCTAGTCCTGACCCTCACCCTAACCCCAACCGTAACCCTAACCCGATCTCTAACCCTAACCATAGCCCTTGCCCTAACCCTTGCCCTAGCCCTAATCCTAACGCTAACCATAACCCTAACCCTAACAAAAAACCATATCCCTAAACCTAACTCTCACCCTTACACTAGCCTTAGCCCTAACCCTCTCACTAACTGTAACCTAACCCTAATCCTAGCCTAAACTCTATCCCTAGCCCTAACCCTAACCCAACACCTACAACTAACCGTAACGCTAACCCAAACCCTAACCAGAACCAGAACCGTAACCCTAAACCTAACCCGAGCCCTAAACCTAACCCTAGCCCTGACCCTAACACTAAGCCTAACCCTAGCGCTAACCCTAACCCTAACCCTAAACCTAACTATAGCCGTAACCCTAACCCTAGGCCTAGACCTAACCCTACCCCTATGCCTACCCCTAAACCAAACTGTAACCCTAAACTGAAACTGAACCCTAACCCTAACCCTAGCCCTAGCTCTAGTTCTAAACCTAGCCCTAACCCTTACCCTAGCCCTAGCCCTAACCCTAGACCTTACCCTAACCCAAAACCTACCACTAACCCTAATACAAACCCTAACCATAGCCGTAACCCTAACCCTACCCTAATCGTACCCCTACCCCTACCCCTAACCCTAACCGTAGCCCTGACCCTAATGCTAACCCTGGCCCTAACACTAACCCTAACCCTCACCCTAACCCTAGTCCTGACCCTCACCCTAACCCCAACCGTAACCCTAACCCGAACTCTAACCCTAATCATAGTCCTTGCCCTAACCCTTGCCCTAGCCCTAGCCCTAGCCCTAGCCCTAACCCTCACCCTAAACCTAACCCTAAACCTAACCCTAACACTAACCATAGCCCTTGCCCTAACCCTTGCCCTAGCCCTAGCCCTAGCCCGAACCCTAACCCTAACCCAAGCCCTAACCCTAGCCCTAACCCTAGCCCTAACCGTAGCCCTAGCAGTAACCTTAGCCCTAGCCCGAACACTAACCCTAACCCTAACCCTAACCCTAACCCTAACCCTAACCCTAACCGTCGACCTAACCCTAGCCCTAACCCTAATCCTAACGCTAACCATAACCCTAACCCTAACAAAAAACCATATCCCTAAACCTAAATCTCTCCCTAACACTAGCCTTAGCCCTAACCCTCTCACTAACTGTAACCCTAACCCTAATCCTAGCCCTAGCTCTAGTTCTAACCCTAGCCCTAACCCTTACCCTAGCCCTAGCCCTAACCCTAGACCTTATCCTAGCCCTATCCGTAGCCCTAGCCCTAGCCCTAACCCTAGCCCTAGCCCGAACCCTAACCCTAACCCTAACCCTAACCCTAACCCTAAGCCTAGCCCAAAGCGTCACCCTAACGATAACCCTAACCCTAGAACTAACCCTAACCCTAACCCTAACCCTAAAACTCACCCTAGCCCTAACCCTAACCCAAACCCTTACCCTAACCCTAACCCTAACCCAAACAGTATCCCTAACCCTAAGCATAACCCTAGGCTTAGCCCTAACCCTCTCACTTACAATAACCCTAACCCTAACCCTAGCCCCAACCCTGACCCTAGCCCTAACCCTAACCCAACCCCTACCACTAACCCTAACCCTAACCCAAACCCTAACCATAACCGTAACCCTAACCCTAACCCGAGCCCTAAACCTAACCCTATCCCTAACCCTAAACGTAACCCTAGCGCTAACCCTAACGCTAACCCTAACCCTAAACCTAACCTTAGCCCTAATTCTAACCCTAGGCCTAGCCCTAACCCAAGCCCTAGCCCTACCCTACCCCTACCCCTAACTCAAACTGTAACCCTAAACTGAACCTGAACCCTAACGCTAGCCCTAACTCTAGCTCTAACGCATGTCCTAACCGTTACCCTAGCCCTAGCCCTAGCCCTAAGACTAGCCCTAGCCCTAATCCTAACCCTAACCCTAACCCAAACCCTAACCCAAACCCTAGTCCTAACCCTAACCCAAAGCCTACCACTAAACCTAACCAAAACCCTAACCATAATCATAAACCTAACCCTAACCCTAGCCCTAACCCTAATGATAACCCTAGCCCTAACCCAAACCCTAAAACTAACCCTCACCCTAAACCTAGCCCTCACCCTAACCCTAACTCTACTCCTAACCCTAAACCTCACCGAACCCTAACCCTAGCCATAACGCTAGCCCTAACCGTAGCCCTAGCCCTAGCCCTAACCCTAACCCTAACCCTAACCCTAACCCTTAACCTAAACCTAACTCTAACGCTAACGCCAGCCCTAACCCTAATGCTAACCCTAGCCGTAACCCTCACCGTCACCCTCACCCTAACCATAGCCCTCACACTGACCCTAACCCTAACCGTAACAATAGCCCTTGACCTAACCCTTGCCCTAGCCCTAGCCCTATCCCTATCCCTAGTCCTATCCCTATCCCTATCCCTATCCCTATCCCTATCCCTAGTCCTAGCCCTAGCCCTAGCCCTAACCCTAACCCTAACCCTAACCCTAACCCAAACCCAAGCCCTAACCCTAGCCGTAGCCCTAACCCCACCCTAACCCTAACCCGAACTCTAGCCCTAACCCGAACCCTAGCCCTAACCCGAACCCTAGCCTTAGACCTAGCCCTAGCCCTATCCCTAGCCCTATCCCGAGCCTTAACCCTAAATCTAACCCTAGCCCAGAACCGATCCCTAAACCTATCGCTAGCCCTAAACCTAACCCTAGCCCTAACCCTAACCCTAACCCTAACCCTACCCCTAACCCTAACCCTAACCCCAGCCCTCGCGCTAACCCTAATCCTAACCCTACCCCTACCCCTAACCCTAGCCCTAGTGCTAACCCTAACGCTAACCCTAACCCTAGCCCTAGCCCTAGCTTTAAACTTAGCCCGAGCCCTAGCCCTAGCCCTAAACCTAACCCCAACCGCAACCCTAACCCTAACCCAAACCATAAATCTACCCCAAACCCTAACCCTAACCCTAACCCGAACCGAACCCAAACTCAAACCCTAACCCTAACCCCAAACCCAACCCTAGCCCTAACTCTAACCCTAACCCTAACCCTAACCCTAACCCTAACCGTAACCCTAACCGTAACCCCAAACCTAATCCTAGCCCTAGCCCTAACATTAACCCTAACCCTAGCCCTAACCCTAGACCTTACCCTAACCCAAAGCCTACCACTAACCCTAATACAAACCCTAACCATAACCGTAGCCCTAACCCTAATGCTTACCCTAGCCCTAACACTAACCAGAACCCTCACCCTAACCCTAGCCCTCACCCTATACCTAACCCTAACCCTAACCCTAACCCTAACCCTTGCCCTAGCCGAAGCCCTAGCCATACCTCTAACCCTAACACTAGCCCTAGCCTTAGCCCTAACCCGTGTCCGAGCCCTAACCCTAACCATAGCCGTAACCCTAACCCTACCCTAATCCTACCCCTACCCCTACCCGTAACCCTAACTGTAGCCCTGACCCTAATGCTAACCCTGGCCCTAACACTAACCCTAACCCTCACCCTAACCCTAGTCCTGACCCTCACCCTAACCCCAACCGTAACCCTAACCCGAACTCTAACCCTAACCATAGCCCTTGCCCTAACCCTTGCCCTAGCCCTAGCCCTAGCCCTAGCCCTAGCCCTAGCCCTAGCCCTAACCCTCACCCTCACCCTAACCCTAACCCTAACCCTAACCCTAACCATAGCCCTTGCCCTAACCCTTGCCCTAGCCCTAGCCCTAACCCTAAACCTAACCCAAGCCCTAACCCTAGCCCTAACCCTAGGCCTAACCGTAGCCCTAGCAGTAACCCTAGCCCTAGCCCTAGCCGGAACACTAACCCTAACCCTAACCCAAACCCTAACCCTAACCCTAACTCTAACCTTAACCCTAAACCTAACCATAACCCTAACCCTAACCCTAACCCTAACCCTCGACCTAACCCTAGCCCTAACCCTAATCCTAACGCTAACCATAACCCTAACCCTAACAAAAAAACATATCCCTAAACCTAAATCTCACCCTAACCCTAGTCTTAGCCCTATCCCTCTCACTAACTGTAACCCTAACCCTAATCCTAGCCCAAACCCTAACCCTAGCCCTAACCCAACCCCTACCACTAACCCTAACCCTAACCCAAACCCTAACCAGAACCGTAACCCTAAACATAACACTAACCCGAGCCCTAAACCTGAACCTAGCCCTAACCCTAACCATAACCCTAACCCTAGCGCTAATCCTAACTCTAACGCTAACCCTAAACCTAACCCTAGCCCTAACCCTAACCCTAGGCCTAGCCGTAACCATACCCCTACCCCTACCCCTGCCCCTAACCCAAACTGTAACCCTAAACTGAACCTGAACCTGAACCCTAACCCTAGTCCTAGCTCTAGCTCTAACCCTAGCCCTAACCGTTACCTAGCCCTAGCCCTAGCCCTAACCCTAGCCCTAATCCTAGCCCGAACCCTAACCCTAACCCTAGCCCTAGCCCTAAACCTAACCCTAGCCCTAACCCTAACCCTAACCCTAACCCTAACCCTAACCCTAACCCTAGCCCTAGCCCTAACACTAACACTAACACTAACCCTATCCCTATCCCTATCCCTATCCCTATCCCTATCCCAAGCCCTAGCCCTAGCCCTAGCTCTAACACTACAACTAACCCTAGCCCTACCCCTAAACCTGCCCCTAAGTCTAACCCTAACCCTACACCTAAACCTAACCCTAACACTAACCCTAACACTAACCCTAGCCCTAGCCCTAGCCCTAACCCTAACACAAACCCTAGCCCTAGCCCTCGCCCTAAACCTAACCCTAACCCTAACCCTAACCCTAGCCCTAGCCCTAACCCTACCCTAAACCTAACCTGAACTCTAGCCCTAACCCTTGCCCTAACTCTAACCCTAACCCTAACCCTAACCCTAACCATAGCCGTAACCCTAACCCTACCCTAATCCTACCCCTACCCCTACCCCTAACCCTAACCGTAGCCCTGACCCTAATGCTAACCCTGGACCTAACACTAACCCTAACCCTCACCCTAACCCTAGCCCTGACCCTCACCCTAACCCCAACCCTAACCCTAACCCTAACCCTAACTCTAACCCTAAGCATAGCCCTTGCCCTAACCCTTGCCCTAGCCCTAGCCCTAACCCTCACCCTCACCCTAACCCTAACCCTAACCCTAACCCTAACCCTAACCCTAACCCTAACCATAGCCCTTGCCTAACCCTTGCCCTAGCCCTAGCCCTAGCCCTAACCCTAACCCAAGCCCTAACCCTAGCCCTAACCCTAGCCCTAACCTTAGCCCTAACTGTAGCCCTAGCAGTAACCCTAGCCCTAGCCCGAACACTAACCCTAACCCTAACACAAACCCTAACCCTAACCCTAACTCTAAACTTAACCCTAACCCTAACCTTAACCCTAACCCTAACCCTCGACCTAACCCTAGCCCTAACCCTAATCCTAACGCTAACCATAACCCTAACCCTAACAAAAAACCGTATCCCTAAACCTAAATCTCACCCTAACACTAGCCTTAGCCCTAACCCTCTCACTAACTGTAACCTAACCCTAATCCTAGCCTAAACTCTATCCCTAGCCCTAACCCTAACCCAACACCTACCACTAACCGTAACGCTAACCCAAACCCTAACCAGAACCAGAACCGTAACCCTAAACCTAACCCGAGCCCTAAACCTAACCCTAGCCCTAACCCTAACCCTAAGCCTAACCCTAGCGCTAACCCTAACCCTAACCCTAAACCTAACTATAGCCTTAACCCTAACCCTAGGCCTAGACCTAACCCTACCCCTACCCCTACCCCTAAACCAAACTGTAACCCTAAACTGAAACTGAACCCTAACCCTAACCCTAGCCCTAACCCTAGACCTTACCCTAACCCAAAGCCTACCACTAACCCTAATACAAACCCTCACCCTAACCCTAGCCCTCACCCTATACCTAACCCTAACCCTAACCCTAACCCTTGCCCTAGCCCAAGCCCTAGCCATAGCCCTAACCCTAACACTAGCCCTAGACTTAGCCCTAACCCTTGTCCGAGCCCTAACCCTAACCATAGCCGTAACCCTAACCCTACCCTAATCCTACCCCTACCCCTTCCCATAACCCTAACCGTAGCCCTGACCCTAATGCTAACCCTGGGCCTAACACTAACCCTAACCCTCACCCTAACCCTAGTCCTGACCCTCACCCTAACCCCAACCGTAACCCTAACCCGATCTCTAACCCTAACCATAGCCCTTGCCCTAACCCTTGCCCTAGCCCTAGCCCTAGCCCGAGCCCTAACCCTCACCCTAAACCTAACCCTAACCCTAACCCTAACCATAGCCCTAGCCCTAGCCCTAACCCTAACCCTAACCCTAACCCTAATCCTAGCCTAAACTCTATACCTAGCACTAACCCTAACCCAACACCTACCACTAACCCTAACCCTAACGCTAACCCAAACCCTAACCAGAACCAGAACCGTAACCCTAACCCTAACCCGAGCCCTAAACCTAACCCTACCCCTAACCCTAACCCTAAGCCTAACCCTAGCGCTAACCCTAACCCTAACCCTAAACCTAACTATAGCCTTAACCCAAACCCTAGGCCTAGACCTACCCCTACCCCTACCCCTACCCCTAAACCAAACTGTAACCCTAAACTAAAACTGAACCCTAACCCTAACCCTAGCCCTAGCTCTAGTTCTAAACCTAGCCCTAACCCTGACCCTAGCCCTAGCCCTAACCCTAGACCTTACCCTAACTCAAAGCCTACCACTAACCCTAACACAAACCCTAACCATAACCGTAGCCCTAACCCTAATGCTAACCCTAGCCCTAACACTAACCAGAACCCTCACCCTAACCCTAGCCCTCAACCTATACCTAACCCGAACCCTAACCCTAACCCTAACCCTAACCCTAACCTAAGCCCTAACCCTAGCCCTAACCCTAGCCCTATCCGTAGCCCTAGCCCTAGCCCTAACCCTAACCCTAACCCTAGCCCTAGCCCTAACCCTAACCCTAACACTAATTCTAACCCTATCCGGAACCCGAACCCAAACTCAAACCCTAACCCCAACCCCAACCACAACACGACACCAACCACAACCCCAACCGTAACCCTCACCCTAACCTCAACCCCAACCCCAGCCCTAACCCTAACCCTAACCCTAAACCTAACCCTAGCCCTAACCCTAACTCTAACCCAAATCCTAAACCTAACCCAAACCCTAACCCTAGCCATAACCCTAACCCTAACCTTAGCCCAAACCCTAACCCTAGACCTAACCCTAACCCAAAGCCTACCACAAACCCTAACCCAAACCCTAACCATAACCATAGCCCTAACCCTGACCCTAACCGTAGCCCTAACCCTAATGCTAACCCTAGCCCTAACACTAACCCTAACCCTCACCCTAACCCTAGCCCTCACCCTAACCCTGACACTAACCCTAACCCCAACCATAACCCTAACCATAGCCCTTGCCGTAACCCTTGCCGTAGCCCTAACCCTAGCCCTAACCCTAGTCGTAACCATAGCCCTAGCCCTAACCCTAGCCCTAGCCCGAACCCTAACCCTAACCCTAACACTAACCCTAACCCTAACCCTAACCCTAACCCTAACCCTAACCCTAACCATAACCCTAACCCTAACCCTAGACCTAACCCTAACCCTAACCCTAACCCTAACCCTAGCCCTAACCCTAAGCCTAACCCAAACCATATCCCTAAACCTAAGCCTAACCCTAACACTAGCCTTAGCCCTAACCCTCTCACTAACTGTAACCTAACCCTAATCATAGCCTAAACTCTATCCCTATCCCTAACCCTAACCCAACACCTACCACTAACCGTAACGCTAACCCAAACCCTAACCAGAACCAGAACCGTAACCCAAAACCTAACCCGAGCCCTAAACCTAACCCTAGCCCTAACCCTAACCCTAAGCCTAACCCTAGCGCTAACCCTAACCCTAACCCTAAACCTAACTATAGCCTTAACCCTAACCCTAGGCCTAGACCTAACCCTACCCCTATGCCTACCCCTAAACCAAATTGTAACCCTAAACTGAAACTGAACCCTAACCCTAACCCTAGCCCTAGCTCTAGTTCTAAACCTAGCCCTAACCCTTACCCTAGCCCTAGCCCTAACCCTAGACCTTACCCTAACCCAAAGCCTACCACTAACCCTAATACCAACCCTAACCATAACCGTAGCCCTAACACTAATGCTTACCCTAGCCCTAACACTAACCAGAACCCTCACCCTAACCCTATCCCTCACCCTATACCTAACCCTAACCCTAACCTTAACCCTTGCCCTAGCCATAGCCCTAACCCTAACACTAGCCCTAGCCTTAGCCCTAACCCTTGTCCGAGCCCTAACCCTAACCATAGCCGTAACCCTAACCCTAACCCTCACGCTAACCCTAGTCCTGACCCTCACCCTAACCCCAACCATAACCCTAACCCGAACTCTAACCCTAATCATAGTCCTTGCCCTAACCCTTGCCCTAGCCCTAGCCCTAGCCCTAGCCCTAACCCTCACCCTAACCCTAACCCTAACCCTAACCCTAACCCTAAACCTAAACATAGCCCTTGCCCTAACCCTTGCCCTAGCCATAGCCCTAACCCTAACCCCAACCCAAGCCCTAACCCTAGCCCTAACCCTAGCCCTAACCGTAGCCCTAGCATTAACCCTAGCCCTAGCCCGAACACTAACCCTAACCCTAACCCAAACCCTAACCCTAACCCTAACCTTAACCCTAACCCTAACCCTAACCCTAACCCTCGACCTAACCCTAGCCCTAACCCTAATCCTAACGCTAACCATAACCCTAACCCTAACAAAAAACCATATTCCTAAACCTAAATCTCACCCTAACACTAGCCTTAGCCCTAACCCTCTCACTAACTGTAACCCTAACCCTAATCCTAGCCCTAGCTCTAGTTCTAACCCTAGCCCTAACCCTTTCCCTAGCCCTAGCCCTAACCCTAGACCTTACCCTAGCCCTATCCGTAGCCCTAGCCCTAGCCCTAACCCTAGCCCTAGCCCGAACCCTAACCCTAACCCTAAACCTAACCCTAACCCTAGCCCAAAGCGTCACCCTAACGATAACCCTAACCCTAGACCTAACCCTAACCCTAACCCTAACCCTAAACCTCACCCTAGCCCTAACCCTAACCCAAACCCTTACCCTAACCCTAACCCTGACCCAAACAGTATCCCTAACCCTAAGCATAACCCTAGGCTTAGCCCTAACCCTCTCACTTACAATAACCCTAACCCTAACCCTAGCCCCAACCCTGACCCTAGCCCTAACCCTAACCCAACCCCTACCACTAACCCTAACCCTAACCCTAACCATAACCGTAACCCTAACCCTAACCCGAGCCCTAAACTTAACCCTATCCCTAACCCTAAACGTAACCCTAGCGCTAACCCTAACGCTAAGCCTAAGCCTAAACCTAACCTTAGCCCTAATTCTAACCCTAGGCCTAGCCCTAACCCTAGCCCTAGCCCTATCCTACCCCTACCCCTAACTCAAACTGTAACCCTAAACTGAACCTGAACCCTAACGCTAGCCCTAAATCTAGCTCTCACGCATGTCCTAACCATTAACCTAGCCCTAGCCCTAGCCCTAACACTAGCCCTAGCCCTAATCCTAACCCTAACCCTAACCCAAACCCTAACCCAAACCCTAGCCCTAACCCTAACCCAAAGCCTACCACTAAACCTAACCAAAACCCTAACCATAATCATAAACCTAACCCTAACCCTAGCCCTAACCCTAATGATAACCCTAGCCCTAACCCAAACCCTAAAACTAACCCTCACCCTAAACTTAGCCCTCACCCTAACCCTAACTCTACTCCTAACCCTAAACCTCACCGAACCCTAACCCTAGCCATAACGCTAGCCCTAACCGTAGGTCTAGCCCTAGCCCTAACCCTAACCCTAACCCTAACCCTAACCCTAAACCTAAACCTAACTCTAACGCTAACGCCAGCCCTAACCCTAATGCTAACCCTAGCCGTAACCCTCATCCTCACCCTCACCCTAACCATAGCCCTCACACTGACCCTAACCCTAACTGTAACAATAGCCCTCGACCTAACCCTAGCCCTAACCCTAATCCTAACGCTAACCATAACCCTAACCCTAACAAAAAAAATATCCCTAAACCTAAATCTCACCCTAACACTAGCCTTGGCCCTAACCCTCTCACTAACTGTAACCCTAACCCTAATCCTAGCCTAAACTCTATCCCTAGCCCTAACCCTAACCCAACACCTACCACTAACCCTAACCCTAACGCTAACCCAAACCCTAACCAGAACCAGAACCGTAACCCTAACCCTAACCCGAGTCCTAAACTTAACCCTAGCCCTAACCCTAACCCTAAGCCTAACCCTAGCGCTAACCCTAACCCTAACCCTAACCCTAACTATAGC
>NC_139475.1:23160000-23167500 GCF_057233095.1 Heloderma suspectum | reverse complement strand
CCCTAGCCCTAACCCTAGCCCTTACCGTAGCCCTAGCAGTAACCCTAGCCCTAGCCTGAACACTAACCCTAACCCAAACCCTAACCCTAACCCTAAACCTAACTCTAACCTTAACCCTAACCCTAACCCTAACCCTAACCCTAACCCTAACCCTCCACCTAACCCTAGCCCTAACCCTAATCCTAACGCTAACCATAACCCTAACCCTAACAAAAAACCATATCCCTAAACCTAACTCTCACCCTAACACTAGCCTTAGCCCTAACCCTCTCACTAACTGTAACCCTAACCCTAATCCTAGCCTAAACTCTATCCCTAGCCCTAACCCTAACCCAACACCTACCACTAACCCTAACGCTAACCCAAACCCTAACCAGAACCAGAACCGTAACCCTAACCCTAACCCGAGCCCTAAACCTAACCCTAGCCCTAACCCTAACCCTAAGCCTAACCCTAGCGCTAACCCTAACCCTAACCCTAACCCTAACTATAGCCTTAACCCAAACCCTAGGCCTAGACCTAACCCTACCCCTACCCCTACCCCTAAACCAAACTGTAACCCTAAACTAAAACTGAACCCTAACCCTAACCCTAGCCCTAGCTCTAGTTTTAAACCTAGCCCTAACCCTGACCCTAGCCCTAGCCCTAACCCTAGACCTTAACCTAACTCAAAGCCTACCACTAACCCTAACACAAACCCTAACCATAACCGTAGACCTAACCCTAATGCTAACCCTAACCCTAGCCCTAACACTAACCAGAACCCTCACCCTAACCCTAGCCCTCACCCTATACCTAACCTGAACCCTAAACCTTAACCCTAACCCTAACCCTAACCTAAGCCCTAACCCTAGCCCTAACGCTAGCCCTATACGTAGCCCTAGCCCTAGCCCTAGCCCTAACCCTAGCCCTAGCCCGAACCTGAACCCGAACCCTAACCCTAACCCTAACCCTAACCCTAACCCTAGCCCAAAGCGTCACCCTAACGATAACCCTAACCCTAGACCTAACCCTAACCCTAACCCTAAACCTCACCCTAGCCCTAACCCTAACCCTAACCCTAACCCTAACTCTAACCCTAAGCATAGCCCTTGCCCTAACCCTTGCCCTAGCCCTAGCCCTAACCCTCACCCTAACCCTAACCCTAACCCTAACCCTAACCCTAACCATAGCCCTTGCCTAACCCTTGCCCTAGCCCTAGCCCTAGCCCTAACCCTAACCCAAGCCCTAACCCTAGCCCTAACCCTAACCCTAACCCTAACCTTAGCCCTAACTGTAGCCCTAGCAGTAACCCTAGCCCTAGCCCGAACACTAACCCTAACCCTAACACAAACCCTAACCCTAACCCTAACTCTAACCTTAACCCTAACCCTAACCTTAACCCTAACCCTAACCCTCGACCTAACCCTAGCCCTAACCCTAATCCTAACGCTAACCATAACCCTAACCCTAACAAAAAACCGTATCCCTAAACCTAAATCTCACCCTAACACTAGCCTTAGCCCTAACCCTCTCACTAACTGTAACCTAACCCTAATCCTAGCCTAAACTCTATCCCTAGCCCTAACCCTAACCCAACACCTACCACTAACCGTAACGCTAACCCAAACCCTAACCAGAACCAGAACCGTAACCCTAGACCTAACCCGAGCCCTAAACCTAACCCTAGCCCTAACCCTAACCCTAAGCCTAACCCTAGCGCTAACCCTAACCCTAACCCTAACCCTAACCCTAAACCTAACTATAGCCTTAACCCTAACCCTAGGCCTAGACCTAACCCTACCCCTACCCCTACCCCTAAACCAAACTGTAACCCTAAACTGAAACTGAACCCTAACCCTAACCTTAGCCCTAGCTCTAGTTCTAAACCTAGCCCTAACCCTTACCCTAGCCCTAGCCCTAACCCTAGACCTTACCCTAACCCAAAGCCTACCACTAACCCTAATACAAACCCTAACCATAACTGTAGCCCTAACCCTAATGCTTACCCTAGCTCTAACACTAACCAGAACCCTCACCCTAACCCTAGCCCTCACCCTATACCTAACCCTAACCCTAACCCTAACCCTTGCCCTAGCCCAAGCCCTAGCCATAGCCCTAACCCTAACACTAGCCCTAGCCTTAGCCCTAACCCTTGTCCGAGCCCTAACCCTAACCATAGCCGTAACCCTAACCCTACCCTAATCCTACCCCTACCCCTTCCCATAACCCTAACCGTAGCCCTGACCCTAATGCGAACCCTGGCCCTAACACTAACCCTAACCCTCACCCTAACCCTAGTCCTGACCCTCACCCTAACCCCAACCGTAACCCTAACCCGATCTCTAACCCTAACCATAGCCCTTGCCCTAACCCTTGCCCTAGCCCTAATCCTAACGCTAACCATAACCCTAACCCTAACAAAAAACCATATCCCTAAACCTAACTCTCACCCTAACACTAGCCTTAGCCCTAACCCTCTCACTAACTGTAACCTAACCCTAATCCTAGCCTAAACTCTATCCCTAGCCCTAACCCTAACCCAACACCTACAACTAACCGTAACGCTAACCCAAACCCTAACCAGAACCAGAACCGTAACCCTAAACCTAACCCGAGCCCTAAACCTAACCCTAGCCCTGACCCTAACACTAAGCCTAACCCTAGCGCTAACCCTAACCCTAACCCTAAACCTAACTATAGCCGTAACCCTAACCCTAGGCCTAGACCTAACCCTACCCCTATGCCTACCCCTAAACCAAACTGTAACCCTAAACTGAAACTGAACCCTAACCCTAACCCTAGCCCTAGCTCTAGTTCTAAACCTAGCCCTAACCCTTACCCTAGCCCTAGCCCTAACCCTAGACCTTACCCTAACCCAAAACCTACCACTAACCCTAATACAAACCCTAACCATAGCCGTAACCCTAACCCTACCCTAATCGTACCCCTACCCCTACCCCTAACCCTAACCGTAGCCCTGACCCTAATGCTAACCCTGGCCCTAACACTAACCCTAACCCTCACCCTAACCCTAGTCCTGACCCTCACCCTAACCCCAACCGTAACCCTAACCCGAACTCTAACCCTAATCATAGTCCTTGCCCTAACCCTTGCCCTAGCCCTAGCCCTAGCCCTAGCCCTAACCCTCACCCTAAACCTAACCCTAAACCTAACCCTAACACTAACCATAGCCCTTGCCCTAACCCTTGCCCTAGCCCTAGCCCTAGCCCGAACCCTAACCCTAACCCAAGCCCTAACCCTAGCCCTAACCCTAGCCCTAACCGTAGCCCTAGCAGTAACCCTAGCCCTAGCCTGAACACTAACCCTAACCCTAACCCTAACCCTAACCCTAACCCTAACCCTAACCCTAACCGTCGACCTAACCCTAGCCCTAACCCTAATCCTAACGCTAACCATAACCCTAACCCTAACAAAAAACCATATCCCTAAACCTAAATCTCTCCCTAACACTAGCCTTAGCCCTAACCCTCTCACTAACTGTAACCCTAACCCTAATCCTAGCCCTAGCTCTAGTTCTAACCCTAGCCCTAACCCTTACCCTAGCCCTAGCCCTAACCCTAGACCTTATCCTAGCCCTATCCGTAGCCCTAGCCCTAGCCCTAACCCTAGCCCTAGCCCGAACCCTAACCCTAACCCTAACCCTAACCCTAACCCTAAGCCTAGCCCAAAGCGTCACCCTAACGATAACCCTAACCCTAGAACTAACCCTAACCCTAACCCTAACCCTAAAACTCACCCTAGCCCTAACCCTAACCCAAACCCTTACCCTAACCCTAACCCTAACCCAAACAGTATCCCTAACCCTAAGCATAACCCTAGGCTTAGCCCTAACCCTCTCACTTACAATAACCCTAACCCTAACCCTAGCCCCAACCCTGACCCTAGCCCTAACCCTAACCCAACCCCTACCACTAACCCTAACCCTAACCCAAACCCTAACCATAACCGTAACCCTAACCCTAACCCGAGCCCTAAACCTAACCCTATCCCTAACCCTAAACGTAACCCTAGCGCTAACCCTAACGCTAACCCTAACCCTAAACCTAACCTTAGCCCTAATTCTAACCCTAGGCCTAGCCCTAACCCTAGCCCTAGCCCTACCCTACCCCTACCCCTAACTCAAACTGTAACCCTAAACTGAACCTGAACCCTAACGCTAGCCCTAACTCTAGCTCTAACGCATGTCCTAACCGTTACCCTAGCCCTAGCCCTAGCCCTAAGACTAGCCCTAGCCCTAATCCTAACCCTAACCCTAACCCAAACCCTAACCCAAACCCTAGTCCTAACCCTAACCCAAAGCCTACCACTAAACCTAACCAAAACCCTAACCATAATCATAAACCTAACCCTAACCCTAGCCCTAACCCTAATGATAACCCTAGCCCTAACCCAAACCCTAAAACTAACCCTCACCCTAAACCTAGCCCTCACCCTAACCCTAACTCTACTCCTAACCCTAAACCTCACCGAACCCTAACCCTAGCCATAACGCTAGCCCTAACCGTAGCCCTAGCCCTAGCCCTAACCCTAACCCTAACCCTAACCCTAACCCTAACCCTAACCCTAACCCTTAACCTAAACCTAACTCTAACGCTAACGCCAGCCCTAACCCTAATGCTAACCCTAGCCGTAACCCTCACCGTCACCCTCACCCTAACCATAGCCCTCACACTGACCCTAACCCTAACCTTAACAATAGCCCTTGTCCTAACCCTTGCCCTAGCCCTAGCCCTATCCCTATCCCTAGTCCTATCCCTATCCCTATCCCTATCCCTATCCCTATCCCTAGTCCTAGCCCTAGCCCTAGCCCTAACCCTAACCCTAACCCTAACCCTAACCCTAACCCAAACCCAAGCCCTAACCCTAGCCGTAGCCCTAACCCCACCCTAACCCTAACCCGAACTCTAGCCCTAACCCGAACCCTAGCCCTAACCCGAACCCTAGCCTTAGACCTAGCCCTAGCCCTATCCCTAGCCCTATCCCGAGCCTTAACCCTAAATCTAACCCTAGCCCAGAACCGATCCCTAAACCTATCGCTAGCCCTAAACCTAACCCTAGCCCTAACCCTAACCCTAACCCTAACCCTACCCCTAACCCTAACCCTAACCCCAGCCCTCGCGCTAACCCTAATCCTAACCCTACCCCTACCCCTAACCCTAGCCCTAGTGCTAACCCTAACGCTAACCCTAACCCTAGCCCTAGCCCTAGCTTTAAACTTAGCCCGAGCCCTAGCCCTAGCCCTAAACCTAACCCCAACCGCAACCCTAACCCTAACCCAAACCATAAATCTACCCCAAACCCTAACCCTAACCCTAACCCGAACCGAACCCAAACTCAAACCCTAACCCTAACCCCAAACCCAACCCTAGCCCTAACTCTAACCCTAACCCTAACCCTAACCCTAACCCTAACCCTAACCGTAACCCTAACCGTAACCCCAAACCTAATCCTAGCCCTAGCCCTAACATTAACCCTAACCCTAGCCCTAACCCTAGACCTTACCCTAACCCAAAGCCTACCACTAACCCTAATACAAACCCTAACCATAACCGTAGCCCTAACCCTAATGCTTACCCTAGCCCTAACACTAACCAGAACCCTCACCCTAACCCTAGCCCTCACCCTATACCTAACCCTAACCCTAACCCTAACCCTAACCCTTGCCCTAGCCGAAGCCCTAGCCATACCTCTAACCCTAACACTAGCCCTAGCCTTAGCCCTAACCCGTGTCCGAGCCCTAACCCTAACCATAGCCGTAACCCTAACCCTACCCTAATCCTACCCCTACCCCTACCCGTAACCCTAACTGTAGCCCTGACCCTAATGCTAACCCTGGCCCTAACACTAACCCTAACCCTCACCCTAACCCTAGTCCTGACCCTCACCCTAACCCCAACCGTAACCCTAACCCGAACTCTAACCCTAACCATAGCCCTTGCCCTAACCCTTGCCCTAGCCCTAGCCCTAGCCCTAGCCCTAGCCCTAACCCTCACCCTCACCCTAACCCTAACCCTAACCCTAACCCTAACCCTAACCATAGCCCTTGCCCTAACCCTTGCCCTAGCCCTAGCCCTAACCCTTAACCTAACCCAAGCCCTAACCCTAGCCCTAACCCTAGGCCTAACCGTAGCCCTAGCAGTAACCCTAGCCCTAGCCCTAGCCGGAACACTAACCCTAACCCTAACCCAAACCCTAACCCTAACCCTAACTCTAACCTTAACCCTAAACCTAACCATAACCCTAACCCTAACCCTAACCCTCGACCTAACCCTAGCCCTAACCCTAATCCTAACGCTAACCATAACCCTAACCCTAACAAAAAAACATATCCCTAAACCTAAATCTCACCCTAACCCTAGTCTTAGCCCTATCCCTCTCACTAACTGTAACCCTAACCCTAATCCTAGCCCAAACCCTAACCCTAGCCCTAACCCAACCCCTACCACTAACCCTAACCCTAACCCAAACCCTAACCAGAACCGTAACCCTAAACATAACACTAACCCGAGCCCTAAACCTGAACCTAGCCCTAACCCTAACCATAACCCTAACCCTAGCGCTAATCCTAACTCTAACGCTAACCCTAAACCTAACCCTAGCCCTAACCCTAACCCTAGGCCTAGCCGTAACCATACCCCTACCCCTACCCCTGCCCCTAACCCAAACTGTAACCCTAAACTGAACCTGAACCTGAACCCTAACCCTAGTCCTAGCTCTAGCTCTAACCCTAGCCCTAACCGTTACCTAGCCCTAGCCCTAGCCCTAACCCTAGCCCTAATCCTAGCCCGAACCCTAACCCTAACCCTAGCCCTAGCCCTAAACCTAACCCTAGCCCTAACCCTAACCCTAACCCTAACCCTAACCCTAACCCTAACCCTAGCCCTAGCCCTAACACTAACACTAACACTAACACTAACCCTATCCCTATCCCTATCCCTATCCCTATCCCTATCCCTATCCCTATCCCTATCCCAAGCCCTAGCCCTAGCTCTAACACTACAACTAACCCTAGCCCTACCCCTAAACCTGCCCCTAAGTCTAACCCTAACCCTACACCTAAACCTAACCCTAACACTAACCCTAACACTAACCCTAGCCCTAGCCCTAGCCCTAACCCTAACACAAACCCTAGCCCTAGCCCTCGCCCTAAACCTAACCCTAACCCTAACCCTAACCCTAGCCCTAGCCCTAACCCTACCCTAAACCTAACCTGAACTCTAGCCCTAACCCTTGCCCTAACTCTAACCCTAACCCTAACCCTAACCCTAACCATAGCCGTAACCCTAACCCTACCCTAATCCTACCCCTACCCCTACCCCTAACCCTAACCGTAGCCCTGACCCTAATGCTAACCCTGGACCTAACACTAACCCTAACCCTCACCCTAACCCTAGCCCTGACCCTCACCCTAACCCCAACCCTAACCCTAACCCTAACCCTAACTCTAACCCTAAGCATAGCCCTTGCCCTAACCCTTGCCCTAGCCCTAGCCCTAAC
>NC_139475.1:23137500-23145000 GCF_057233095.1 Heloderma suspectum | reverse complement strand
CGTAACGCTAACCCAAACCCTAACCAGAACCAGAACCGTAACCCTAGACCTAACCCGAGCCCGAAACCTAACCCTAGCCCTAACCCTAACCCTAAGCCTAACCCTAGCGCTAACCCTAACCCTAACCCTAACCCTAACCCTAAACCTAACTATAGCCTTAACCCTAACCCTAGGCCTAGACCTAACCCTACCCCTACCCCTACCCCTAAACCAAACTGTAACCCTAAACTGAAACTGAACCCTAACCCTAACCTTAGCCCTAGCTCTAGTTCTAAACCTAGCCCTAACCCTTACCCTAGCCCTAGCCCTAACCCTAGACCTTACCCTAACCCAAAGCCTACCACTAACCCTAATACAAACCCTAACCATAACTGTAGCCCTAACCCTAATGCTTACCCTAGCTCTAACACTAACCAGAACCCTCACCCTAACCCTAGCCCTCACCCTATACCTAACCCTAACCCTAACCCTAACCCTTGCCCTAGCCCAAGCCCTAGCCATAGCCCTAACCCTAACACTAGCCCTAGCCTTAGCCCTAACCCTTGTCCGAGCCCTAACCCTAACCATAGCCGTAACCCTAACCCTACCCTAATCCTACCCCTACCCCTTCCCATAACCCTAACCGTAGCCCTGACCCTAATGCGAACCCTGGCCCTAACACTAACCCTAACCCTCACCCTAACCCTAGTCCTGACCCTCACCCTAACCCCAACCGTAACCCTAACCCGATCTCTAACCCTAACCATAGCCCTTGCCCTAACCCTTGCCCTAGCCCTAATCCTAACGCTAACCATAACCCTAACCCTAACAAAAAACCATATCCCTAAACCTAACTCTCACCCTAACACTAGCCTTAGCCCTAACCCTCTCACTAACTGTAACCTAACCCTAATCCTAGCCTAAACTCTATCCCTAGCCCTAACCCTAACCCAACACCTACCACTAACCGTAACGCTAACCCAAACCCTAACCAGAACCAGAACCGTAACCCTAAACCTAACCCGAGCCCTAAACCTAACCCTAGCCCTGACCCTAACACTAAGCCTAACCCTAGTGCTAACCCTAACCCTAACCCTAAACCTAACTATAGCCGTAACCCTAACCCTAGGCCTAGACCTAACCCTACCCCTATGCCTACCCCTAAACCAAACTGTAACCCTAAACTGAAACTGAACCCTAACCCTAACCCTAGCCCTAGCTCTAGTTCTAAACCTAGCCCTAACCCTTACCCTAGCCCTAGCCCTAACCCTAGACCTTACCCTAACCCAAAGCCTACCACTAACCCTAATACAAACCCTAAACATAGCCGTAACCCTAACCCTACCCTAATCGTACCCCTACCCCTACCCCTAACCCTAACCGTAGCCCTGACCCTAATGCTAACCCTGGCCCTAACACTAACCCTAACCCTCACCCTAACCCTAGTCCTGACCCTCACCCTAACCCCAACCGTAACCCTAACCCGAACTCTAACCCTAATCATAGTCCTTGCCCTAACCCTTGCCCTAGCCCTAGCCCTAGCCCTAGCCCTAACCCTCACCCTAAACCTAACCCTAAACCTAACCCTAACACTAACCATAGCCCTTGCCCTAACCCTTGCCCTAGCCCTAGCCCTAGCCCGAACCCTAACCCTAACCCTAACCCAAGCCCTAACCCTAGCCCTAACCCTAGCCCTAACCGTAGCCCTAGCAGTAACCCTAGCCCTAGCCCGAACACTAACCCTAACCCTAACCCTAACCCTAAACCTAACCCTAACCCTAACCGTCGACCTAACCCTAGCCCTAACCCTAATCCTAACGCTAACCATAACCCTAACCCTAACAAAAAACCATATCCCTAAACCTAAATCTCTCCCTAACACTAGCCTTAGCCCTAACCCTCTCACTAACTGTAACCCTAACCCTAATCCTAGCCCTAGCTCTAGTTCTAACCCTAGCCCTAACCCTTACCCTAGCCCTAGCCCTAACCCTAGACCTTATCCTAGCCCTATCCGTAGCCCTAGCCCTAGCCCTAACCCTAGCCCTAGCCCGAACCCTAACCCTAACCCTAACCCTAACCCTAACCCTAAGCCTAGCCCAAAGCGTCACCCTAACGATAACCCTAACCCTAGAACTAACCCTAACCCTAACCCTAACCCTAAAACTCACCCTAGCCCTAACCCTAACCCAAACCCTTACCCTAACCCTAACCCTAACCCAAACTGTATCCCTAACCCTAAGCATAACCCTAGGCTTAGCCCTAACCCTCTCACTTACAATAACCCTAACCCTAACCCTAGCCCCAACCCTGACCCTAGCCCGAACCCTAACCCAACCCCTACCACTAACCCTAACCCTAACCCAAACCCTAACCATAACCGTAACCCTAACCCTAACCCGAGCCCTAAACCTAACCCTATCCCTAACCCTAAACGTAACCCTAGCGCTAACCCTAACGCTAACCCTAACCCTAAACCTAACCTTAGCCCTAATTCTAACCCTAGGCCTAGCCCTAACCCTAGCCCTAGCCCTACCCTACCCCTACCCCTAACTCAAACTGTAACCCTAAACTGAACCTGAACCCTAACGCTAGCCCTAACTCTAGCTCTAACGCATGTCCTAACCGTTACCCTAGCCCTAGCCCTAGCCCTAAGACTAGCCCTAGCCCTAATCCTAACCCTAACCCTAACCCAAACCCTAACCCAAACCCTAGTCCTAACCCTAACCCAAAGCCTACCACTAAACCTAACCAAAACCCTAACCATAATCATAAACCTAACCCTAACCCTAGCCCTAACCCTAATGATAACCCTAGCCCTAACCCAAACCCTAAAACTAACCCTCACCCTAAACCTAGCCCTCACCCTAACCCTAACTCTACTCCTAACCCTAAACCTCACCGAACCCTAACCCTAGCCATAACGCTAGCCCTAACCGTAGCCCTAGCCCTAGCCCTAACCCTAACCCTAACCCTAACCCTAACCCTTAACCTAAACCTAACTCTAACGCTAACGCCAGCCCTAACCCTAATGCTAACCCTAGCCGTAACCCTCACCGTCACCCTCAACCTAACCATAGCCCTCACACTGACCCTAACCCTAACCGTAACAATAGCCCTTGACCTAACCCTTGCCCTAGCCCTAGCCCAATCCCTATCCCTAGTCCTATCCCTATCCCTATCCCTATCCCTATCCCTATCCCTAGTCCTAGCCCTAGCCCTAGCCCTAACCCTAACCCTAACCCTAACCCAAACCCAAGCCCTAACCCTAGCCGTAGCCCTAACCCCACCCTAACCCTAACCCGAACTCTAGCCCTAACCCGAACCCTAGCCCTAACCCTAACCCTAGCCTTAGACCTAGCCCTAGCCCTATCCCTAGCCCTATCCCGAGCCTTAACCCTAAATCTAACCCTAGCCCAGACCCGATCCCTAAACCTATCGCTAGCCCTAAACCTAACCCTAGCCCTAACCCTAACCCTAACCCTAACCCTACCCCTAACCCTAACCCTAACCCCAGCCCTCGCGCTAACCCTAATCCTAACCCTACCCCTACCCCTAACCCTAGCCCTAGTGCTAACCCTAACGCTAACCCTAACCCTAGCCCTAGCCCTAGCTTTAACCTTAGCCCGAGCCCTAGCCCTAGCCCTAAACCTAACCCCAACCGCAACCCTAACCCTAACCCAAACCATAAATCTACCCCAAACCCTAACCCTAACCCTAACCCGAACCAAACCCGAACTCAAACCCTAACCCTAACCCCAACCCCAACCCTAGCCCTAACTCTAACCCAAACTGTATCCCTAACCCTAAGCATAACCCTAGGCTTAGCCCTAACCCTCTCACTTACAATAACCCTAACCCTAACCCTAGCCCCAACCCTGACCCTAGCCCGAACCCTAACCCAACCCCTACCACTAACCCTAACCCTAACCCAAACCCTAACCATAACCGTAACCCTAACCCTAACCCGAGCCCTAAACCTAACCCTATCCCTAACCCTAAACGTAACCCTAGCGCTAACCCTAACGCTAACCCTAACCCTAAACCTAACCTTAGCCCTAATTCTAACCCTAGGCCTAGCCCTAACCCTAGCCCTAGCCCTACCCTACCCCTACCCCTAACTCAAACTGTAACCCTAAACTGAACCTGAACCCTAACGCTAGCCCTAACTCTAGCTCTAACGCATGTCCTAACCGTTACCCTAGCCCTAGCCCTAGCCCTAAGACTAGCCCTAGCCCTAATCCTAACCCTAACCCTAACCCAAACCCTAACCCAAACCCTAGTCCTAACCCTAACCCAAAGCCTACCACTAAACCTAACCAAAACCCTAACCATAATCATAAACCTAACCCTAACCCTAGCCCTAACCCTAATGATAACCCTAGCCCTAACCCAAACCCTAAAACTAACCCTCACCCTAAACCTAGCCCTCACCCTAACCCTAACTCTACTCCTAACCCTAAACCTCACCGAACCCTAACCCTAGCCATAACGCTAGCCCTAACCGTAGCCCTAGCCCTAGCCCTAACCCTAACCCTAACCCTAACCCTAACCCTTAACCTAAACCTAACTCTAACGCTAACGCCAGCCCTAACCCTAATGCTAACCCTAGCCGTAACCCTCACCGTCACCCTCAACCTAACCATAGCCCTCACACTGACCCTAACCCTAACCGTAACAATAGCCCTTGACCTAACCCTTGCCCTAGCCCTAGCCCAATCCCTATCCCTAGTCCTATCCCTATCCCTATCCCTATCCCTATCCCTATCCCTAGTCCTAGCCCTAGCCCTAGCCCTAACCCTAACCCTAACCCTAACCCAAACCCAAGCCCTAACCCTAGCCGTAGCCCTAACCCCACCCTAACCCTAACCCGAACTCTAGCCCTAACCCGAACCCTAGCCCTAACCCTAACCCTAGCCTTAGACCTAGCCCTAGCCCTATCCCTAGCCCTATCCCGAGCCTTAACCCTAAATCTAACCCTAGCCCAGACCCGATCCCTAAACCTATCGCTAGCCCTAAACCTAACCCTAGCCCTAACCCTAACCCTAACCCTAACCCTACCCCTAACCCTAACCCTAACCCCAGCCCTCGCGCTAACCCTAATCCTAACCCTACCCCTACCCCTAACCCTAGCCCTAGTGCTAACCCTAACGCTAACCCTAACCCTAGCCCTAGCCCTAGCTTTAACCTTAGCCCGAGCCCTAGCCCTAGCCCTAAACCTAACCCCAACCGCAACCCTAACCCTAACCCAAACCATAAATCTACCCCAAACCCTAACCCTAACCCTAACCCGAACCAAACCCGAACTCAAACCCTAACCCTAACCCCAACCCCAACCCTAGCCCTAACTCTAACCCTAACCCTAACCCTAACCCTAACCCTAACCCTAACCCTAACCGTAACCCTAACCGTAACCCCAAACCTAATCCTAGCCCTAGCCCTAACATTAACCCTAACCCTAGCCCTAACCCTAGACCTTACCCTAACCCAAAGCCTACCACTAACCCTAATACAAACCCTAACCATAACCGTAGCCCTAACCCTAATGCTTACCCTAGCCCTAACACTAACCAGAACCCTCACCCTAACCCTAGCCCTCACCCTATACCTAACCCTAACCCTAACCCTAACCCTAACCCTTGCCCTAGCCGAAGCCCTAGCCATACCTCTAACCCTAACACTAGCCCTAGCCTTAGCCCTAACCCGTGTCCGAGCCCTAACCCTAACCATAGCCGTAACCCTAACCCTACCCTAATCCTACCCCTACCCCTACCCGTAACCCTAACTGTAGCCCTGACCCTAATGCTAACCCTGGCCCTAACACTAACCCTAACCCTCACCCTAACCCTAGTCCTGACCCTCACCCTAACCCCAACCGTAACCCTAACCCGAACTCTAACCCTAACCATAGCCCTTGCCCTAACCCTTGCCCTAGCCCTAGCCCTAGCCCTAGCCCTAGCCCTAGCCCTAGCCCTAACCCTCACCCTCACCCTAACCCTAACCCTAACACTAACCCTAACCATAGCCCTTGCCCTAACCCTTGCCCTAGCCCTAGCCCTAGCCCTAACCCTAAACCTAACCCAAGCCCTAACCCTAGCCCTAACCCTAGGCCTAACCGTAGCCCTAGCAGTAACCCTAGCCCTAGCCCTAGCCGGAACACTAACCCTAACCCTAACCCAAACCCTAACCCTAACCCTAACTCTAACCTTAACCCTAAACCTAACCATAACCCTAACCCTAACCCTAACCCTAACCCTCGACCTAACCCTAGCCCTAACCCTAATCCTAACGCTAACCATAACCCTAACCCTAACAAAAAAGCATATCCCTAAACCTAAATCTCACCCTAACCCTAGTCTTAGCCCTATCCCTCTCACTAACTGTAACCCTAACCCTAATCCTAGCCCAAACCCTAACCCTAGCCCTAACCCAACCCCTACCACTAACCCTAACCCTAACCCAAACCCTAACCAGAACCGTAACCCTAAACATAACACTAACCCGAGCCCTAAACCTGAACCTAGCCCTAACCCTAACCATAACCCTAACCCTAGCGCTAATCCTAACTCTAACGCTAACCCTAAACCTAACCCTAGCCCTAACCCTAACCCTAGGCCTTGCCGTAACCATACCCCTACCCCTACCCCTGCCCCTAACCCAAACTGTAACCCTAAACTGAACCTGAACCTGAACCCTAACCCTAGTCCTAGCTCTAGCTCTAACCCTAGCCCTAACCGTTACCTAGCCCTAGCCCTAGCCCTAACCCTAGCCCTAATCCTAGCCCGAACCCTAACCCTAACCCTAGCCCTAGCCCTAAACCTAACCCTAGCCCTAACCCTAACCCTAACCCTAACCCTAACCCTAACCCTAGCCCTAGCCCTAACACTAACACTAACACTAACACTAACACTAACACTAACACTAACCCTATCCCTATCCCTATCCCAAGCCCTAGCCCTAGCTCTAACACTACAACTAACCCTAGCCCTACCCCTAAACCTGCCCCTAAGTCTAACCCTAACCCTACACCTAAACCTAACCCTAACACTAACCCTAACACTAACCCTAGCCCTAGCCCTAGCCCTAACCCTAACACAAACCCTAGCCCTAGCCCTCGCCCTAAACCTAACCCTAACCCTAACCCTAACCCTAGCCCTAGCCCTAACCCTACCCTAAACCTAACCTGAACTCTAGCCCTAACCCTTGCCCTAACTCTAACCCTAACCCTAACCCTAACCCTAACCATAGCCGTAACCCTAACCCTACCCTAATCCTACCCCTACCCCTACCCCTAACCCTAACCGTAGCCCTGACCCTAATGCTAACCCTGGACCTAACACTAACCCTAACCCTCACCCTAACCCTAGCCCTGACCCTCACCCTAACCCCAACCCTAACCCTAACCCTAACCCTAACTCTAACCCTAAGCATAGCCCTTGCCCTAACCCTTGCCCTAGCCCTAGCCCTAACCCTCACCCTCACCCTAACCCTAACCCTAACCCTAACCCTAACCCTAACCCTAAC
>NC_139475.1:23122500-23132500 GCF_057233095.1 Heloderma suspectum | reverse complement strand
CTAACCCTAAACCTCACCAAACCCTAACCCTAGCCATAACGCAAGCCCTAACCGTAGGCCTAGCCCTAGCCCTAACCCTAACCCTAACCCTAACCCTAAACCTAAACCTAACTCTAATGCTAACGCTAACGCCAGCCCTAACCCTAATGCTAACCCTAGCCGTAACCCTCACCCTCACCCTAACCATAGCCCTCACACTGACCCTAAACTTAACCGTAACAATAGCCCTTGACCTAACCCTTGCCCTAGCCCTAGCCCTATCCCTATCCCTAGTCCTATCCCTATCCCCATCCCTATCCCTAGTCCTATCCCTAGCCCTAACCCTAACCCAAGCCCAAACCCTAGCCGTAGCCCTAACCCCACCCTAACCCTAACCCGAACTCTAGCCCTAACCCGAACCCTAGCCCTAACCCTAACACTAACCCTAGCCCTAGCCCTAGCCCTAGCCCTAGCCCTATCCCTAGCCCTAGCCCTAGCCCGAGCCTTAACCCTAAACCTAACCCTAGCCCAGACCCTATCCCTAAACCTATCCCTACCCCTAAACCTAACCCTAGCCCTAGCCCTAACCCTAACCCTAACCCTAGTCCTAGCGCTAACCCTAACGCTAACCCTAACCCTAGCCCTAGCCCTACCCCTAACCCTAGCCCTAGCCCTAAACCTAACCCCAACCCCAACCCTAACCCTAACCCAAACCATAAACCTACCCCAAACCCTAACCCTAACCCTAACCCGAACCGAACCCGAACTCAAACCCTAACCCCAACCCCAACCACAACACAACACCAACCGCAACCACAACCGTAAACCTAATCCTAACCCTAACCCTAACCCTAACCTCTACCCCAACCCTAGCCCTAACTCTAACCCTAACCCTAACCGTAACCCTAACCGTAACCCCAAACCTAACCCTAGCCCTAGCCCTAACATTAACCCTAACCCTAGCCCTAACCCTAGACCTTACCCTAACCCAAAGCCTACCACTAACACTAATACAAACCCTAACCATAACCGTTGCCCTAACCCTAATGCTTACCCTAGCCCTAACACTAACCAGAACCCTCACCCTAACCCTAGCCCTTACCCTATACCTAACCTTAACCCTAACCCTTGCCCTAGCCCAAGACCTAGCCATAGCCCTAACCCTAACACTAGCCCTAGCCTTAGACCTAACCCTTGTCTGAACTCTAACCCTAACCATAGCCCTTGCCCTAACCCTTGCCCTAGCCCTAGCCCGAGCCCTAGCCCTAGCCCTAACCCTAACCCTAGCCCTAACCCTAGGCCTAACCGTAGCCCTAGCAGTAACCCTAGCCCTAGCCCTAGCCCGAACACTAACCCTAACCCTAACCCAAACCCTAACCCTAACCCTAACTCTAACCTTAACCCTAACCCTAACCCTAACCCTAACCCTAACCCTAACCCTCGACCTAACCCTAGCCCTAACCCTAATCGTAACGCTAACCATAACCCTAACCCTAACAAAAAAACATATCCCTAAACCTAAATCTCACCCTAACCCTAGCCTTAGCCCTAACCCTCTCACTAACTGTAACCCTAACCCTAATCCTAGCCCAAACCCTAACCCTAGCCCTAACCGAACCCCTACCACTAACCTTAACCCTAACCCAAACCCTAACCAGAACCGTAACCCTAATCCTAACACTAACCCGAGCCCTAAACCTGAACCTAGCCCTAACCCTAACCATAACCCTAACCCTAGCGCTAATCCTAACTCTAACGCTAACCCTAAACCTAACCCTAGCCCTAACCCTAACCCTAGGCCTAGCCGTAACCATACCCCTACCCCTACCCCTGCCCCTAATCCAAACTGTAACCCTAAACTGAACCTGAACCTGAACCCTAACCCTAGCCCTAGGTCTAGCTCTAACCCTAGCCCTAACCATTACCTAGCCCTAGCCCTAGCCCTAACCCTAGCCCTAATCCTAGCACGAACCCTAACCCTAATCCTAGCCCGAACCCTAACCCTAACCCTAGCCCTAACCCTAGGCCTAACCGTAGCCCTAGCAGTAACCCTAGCCCTAGCCCTAGCCCGAACACTAACCCTAACCCTAACCCAAACCCTAACCCTAACCCTAACTCTAACTCTAACCTTAACCCGAACCCTAACCCTAACCCTAACCCTAACCCTAACCCTCGACCTAACCCTAGCCCTAACCCTAATCGTAACGCTAACCATAACCCTAACCCTAACAAAAAAACATATCCCTAAACCTAAATCTCACCCTAACCCTAGCCTTAGCCCTAACCCTCTCACTAACTGTAATCCTAACCCTAATCCTAGCCCAAACCCTAACCCTAGCCCTAACACTAACCCTATCCCTATCCCTATCCCTATCCCTATCCCTATCCCTATACCTTTCCCAAGCCCTAGCCCTAGCTCTAACACTACAACTAACCCTAGCCCTACCCCTAACCCTAACCCTAACCCTAACACTAACCCTAACACAAACCCTAGCCCTAGCCCTCGCCCTAAACCTAACCCTAACCCTAACCCTAACCCTAGCCCTAGCCCTAACCCTACCCTAAACCTAACCTGAACTCTAGCCCTAACCCTTGCCCTAACTCTAACCCTAACCCTAACCCTAACCCTAACCCTAACCATAGCCGTAACCCTAACCCTACCCTAATCCTACCCCTACCCCTACCCCTAACCCTAACCGTAGCCCTGACCCTAATGCTAACCCTGGCCCTAACACTAACCCTAACCCTCACCCTAACCCTAGCCCTGACCCTCACCCTAACCCCAACCCTAACCCTAACCCTAACCCTAACCCTAACTCTAACCCTAAGCATAGCCCTTGCCCTAACCCTTGCCCTAGCCCTAGCCCTAACCCTCACCCTAACCCTAACCCTAACCCTAACCCTAACCCTAACCATAGCCCTTGCCTAACCCTTGCCCTAGCCCTAACCCTAACCCTAGCCCTAACCCTAACCCAAGCCCTAACCCTAGCCCTAACCCTAGCCCTAACCTTAGCCCTAACTGTAGCCCTAGCAGTAACCCTAGCCCTAGCCCGAACACTAACCCTAACCCTAACACAAACCCTAACCCTAACCCTAACTCTAACCTTAACCCTAACCCTAACCTTAACCCTAACCCTAACCCTCGACCTAACCCTAGCCCTAACCCTAATCCTAACGCTAACCATAACCCTAACCCTAACAAAAAACCGTATCCCTAAACCTAAATCTCACCCTAACACTAGCCTTAGCCCTAACCCTCTCACTAACTGTAACCTAACCCTAATCCTAGCCTAAACTCTATCCCTAGCCCTAACCCTAACCCAACACCTACCACTAACCGTAACGCTAACCCAAACCCTAACCAGAACCAGAACCGTAACCCTAAACCTAACCCGAGCCCTAAACCTAACCCTAGCCCTAACCCTAACCCTAAGCCTAACACTAGCGCTAACCCTAACCCTAACCCTAAACCTAACTATAGCCTTAACCCTAACCCTAGGCCTAGACCTACCCCTACCCCTACCCCTACCCCTAAACCAAACTGTAACCCTAAACTGAAACTGAACCCTAACCCTAACCCTAGCCCTAGCTCTAGTTCTAAACCTAGCCCTAAACCTTACCCTAGCCCTAGCCCTAACCCTAGACCTTACCCTAACCCAAAGCCTACCACTAACCCTAATACAAACCCTCGCCCTAACCGTAGCCCTCACCCTATACCTAACCCTAACCCTAACCCTAACCCTTGCCCTAGCCCAAGCCCTAGCCATAGCCCTAACCCTAACACTAGCCCTAGCCTTAGCCCTAACCCTTGTCCGAGCCCTAACCCTAACCATAGCCGTAACCCTAACCCTACCCTAATCCTACCCCTACCCCTTCCCATAACCCTAACCGTAGCCCTGACCCTAATGCTAACCCTGGCCCTAACACTAACCCTAACCCTCACCCTAACCCTAGTCCTGACCCTCACCCTAACCCCAACCGTAACCCTAACCCGATCTCTAACCCTAACCATAGCCCTTGCCCTAACCCTTGCCCTAGCCCTAGCCCTAGCCCGAGCCCTAACCCTCACCCTAACCCTAACCCTAACCCTAACCCTAACCCTAACCATAGCCCTTGCCCTAACCCTTGCCCTAGCCCTAGCCCTAGCCCTAACCCTAACCCTAACCCAAGCCCTACCCCTACCCCTAGCCCTAACCCTAGCCCTTACCGTAGCCCTAGCAGTAACCCTAGCCCTAGCCTGAACACTAACCCTAACCCAAACCCTAACCCTAACCCTAACCCTAACTCTAACCTTAACCCTAACCCTAACCCTAACCCTAACCCTAACCCTAACCCTCGACCTAACCCTAGCCCTAATCCTAATCCTAACGCTAACCATAACCCTAACCCTAACAAAAAACCATATCCCTAAACCTAACTCTCACCCTAACACTAGCCTTAGCCCTAACCCTCTCACTAACTGTAACCCTAACCCTAATCCTAGCCTAAACTCTATCCCTAGCCCTAACCCTAACCCAACATCTACCACTAACCCTAACGCTAACCCAAACCCTAACCAGAACCAGAACCGTAACCCTAACCCTAACCCGAGCCCTAAACCTAACCCTAGCCCTAACCCTAACCCTAAGCCTAACCCTAGCGCTAACCCTAACCCTAACCCTAAACCTAACTATAGCCTTAACCCAAACCCTAGGCCTAGACCTAACCCTACCCCTACCCCTACCCCTAAACCAAACTGTAACCCTAAACTAAAACTGAACCCTAACCCTAACCCTAGCCCTAGCTCTAGTTCTAAACCTAGCCCTAACCCTGACCCTAGCCCTAGCCCTAACCCTAGACCTTACCCTAACTCAAAGCCTACCACTAACCCTAACACAAACCCTAACCATAACCGTAGACCTAACCCTAATGCTAACCCTAACCCTAGCCCTAACACTAACCAGAACCCTCACCCTAACCCTAGCCCTCACCCTATACCTAACCCGAACCCTAAACCTTAACCCTAACCCTAACCCTAACCTAAGCCCTAACCCTAGCCCTAACGCTAGCCCTATACGTAGCCCTAGCCCTAGCCCTAGCCCTAACCCTAGCCCTAGCCCGAACCCGAACCCTAACCCTAACCCTAACCCTAACCCTAGCCCAAAGTGTCACCCTAACGATAACCCTAACCCTAGACCTAACCCTAACCCTAACCCTAAACCTCACCCTAGCCCTAACCCTAACCCTAACCCTAACCCTAACTCTAACCCTAAGCATAGCCCTTGCCCTAACCCTTGCCCTAGCCCTAGCCCTAACCCTCACCCTAACCCTAACCCTAACCCTAACCCTAACCATAGCCCTTGCCTAACCCTTGCCCTAGACCTAGCCCTAGCCCTAACCCTAACCCAAGCCCTAACCCTAGCCCTAACCCTAGCCCTAACCCTAGCCCTAACCTTAGCCCTAACTGTAGCCCTAGCAGTAACCCTAGCCCTAGCCCGAACACTAACCCTAACCCTAACACAAACCCTAACCCTAACCCTAACTCTAACCTTAACCCTAACCCTAACCTTAACCCTAACCCTAACCCTCGACCTAACCCTAGCCCTAACCCTAATCCTAACGCTAACCATAACCCTAACCCTAACAAAAAACCGTATCCCTAAACCTAAATCTCACCCTAACACTAGCCTTAGCCCTAACCCTCTCACTAACTGTAACCTAACCCTAATCCTAGCCTAAACTCTATCCCTAGCCCTAACCCTAACCCAACACCTACCACTAACCGTAACGCTAACCCAAACCCTAACCAGAACCAGAACCGTAACCCTAAACCTAACCCGAGCCCTAAACCTAACCCTAGCCCTAACCCTAACCCTAAGCCTAACCCTAGCGCTAACCCTAACCCTAAACCTAACTATAGCCTTAACCCTAACCCTAGGCCTAGACCTAACCCTACCCCTACCCCTAAACCAAACTGTAACCCTAAACTGAAACTGAACCCTAACCCTAACCCTAGCCCTAGCTCTAGTTCTAAACCTAGCCCTAAACCTTACCCTAGCCCTAGCCCTAACCCTAGACCTTACCCTAACCCAAAGCCTACCACTAACCCTAATACAAACCCTCGCCCTAACCGTAGCCCTCACCCTATACCTAACCCTAACCCTAACCCTAACCCTTGCCCTAGCCCAAGCCCTAGCCATAGCCCTAACCCTAACACTAGCCCTAGCCTTAGCCCTAACCCTTGTCCGAGCCCTAACCCTAACCATAGCCGTAACCCTAACCCTACCCTAATCCTACCCCTACCCCTTCCCATAACCCTAACCGTAGCCCTGACCCTAATGCTAACCCTGGCCCTAACACTAACCCTAACCCTCACCCTAACCCTAGTCCTGACCCTCACCCTAACCCCAACCGTAACCCTAACCCGATCTCTAACCCTAACCATAGCCCTTGCCCTAACCCTTGCCCTAGCCCTAGCCCTAGCCCGAGCCCTAACCCTCACCCTAACCCTAACCCTAACCCTAACCCTAACCATAGCCCTAGCCCTAGCCCTAACCCTAACCCTAACCCAAGCCCTACCCCTAGCCCTAACCCTAGCCCTTACCATAGCCCTAGCAGTAACCCTAGCCCTAGCCTGAACACTAACCCTAACCCAAACCCTAACCCTAACCCTAACCCTAACTCTAACCTTAACCCTAACCCTAACCCTAACCCTAACCCTAACCCTAACCCTCGACCTAACCCTAGCCCTAACCCTAATCCTAACGCTAACCATAACCCTAACCCTAACAAAAAACCATATCCCTAAACCTAACTCTCACCCTAACACTAGCCTTAGCCCTAACCCTCTCACTAACTGTAACCCTAACCCTAATCCTAGCCTAAACTCTATCCCTAGCCCTAACCCTAACCCAACACCTACCACTAACCCTAACGCTAACCCAAACCCTAACCGGAACCAGAACCGTAACCCTAACCCTAACCCGAGCCCTAAACCTAACCCTAGCCCTAACCCTAACCCTAAGCCTAACCCTAGCGCTAACCCTAACCCTAACCCTAAACCTAACTATAGCCTTAACCCAAACCCTAGGCCTAGACCTAACCCTACACCTACCCCTACCCCTAAACCAAACTGTAACCCTAAACTAAAACTGAACCCTAACCCTAACCCTAGCCCTAGCTCTAGTTCTAAACCTAGCCCTAACCCTGACCCTAGCCCTAGCCCTAACCCTAGACCTTACCCTAACTCAAAGCCTACCACTAACCCTAACACAAACCCTAACGATAACCGTAGACCTAACCCTAATGCTAACCCTAGCCCTAACACTAACCAGAACCCTCACCCTAACCCTAGCCCTCACCCTATACCTAACCCTAACCCTAAACCTAACCCTTGCCCTAGCCCAAGCCCTAGCCATAGCCCTAACCCTAACACTAGCCCTAGCCTTAACCCTAACCCTTATCCGAGCCCTAACCCTAACCATAGCCATAACCCTAACCCTACCCTAATCCTACCCCGACCCCTTCCCATAACCCTAACCGTAGCCCTGACCCTAATGCTAACCCTGCCCCTAACACTAACCCTAACCCTCACCCTAACCCTAGTCCTGACCCTCACCCTAACCCCAACCGTAACCCTAACCCGATCTCTAACCCTAATCATAGCCCTTGCCCTAACCCTTGCCCTAACCCTTGCCCTAGCCCTAGCCCTAGCCCTAGCCCTAACCCTCACCCTAACCCTAACCCTAACCCTAACCATAGCCCTTGCCCTAACCCTTGCCCTAGCCCTAGCCCTAGACCTAAAACTAACCCTAACCCAAGCCCTAACCCTAGCCCTAACCCTAGCCCTAACCGTAGCCCTAGCAGTAACCCTAGCCCTAGCCCGAACACTAACCCTAACCCTAACCCAAACCCTAACGCTAACCCTAACTCTAACCTTAACCCTAACCCTAACCCTAACCCTAACCCTAACCCTAACCCTAACCCTCGACCTAACCCTAGCCCTAACCCTAATCCTAACGCTAACCATAACCCTAACCCTAACAAAAAAACATATCCCTAAACCTAAATCTCACCCTAACACTAGGCTTAGCCCTAACCCTCTCACTAACTGTAACCCTAACCCTAATCCTAGCCTAAACTCTATCCCTAGCCCTAACCCTAACCCAACACCTACCACTAACCCTAACGCTAACCCAAACCCTAACCAGAACCGTAACCCTAACCCTAACCCGAGCCCTAAACCTAACCCTAGCCCTAACCCTAACCCTAAGCCTAACCCTAGCGCTAACCCTAACCCTAACCCTAAACCTAACTTTAGCCTTAACCCTAACCCTAGGCCTAGACCTACCCCTACCCCTACCCCTACCCCTACCCATAAACCAAACTGTAACCCTAAACTAAAACTGAACCCTAACCCTAACCTTAGCCCTAGCTCTAGTTCTACCCCTAGCCCTAACCCTTACCCTAGCCCTAGCCCTAACCCTAGACCTTACCCTAACTCAAAGCCTACCACTAACCCTAACACAAATCCTAACCATAACCGTAGCCCTAACCTTAATGCTAACCCTAGCCCTAACACTAACCAGAACCCTCAACCTAACCCTAGCACTCACCCTATACCTAACCCGAACCCTAACCCTAACCCTAACCCTAACCTAAGCCCTAACCCTAGCCCTAACCCTAGCCCTATCCGTAGCCCTAGCCCTAGCCCTAACCCTAGCCCTAGCCCTAACCCTAGACCTTACCCTAACTCAAAGCCTACCACTAACCCTAACACAAATCCTAACCATAACCGTAGCCCTAACCTTAATGCTAACCCTAGCCCTAACACTAACCAGAACCCTCAACCTAACCCTAGCACTCACCCTATACCTAACCCGAACCCTAACCCTAACCCTAACCCTAACCTAAGCCCTAACCCTAGCCCTAACCCTAGCCCTATCCGTAGCCCTAGCCCTAGCCCTAACCCTAGCCCTAGCCCTAACCCTAGACCTTACCCTAACTCAAAGCCTACCACTAACCCTAACACAAACCCTAACCATAACTGTAGCCCTAACCCTAATGCTAAACCTAGCCCTAACACTAACCAGAACCCTCACCCTAGCCCTAGCCCTAGCCCTAACCCTAGCCCTAGCCCGAACCCTAAGCCTAAGCCTAAGCCTAACCCTAACCCTAACCCTAACCCTAACCCTAACCCTAGCCCAAAGCGTCACCCTAACGATAACCCTAACCCTAGAGCTAACCCTAACCCTAACCCTAACCCTTACCCTAACCCTAACCCTAACCCAAACAGTATCCCTAACCCTAAGCATAACCCTAGGCTTAGCCCTAACCCTCTCACTTACAATAACCCTAACCCTAACCCTAGCCCCAACCCTGACCCTAGCCCTAACCCTAACCCAACCCCTACCACTAACCCTAACCCTAACCCTAACCATAACCGTAACCCTAACCCTAACCCGAGCCCTAAACTTAACCCTATCCCTAACCCTAAACGTAACCCTAGCGCTAACCCTAACGCTAAGCCTAAGCCTAAACCTAACCTTAGCCCTAATTCTAACCCTAGGCCTAGCCCTAACCCTAGCCCTAGCCCTACCCTACCCCTACCCCTAACTCAAACTGTAACCCTAAACTGAACCTGAACCCTAACGCTAACCCTAAATCTAGCTCTAACGCCTGTCCTAACCATTAACCTAGCCCTAGCCCTAGCCCTAACACTAGCCCTAGCCCTAATCCTAACCCTAACCCTAACCCAAACCCTAACCCAAACCCTAGCCCTAACCCTAACCCAAAGCCTACCACTAAACCTAACCAAAACCCTAACCATAATCATAAACCTAACCCTAACCCTAGCCCTAACCCTAATGATAACCCTAGCCCTAACCCAAACCCTAAAACTAACCCTCACCCTAAACCTAGCCCTCACCCTAACCCTAACTCTACTCCTAACCCTAAACCTCACCGAACCCTAACCCTAGCCATAACGCTAGCCCTAACCGTAGGTCTAGCCCTAGCCCTAACCCTAACCCTAACCCTAACC
>NC_139475.1:23115000-23117500 GCF_057233095.1 Heloderma suspectum | reverse complement strand
TACAAACCCTAACCATAACCGTAGCCCTAACCCTAATGCTTACCCTAGCCCTAACACTAACCAGAACCCTCACCCTAACCCTAGCCCTCACCCTATACCTAACCCTAACCCTAACCCTAACCCTTGCCCTAGCCCAAGCCCTAGCCATAGCCCTAACCCTAACACTAGCCCTAGCCTTAGCCCTAACCCTTGTCCGAGCCCTAACCCTAACCATAGCCGTAACCCTAACCCTACCCTAATCCTACCCCTACCCCTTCCCATAACCCTAACCGTAGCCCTGACCCTAATGCTAACCCTGGCCCTAACACTAACCCTAACCCTCACCCTAACCCTAGTCCTGACCCTCACCCTAACCCCAACCGTAACCCTAACCCGATCTCTAACCCTAACCATAGCCATTGCCCTAACCCTTGCCCTAGCCCTAGCCCTAGCCCGAGCCCTAACCCTCACCCTAACCCTAACCCTAACCCTAACCCTAACCCTAACCATAGCCCTTGCCCTAACCCTTGCCCTAGCCCTAGCCCTAGCCCTAACCCTAACCCTAACCCAAGCCCTACCCCTAGCCCTAACCCTAGCCCTTACGGTAGCCCTAGCAGTAACCCTAGCCCTAGCCTGAACACTAACCCTAACCCAAACCCTAACCCTAACCCTAAACCTAACTCTAACCTTAACCCTAACCCTAACCCTAACCCTAACCCTCCACCTAACCCTAGCCCTAACCCTAATCCTAACGCTAACCATAACCCTAACCCTAACAAAAAACCATATCCCTAAACCTAACTCTCACCCTAACACTAGCCTTAGCCCTAACCCTCTCACTAACTGTAACCCTAACCCTAATCCTAGCCTAAACTCTATCCCTAGCCCTAACCCTAACCCAACACCTACCACTAACCGTAACGCTAACCCAAACCCTAACCAGAACCAGAACCGTAACCCTAGACCTAACCCGAGCCCTAAACCTAACCCTAGCCCTAACCCTAAACCTAAGCCTAACCCTAGCACTAACCCTAACCCTAACCCTAAACCTAACTATAGCCTTAACCCTAAGCCTAGGCCTAGACCTACCCCTACCCCTACCCCTACCCCTAAACCAAACTGTAACCCTAAACTGAAACTGAACCCTAACCCTAACCCTAGCCCTAGCTCTAGTTCTAAACCTAGCCCTAACCCTTACCCTAGCCCTAGCCCTAACCCTAGACCTTTCCCTAACCCAAAGCCTACCACTAACCCTAATACAAACCCTAACCATAACCGTAGCCCTAACCCTAATGCTTACCCTAGCCCTAACACTAACGAGAACCCTCACCCTAACCCTAGCCCTCACCCTATACCTAACCCTAACCCTAACCCTAACCCTTGCCCTAGCCCAAGCCCTAGCCATAGCCCTAACCCTAACACTAGCCCTAGCCTTAGCCCTAACCCTTGTCCGAGCCCTAACCCTAACCATAGCCGTAACCCTAACCCTACCCTAATCCTACCCCTACCCCTTCCCATAACCCTAACCGTAGCCCTGACCCTAATGCTAACCCTGGCCCTAACACTAACCCTAACCCTCACCCTAACCCTAGTCCTGACCCTCACCCTAACCCCAACCGTAACCCTAACCCGATCTCTAACCCTAACCATAGCCATTCCCTAACCCTTGCCCTAGCCCTAGCCCTAGCCCGAGCCCTAACCCTCACCCTAACCCTAACCCTAACCCTAACCCTAACCCTAACCATAGCCCTTGCCCTAACCCTTGCCCTAGCCCTAGCCCTAGCCCTAACCCTAACCCTAACCCAAGCCCTACCCCTAGCCCTAACCCTAGCCCTTACCGTAGCCCTAGCAGTAACCCTAGCCCTAGCCTGAACACTAACCCTAACCCAAACCCTAACCCTAACCCTAAACCTAACTCTAACCTTAACCCTAACCCTAACCCTAACCCTAACCCTAACCCTCCACCTAACCCTAGCCCTAACCCTAATCCTAACGCTAACCATAACCCTAACCCTAACAAAAAACCATATCCCTAAACCTAACTCTCACCCTAACACTAGCCTTAGCCCTAACCCTCTCACTAACTGTAACCCTAACCCTAATCCTAGCCTAAACTCTATCCCTAGCCCTAACCCTAACCCAACACCTACCACTAACCGTAACGCTAACCCAAACCCTAACCAGAACCAGAACCGTAACCCTAGACCTAACCCGAGCCCTAAACCTAACCCTAGCCCTAACCCTAAACCTAAGCCTAACCCTAGCGCTAACCCTAACCCTAACCCTAAACCTAACTATAGCCTTAACCCTAAGCCTAGGCCTAGACCTACCCCTACCCCTACCCCTACCCCTAAACCAAACTGTAACCCTAAACTGAAACTGAACCCTAACCCTAACCCTAGCCCTAGCTCTAGTTCTAAACCTAGCCCTAACCCTTACCCTAGCCCTAGCCCTAACCCTAGACCTTTCCCTAACCCAAAGCCTACCACTAACCCTAATACAAACCCTAACCATAACCGTA
>NC_139475.1:23090000-23112500 GCF_057233095.1 Heloderma suspectum | reverse complement strand
ACCTAGCCCTAGCCCGAGCCTTAACCCTAAACCTAACCCTAGCCCAGACCCTATCCCTAAACCTATCCCTACCCCTACACCTAACCCTATCCCTAACCCTAAACGTAACCCTAGCGCTAACCCTAGCGCTAACCCTAACCCTAAACCTAACCTTAGCCCTAATTGTAACCCTAGGCCTAGCCCTAACCCTAGCCCTAGCCCTACCCTACCCCTACCCCTAACTCAAACTGTAACCCTAAACTGAACCTGAACCCTAACGCTAGCCCTAACTCTAGCTCTAACGCATGTCCTAACCGTTACCCTAGCCCTAGCCCTAACACTAGCCCTAGCCCTAATCCTAACCCTAACCCTAACCCAAACCCTAACCCAAACCCTAGCCCTAACCCTAACCCAAAGCCTACCACTAAACCTAACCAAAACCCTAACCATAATCATAAACCTAAACCTAACCCTAGCCCTAACCCTAATGATAACCCTAGCCCTAACCCTAACCCTAAAACTAACCCTCACCCTAAACCTAGCCCTCACCCTAACCCTAACTCTACTCCTAACCCTAAACCTCACCAAACCCTAACCCTAGCCATAACGCAAGCCCTAACCGTAGGCCTAGCCCTAGCCCTAACCCTAACCCTAACCCTAACCCTAAACCTAAACCTAACTCTAATGCTAACGCTAACGCCAGCCCTAACCCTAATGCTAACCCTAGCCGTAACCCTCACCCTCACCCTAACCATAGCCCTCACACTGACCCTAAACTTAACCGTAACAATAGCCCTTGACCTAACCCTTGCCCTAGCCCTAGCCCTATCCCTATCCCTAGTCCTATCCCTATCCCCATCCCCATCCCTATCCCTAGTCCTATCCCTAGCCCTAACCCTAACCCAAGCCCAAACCCTAGCCGTAGCCCTAACCCCACCCTAACCCTAACCCGAACTCTAGCCCTAACCCGAACCCTAGCCCTAACCCTAACACTAACCCTAGCCCTAGCCCTAGCCCTAGCCCTAGCCCTATCCCTAGCCCTAGCCCTAGCCCGAGCCTTAACCCTAAACCTAACCCTAGCCCAGACCCTATCCCTAAACCTATCCCTACCCCTAAACCTAACCCTAGCCCTAGCCCTAACCCTAACCCTAACCCTAGTCCTAGCGCTAACCCTAACGCTAACCCTAACCCTAGCCCTAGCCCTACCCCTAACCCTAGCCCTAGCCCTAAACCTAACCCCAACCCCAACCCTAACCCTAACCCAAACCATAAACCTACCCCAAACCCTAACCCTAACCCTAACCCGAACCGAACCCGAATTCAAACCCTAACCCCAACCCCAACCACAACACAACACCAACCGCAACCACAACCGTAAACCTAATCCTAACCCTAACCCTAACCCTAACCTCTACCCCAACCCTAGCCCTAACTCTAACCCTAACCCTAACCGTAACCCTAACCGTAACCCCAAACCTAACCCTAGCCCTAGCCCTAACATTAACCCTAACCCTAGCCCTAACCCTAGACCTTACCCTAACCCAAAGCCTACCACTAACACTAATACAAACCCTAACCATAACCGTTGCCCTAACCCTAATGCTTACCCTAGCCCTAACACTAACCAGAACCCTCACCCTAACCCTAGCCCTTACCCTATACCTAACCTTAACCCTAACCCTTGCCCTAGCCCAAGACCTAGCCATAGCCCTAACCCTAACACTAGCCCTAGCCTTAGACCTAACCCTTGTCTGAACTCTAACCCTAACCATAGCCCTTGCCCTAACCCTTGCCCTAGCCCTAGCCCGAGCCCTAGCCCTAGCCCTAACCCTAACCCTAGCCCTAACCCTAGGCCTAACCGTAGCCCTAGCAGTAACCCTAGCCCTAGCCCTAGCCCGAACACTAACCCTAACCCTAACCCAAACCCTAACCCTAACCCTAACTCTAACCTTAACCCTAACCCTAACCCTAACCCTAACCCTAACCCTCGACCTAACCCTAGCCCTAACCCTAATCGTAACGCTAACCATAACCCTAACCCTAACAAAAAAACATATCCCTAAACCTAAATCTCACCCTAACCCTAGCCTTAGCCCTAACCCTCTCACTAACTGTAACCCTAACCCTAATCCTAGCCCAAACCCTAACCCTAACCCTAGCCCTAACACTAACCCTATCCCTATCCCTATCCCTATCCCTATCCCTATCCCTATCCCTATCCCTATCCCTATACCTTTCCCAAGCCCTAGCCCTAGCTCTAACACTACAACTAACCCTAGCCCTACCCCTAACCCTAACCCTAACCCTAACACTAACCCTAACACTAACCCTAGCCCTAGCCCTAGCCCTAGCCCTAACCCTAACACAAACCCTAGCCCTAGCCCTCGCCCTAAACCTAACCCTAACCCTAACCCTAACCCTAGCCCTAGCCCTAACCCTACCCTAAACCTAACCTGAACTCTAGCCCTAACCCTTGCCCTAACTCTAACCCTAACCCTAACCCTAACCCTAACCCTAACCATAGCCGTAACCCTAACCCTACCCTAATCCTACCCCTACCCCTACCCCTAACCCTAACCGTAGCCCTGACCCTAATGCTAACCCTGGCCCTAACACTAACCCTAACCCTCACCCTAACCCTAGCCCTGACCCTCACCCTAACCCCAACCCTAACCCTAACCCTAACCCTAACTCTAACCCTAAGCATAGCCCTTGCCCTAACCCTTGCCCTAGCCCTAGCCCTAACCCTCACCCTAAACCTAACCCTAACCCTAACCCTAACCCTAACCCTAACCCTAACCCTAACCATAGCCCTTGCCTAACCCTTGCCCTAGCCCTAACCCTAACCCTAGCCCTAACCCTAACCCAAGCCCTAACCCTAGCCCTAACCCTAGCCCTAACCTTAGCCCTAACTGTAGCCCTAGCAGTAACCCTAGCCCTAGCCCGAACACTAACCCTAACCCTAACACAAACCCTAACCCTAACCCTAACTCTAACCTTAACCCTAACCCTAACCTTAACCCTAACCCTAACCCTCGACCTAACCCTAGCCCTAACCCTAATCCTAACGCTAACCATAACCCTAACCCTAACAAAAAACCGTATCCCTAAACCTAAATCTCACCCTAACACTAGCCTTAGCCCTAACCCTCTCACTAACTGTAACCTAACCCTAATCCTAGCCTAAACTCTATCCCTAGCCCTAACCCTAACCCAACACCTACCACTAACCGTAACGCTAACCCAAACCCTAACCAGAACCAGAACCGTAACCCTAAACCTAACCCGAGCCCTAAACCTAACCCTAGCCCTAACCCTAACCCTAAGCCTAACACTAGCGCTAACCCTAACCCTAACCCTAAACCTAACTATAGCCTTAACCCTAACCCTAGGCCTAGACCTACCCCTACCCCTACCCCTACCCCTAAACCAAACTGTAACCCTAAACTGAAACTGAACCCTAACCCTAACCCTAGCCCTAGCTCTAGTTCTAAACCTAGCCCTAAACCTTACCCTAGCCCTAGCCCTAACCCTAGACCTTACCCTAACCCAAAGCCTACCACTAACCCTAATACAAACCCTCACCCTAACCCTAGCCCTCACCCTATACCTAACCCTAACCCTAACCCTAACCCTTGCCCTAGCCCAAGCCCTAGCCATAGCCCTAACCCTAACACTAGCCCTAGCCTTAGCCCTAACCCTTGTCCGAGCCCTAACCCTAACCATAGCCGTAACCCTAACCCTACCCTAATCCTACCCCTACCCCTTCCCATAACCCTAACCGTAGCCCTGACCCTAATGCTAACCCTGGCCCTAACACTAACCCTAACCCTCACCCTAACCCTAGTCCTGACCCTCACCCTAACCCCAACCGTAACCCTAACCCGATCTCTAACCCTAACCATAGCCCTTGCCCTAACCCTTGCCCTAGCCCTAGCCCTAGCCCGAGCCCTAACCCTCACCCTAACCCTAACCCTAACGCTAACCCTAACCCTAACCATAGCCCTTGCCCTAACCCTTGCCCTAGCCCTAGCCCTAGCCCTAACCCTAACCCTAACCCAAGCCCTACCCCTACCCCTAGCCCTAACCCTAGCCCTTACCGTAGCCCTAGCAGTAACCCTAGCCCTAGCCTGAACACTAACCCTAACCCAAACCCTAACCCTAACCCTAACCCTAACTCTAACCTTAACCCTAACCCTAACCCTAACCCTAACCCTAACCCTAACCCTCGACCTAACCCTAGCCCTAATCCTAATCCTAACGCTAACCATAACCCTAACCCTAACAAAAAACCATATCCCTAAACCTAACTCTCACCCTAACACTAGCCTTAGCCCTAACCCTCTCACTAACTGTAACCCTAACCCTAATCCTAGCCTAAACTCTATCCCTAGCCCTAACCCTAACCCAACACCTACCACTAACCCTAACGCTAACCCAAACCCTAACCAGAACCAGAACCGTAACCCTAACCCTAACCCGAGCCCTAAACCTAACCCTAGCCCTAACCCTAACCCTAAGCCTAACCCTAGCGCTAACCCTAACCCTAACCCTAAACCTAACTATAGCCTTAACCCAAACCCTAGGCCTAGACCTAACCCTACCCCTACCCCTACCCCTAAACCAAACTGTAACCCTAAACTAAAACTGAACCCTAACCCTAACCCTAGCCCTAGCTCTAGTTCTAAACCTAGCCCTAACCCTGACCCTAGCCCTAGCCCTAACCCTAGACCTTACCCTAACTCAAAGCCTACCACTAACCCTAACACAAACCCTAACCATAACCGTAGACCTAACCCTAATGCTAACCCTAACCCTAGCCCTAACACTAACCAGAACCCTCACCCTAACCCTAGCCCTCACCCTATACCTAACCCGAACCCTAAACCTTAACCCTAACCCTAACCCTAACCTAAGCCCTAACCCTAGCCCTAACGCTAGCCCTATACGTAGCCCTAGCCCTAGCCCTAACCCTAGCCCTAGCCCGAACCCGAACCCGAACCCTAACCCTAACCCTAACCCTAACCCTAGCCCAAAGTGTCACCCTAACGATAACCCTAACCCTAGACCTCACCCTAGCCCTAACCCTAAACCTCACCCTAGCCCTAACCCTAACCCTAACCCTAACCCTAACTCTAACCCTAAGCATAGCCCTTGCCCTAACCCTTGCCCTAGCCCTAGCCCTAACCCTCACCCTAACCCTAACCCTAACCCTAACCCTAACCCTAACCCTAACCATAGCCCTTGCCTAACCCTTGCCCTAGCCCTAGCCCTAGCCCTAACCCTAACCCAAGCCCTAACCCTAGCCCTAACCCTAGCCCTAACCTTAGCCCTAACTGTAGCCCTAGCAGTAACCCTAGCCCTAGCCCGAACACTAACCCTAACCCTAACACAAACCCTAACCCTAACCCTAACTCTAACCTTAACCCTAACCCTAACCTTAACCCTAACCCTAACCCTCGACCTAACCCTAGCCCTAACCCTAATCCTAACGCTAACCATAACCCTAACCCTAACAAAAAACCGTATCCCTAAACCTAAATCTCACCCTAACACTAGCCTTAGCCCTAACCCTCTCACTAACTGTAACCTAACCCTAATCCTAGCCTAAACTCTATCCCTAGCCCTAACCCTAACCCAACACCTACCACTAACCGTAACGCTAACCCAAACCCTAACCAGAACCAGAACCGTAACCCTAAACCTAACCCGAGCCCTAAACCTAACCCTAGCCCTAACCCTCACCCTAACCCTAACCCTAACCCTAACCCTAACCCTAACCCTAACCATAGCCCTTGCCTAACCCTTGCCCTAGCCCTAGCCCTAGCCCTAACCCTAACCCAAGCCCTAACCCTAGCCCTAACCCTAGCCCTAACCTTAGCCCTAACTGTAGCCCTAGCAGTAACCCTAGCCCTAGCCCGAACACTAACCCTAACCCTAACACAAACCCTAACCCTAACCCTAACTCTAACCTTAACCCTAACCCTAACCTTAACCCTAACCCTAACCCTCGACCTAACCCTAGCCCTAACCCTAATCCTAACGCTAACCATAACCCTAACCCTAACAAAAAACCGTATCCCTAAACCTAAATCTCACCCTAACACTAGCCTTAGCCCTAACCCTCTCACTAACTGTAACCTAACCCTAATCCTAGCCTAAACTCTATCCCTAGCCCTAACCCTAACCCAACACCTACCACTAACCGTAACGCTAACCCAAACCCTAACCAGAACCAGAACCGTAACCCTAAACCTAACCCGAGCCCTAAACCTAACCCTAGCCCTAACCCTAACCCTAAGCCTAACCCTAGCGCTAACCCTAACCCTAACCCTAAACCTAACTATAGCCTTAACCCTAACCCTAGGCCTAGACCTAACCCTACCCCTACCCCTAAACCAAACTGTAACCCTAAACTGAAACTGAACCCTAACCCTAACCCTAGCCCTAGCTCTAGTTCTAAACCTAGCCCTAAACCTTACCCTAGCCCTAGCCCTAACCCTAGACCTTACCCTAACCCAAAGCCTACCACTAACCCTAATACAAACCCTCGCCCTAACCGTAGCCCTCACCCTATACCTAACCCTAACCCTAACCCTAACCCTTGCCCTAGCCCAAGCCCTAGCCATAGCCCTAACCCTAACACTAGCCCTAGCCTTAGCCCTAACCCTTGTCCGAGCCCTAACCCTAACCATAGCCGTAACCCTAACCCTACCCTAATCCTACCCCTACCCCTTCCCATAACCCTAACCGTAGCCCTGACCCTAATGCTAACCCTGGCCCTAACCCTAACCCTAACCTCTACCCCAACCCTAGCCCTAACTCTAACCCTAACCCTAACCGTAACCCTAACCGTAACCCCAAACCTAACCCTAGCCCTAGCCCTAACATTAACCCTAACCCTAGCCTTAACCCTAGACCTTACCCTAACCCAAAGCCTACCACTAACACTAATACAAACCCTAACCATAACCGTTGCCCTAACCCTAATGCTTACCCTAGCCCTAACACTAACCAGAACCCTCACCCTAACCCTAGCCCTTACCCTATACCTAACCTTAACCCTAACCCTTGCCCTAGCCCAAGACCTAGCCATAGCCCTAACCCTAACACTAGCCCTAGCCTTAGACCTAACCCTTGTCTGAACTCTAACCCTAACCATAGCCCTTGCCCTAACCCTTGCCCTAGCCCTAGCCCGAGCCCTAGCCCTAGCCCTAACCCTAACCCTAGCCCTAACCCTAGGCCTAACCGTAGCCCTAGCAGTAACCCTAGCCCTAGCCCTAGCCCGAACACTAACCCTAACCCTAACCCAAACCCTAACCCTAACCCTAACTCTAACCTTAACCCTAACCCTAACCCTAACCCTAACCCTAACCCTAACCCTCGACCTAACCCTAGCCCTAACCCTAATCCTAACGCTAACCATAACCCTAACCCTAACAAAAAAACATATCCCTAAACCTAAATCTCACCCTAACCCTAGCCTTAGCCCTAACCCTCTCACTAACTGTAACCCTAACCCTAATCCTAGCCCAAACCCTAACCCTAGCCCTAACCGAACCCCTACCACTAACCTTAACCCTAACCCAAACCCTAACCAGAACCGTAACCCTAATCCTAACACTAACCCGAGCCCTAAACCTGAACCTAGCCCTAACCCTAACCATAACCCTAACCCTAGCGCTAATCCTAACTCTAACGCTAACCCTAAACCTAACCCTAGCCCTAACCCTAACCCTAGGCCTAGCCGTAACCATACCCCTACCCCTACCCCTGCCCCTAATCCAAACTGTAACCCTAAACTGAACCTGAACCTGAACCCTAACCCTAGCCCTAGGTCTAGCTCTAACCCTAGCCCTAACCATTACCTAGCCCTAGCCCTAGCCCTAACCCTAGCCCTAATCCTAGCACGAACCCTAACCCTAATCCTAGCCCGAACCCTAACCCTAACCCTAGCCCTAACCCTAGGCCTAACCGTAGCCCTAGCAGTAACCCTAGCCCTAGCCCTAGCCCGAACACTAACCCTAACCCAAACCCTAACCCTAACCCTAACTCTAACTCTAACCTTAACCCGAACCCTAACCCTAACCCTAACCCTAACCCTAACCCTCGACCTAACCCTAGCCCTAACCCTAATCGTAACGCTAACCATAACCCTAACCCTAACAAAAAAACATATCCCTAAACCTAAATCTCACCCTAACCCTAGCCTTAGCCCTAACCCTCTCACTAACTGTAACCCTAACCCTAATCCTAGCCCAAACCCTAACCCTAGCCCTAACACTAACCCTATCCCTATCCCTATCCCTATCCCTATCCCTATCCCTATCCCTATCCCTATCCCTATACCTTTCCCAAGCCCTAGCCCTAGCTCTAACACTACAACTAACCCTAGCCCTACCCCTAACCCTAACCCTAACCCTAACACTAACCCTAACACTAACCCTAGCCCTAGCCCTAGCCCTAGCCCTAACCCTAACACAAACCCTAGCCCTAGCCCTCGCCCTAAACCTAACCCTAACCCTAACCCTAACCCTAGCCCTAGCCCTAACCCTACCCTAAACCTAACCTGAACTCTAGCCCTAACCCTTGCCCTAACTCTAACCCTAACCCTAACCCTAACCCTAACCATAGCCGTAACCCTAACCCTACCCTAATCCTACCCCTACCCCTACCCCTAACCCTAACCGTAGCCCTGACCCTAATGCTAACCCTGGCCCTAACACTAACCCTAACCCTCACCCTAACCCTAGCCCTGACCCTCACCCTAACCCCAACCCTAACCCTAACCCTAACTCTAACCCTAAGCATAGCCCTTGCCCTAACCCTTGCCCTAGCCCTAGCCCTAACCCTCACCCTAACCCTAACCCTAACCCTAACCATAGCCCTTGCCTAACCCTTGCCCTAGCCCTAACCCTAACCCTAGCCCTAACCCTAACCCAAGCCCTAACCCTAGCCCTAACCCTAGCCCTAACCTTAGCCCTAACTGTAGCCCTAGCAGTAACCCTAGCCCTAGCCCGAACACTAACCCTAACCCTAACACAAACCCTAACCCTAACCCTAACTCTAACCTTAACCCTAACCCTAACCTTAACCCTAACCCTAACCCTCGACCTAACCCTAGCCCTAACCCTAATCCTAACGCTAACCATAACCCTAACCCTAACAAAAAACCGTATCCCTAAACCTAAATCTCACCCTAACACTAGCCTTAGCCCTAACCCTCTCACTAACTGTAACCTAACCCTAATCCTAGCCTAAACTCTATCCCTAGCCCTAACCCTAACCCAACACCTACCACTAACCGTAACGCTAACCCAAACCCTAACCAGAACCAGAACCGTAACCCTAAACCTAACCCGAGCCCTAAACCTAACCCTAGCCCTAACCCTAACCCTAAGCCTAACACTAGCGCTAACCCTAACCCTAACCCTAAACCTAACTATAGCCTTAACCCTAACCCTAGGCCTAGACCTACCCCTACCCCTACCCCTACCCCTAAACCAAACTGTAACCCTAAACTGAAACTGAACCCTAACCCTAACCCTAGCCCTAGCTCTAGTTCTAAACCTAGCCCTAAACCTTACCCTAGCCCTAGCCCTAACCCTAGACCTTACCCTAACCCAAAGCCTACCACTAACCCTAATACAAACCCTCACCCTAACCCTAGCCCTCACCCTATACCTAACCCTAACCCTAACCCTAACCCTTGCCCTAGCCCAAGCCCTAGCCATAGCCCTAACCCTAACACTAGCCCTAGCCTTAGCCCTAACCCTTGTCCGAGCCCTAACCCTAACCATAGCCGTAACCCTAACCCTACCCTAATCCTACCCCTACCCCTTCCCATAACCCTAACCGTAGCCCTGACCCTAATGCTAACCCTGGCCCTAACACTAACCCTAACCCTCACCCTAACCCTAGTCCTGACCCTCACCCTAAACCCAACCGTAACCCTAACCCGATCTCTAACCCTAACCATAGCCCTTGCCCTAACCCTTGCCCTAGCCCTAGCCCTAGCCCTAGCCCGAGCCCTAACCCTCACCCTAACCCTAACCCTAACCCTAACCCTAACCATAGCCCTTGCCCTAACCCTTGCCCTAGCCCTAGCCCTAGCCCTAACCCTAACCCTAACCCAAGCCCTACCCCTACCCCTAGCCCTAACCCTAGCCCTTACCGTAGCCCTAGCAGTAACCCTAGCCCTAGCCTGAACACTAACCCTAACCCAAACCCTAACCCTAACCCTAACCCTAACTCTAACCTTAACCCTAACCCTAACCCTAACCCTAACCCTAACCCTAACCCTCGACCTAACCCTAGCCCTAATCCTAATCCTAACGCTAACCATAACCCTAACCCTAACAAAAAACCATATCCCTAAACCTAACTCTCACCCTAACACTAGCCTTAGCCCTAACCCTCTCACTAACTGTAACCCTAACCCTAATCCTAGCCTAAACTCTATCCCTAGCCCTAACCCTAACCCAACATCTACCACTAACCCTAACGCTAACCCAAACCCTAACCAGAACCAGAACCGTAACCCTAACCCTAACCCGAGCCCTAAACCTAACCCTAGCCCTAACCCTAACCCTAAGCCTAACCCTAGCGCTAACCCTAACCCTAACCCTAAACCTAACTATAGCCTTAACCCAAAACCTAGGCCTAGACCTAACCCTACCCCTACCCCTACCCCTAAACCAAACTGTAACCCTAAACTAAAACTGAACCCTAACCCTAACCCTAGCCCTAGCTCTAGTTCTAAACCTAGCCCTAACCCTGACCCTAGCCCTAGCCCTAACCCTAGACCTTACCCTAACTCAAAGCCTACCACTAACCCTAACACAAACCCTAACCATAACCGTAGACCTAACCCTAATGCTAACCCTAACCCTAGCCCTAACACTAACCAGAACCCTCACCCTAACCCTAGCCCTCACCCTATACCTAACCCGAACCCTAAACCTTAACCCTAACCCTAACCCTAACCTAAGCCCTAACCCTAGCCCTAACGCTAGCCCTATACGTAGCCCTAGCCCTAGCCCTAGCCCTAACCCTAGCCCTAGCCCGAACCCGAACCCGAACCCTAACCCTAACCCTAACCCTAACCCTAGCCCAAAGTGTCACCCTAACGATAACCCTAACCCTAGACCTAACCCTAACCCTAACCCTAAACCTCACCCTAGCCCTAACCCTAACCCTAACCCTAACCCTAACTCTAACCCTAAGCATAGCCCTTGCCCTAACCCTTGCCCTAGCCCTAGCCCTAACCCTCACCCTAACCCTAACCCTAACCCTAACCCTAACCCTAACCCTAACCCTAACCATAGCCCTTGCCTAACCCTTGCCCTAGACCTAGCCCTAGCCCTAACCCTAACCCAAGCCCTAACCCTAGCCCTAACCCTAGCCCTAACCTTAGCCCTAACTGTAGCCCTAGCAGTAACCCTAGCCCTAGCCCGAACACTAACCCTAACCCTAACACAAACCCTAACCCTAACCCTAACTCTAACCTTAACCCTAACCCTAACCTTAACCCTAACCCTAACCCTCGACCTAACCCTAGCCCTAACCCTAATCCTAACGCTAACCATAACCCTAACCCTAACAAAAAACCGTATCCCTAAACCTAAATCTCACCCTAACACTAGCCTTAGCCCTAACCCTCTCACTAACTGTAACCTAACCCTAATCCTAGCCTAAACTCTATCCCTAGCCCTAACCCTAACCCAACACCTACCACTAACCGTAACGCTAACCCAAACCCTAACCAGAACCAGAACCGTAACCCTAAACCTAACCCGAGCCCTAAACCTAACCCTAGCCCTAACCCTAACCCTAAGCCTAACCCTAGCGCTAACCCTAACCCTAACCCTAAACCTAACTATAGCCTTAACCCTAACCCTAGGCCTAGACCTAACCCTACCCCTACCCCTAAACCAAACTGTAACCCTAAACTGAAACTGAACCCTAACCCTAACCCTAGCCCTAGCTCTAGTTCTAAACCTAGCCCTAAACCTTACCCTAGCCCTAGCCCTAACCCTAGACCTTACCCTAACCCAAAGCCTACCACTAACCCTAATACAAACCCTCGCCCTAACCGTAGCCCTCACCCTATACCTAACCCTAACCCTAACCCTAACCCTTGCCCTAGCCCAAGCCCTAGCCATAGCCCTAACCCTAACACTAGCCCTAGCCTTAGCCCTAACCCTTGTCCGAGCCCTAACCCTAACCATAGCCGTAACCCTAACCCTACCCTAATCCTACCCCTACCCCTTCCCATAACCCTAACCGTAGCCCTGACCCTAATGCTAACCCTGGCCCTAACACTAACCCTAACCCTCACCCTAACCCTAGTCCTGACCCTCACCCTAACCCCAACCGTAACCCTAACCCGATCTCTAACCCTAACCATAGCCCTTGCCCTAACCCTTGCCCTAGCCCTAGCCCTAGCCCGAGCCCTAACCCTCACCCTAACCCTAACCCTAACCCTAACCCTAACCATAGCCCTAGCCCTAGCCCTAACCCTAACCCTAACCCAAGCCCTACCCCTAGCCCTAACCCTAGCCCTTACCATAGCCCTAGCAGTAACCCTAGCCCTAGCCTGAACACTAACCCTAACCCAAACCCTAACACTAACCCTAACCCTAACTCTAACCTTAACCCTAACCCTAACCCTAACCCTAACCCTAACCCTAACCCTAACCCTCGACCTAACCCTAGCCCTAACCCTAATCCTAACGCTAACCATAACCCTAACCCTAACAAAAAACCATATCCCTAAACCTAACTCTCACCCTAACACTAGCCTTAGCCCTAACCCTCTCACTAACTGTAACCCTAACCCTAATCCTAGCCTAAACTCTATCCCTAGCCCTAAACCTAACCCAACACCTACCACTAACCCTAACGCTAACCCAAACCCTAACTGGAACCAGAACCGTAACCCTAACCCTAACCCGAGCCCTAAACCTAACCCTAGCCCTAACCCTAACCCTAAGCCTAACCCTAGCGCTAACCCTAACCCTAACCCTAAACCTAACTATAGCCTTAACCCAAACCCTAGGCCTAGACCTAACCCTACCCCTACCCCTACCCCTAAACCAAACTGTAACCCTAAACTAAAACTGAACCCTAACCCTAACCCTAGCCCTAGCTCTAGTTCTAAACCTAGCCCTAACCCTGACCCTAGCCCTAGCCCTAACCCTAGACCTTACCCTAACTCAAAGCCTACCACTAACCCTAACACAAACCCTAACGATAACCGTAGACCTAACCCTAATGCTAACCCTAGCCCTAACACTAACCAGAACCCTCACCCTAACCCTAGCCCTCACCCTATACCTAACCCTAACCCTAAACCTAACCCTTGCCCTAGCCCAAGCCCTAGCCATAGCCCTAACCCTAACACTAGCCCTAGCCTTAACCCTAACCCTTATCCGAGCCCTAACCCTAACCATAGCCATAACCCTAACCCTACCCTAATCCTACCCCGACCCCTTCCCATAACCCTAACCGTAGCCCTGACCCTAATGCTAACCCTGCCCCTAACACTAACCCTAACCCTCACCCTAACCCTAGTCCTGACCCTCACCCTAACCCCAACCGTAACCCTAACCCGATCTCTAACCCTAATCATAGCCCTTGCCCTAACCCTTGCCCTAACCCTTGCCCTAGCCCTAGCCCTAGCCCTAGCCCTAACCCTCACCCTAACCCTAACCCTAACCCTAACCCTAACCATAGCCCTTGCCCTAACCCTTGCCCTAGCCCTAGCCCTAGACCTAAAACTAACCCTAACCCAAGCCCTAACCCTAGCCCTAACCCTAGCCCTAACCGTAGCCCTAGCAGTAACCCTAGCCCTAGCCCGAACACTAACCCTAACCCTAACCCAAACCCTAACGCTAACCCTAACTCTAACCTTAACCCTAACCCTAACCCTAACCCTAACCCTAACCCTAACCCTAACCCTCGACCTAACCCTAGCCCTAACCCTAATCCTAACGCTAACCATAACCCTAACCCTAACAAAAAAACATATCCCTAAACCTAAATCTCACCCTAACACTAGGCTTAGCCCTAACCCTCTCACTAACTGTAACCCTAACCCTAATCCTAGCCTAAACTCTATCCCTAGCCCTAACCCTAACCCAACACCTACCACTAACCCTAACGCTAACCCAAACCCTAACCAGAACCGTAACCCTAACCCTAACCCGAGCCCTAAACCTAACCCTAGCCCTAACCCTAACCCTAAGCCTAACCCTAGCGCTAACCCTAACCCTAACCCTAAACCTAACTTTAGCCTTAACCCTAACCCTAGGCCTAGACCTACCCCTACCCCTACCCCTACCCCTACCCATAAACCAAACTGTAACCCTAAACTAAAACTGAACCCTAACCCTAACCTTAGCCCTAGCTCTAGTTCTACCCCTAGCCCTAACCCTTACCCTAGCCCTAGCCCTAACCCTAGACCTTACCCTAACTCAAAGCCTACCACTAACCCTAACACAAATCCTAACCATAACCGTAGCCCTAACCTTAATGCTAACCCTAGCCCTAACACTAACCAGAACCCTCAACCTAACCCTAGCACTCACCCTATACCTAACCCGAACCCTAACCCTAACCCTAACCCTAACCTAAGCCCTAACCCTAGCCCTAACCCTAGCCCTATCCGTAGCCCTAGCCCTAGCCCTAACCCTAGCCCTAGCCCTAACCCTAGACCTTACCCTAACTCAAAGCCTACCACTAACCCTAACACAAATCCTAACCATAACCGTAGCCCTAACCTTAATGCTAACCCTAGCCCTAACACTAACCAGAACCCTCAACCTAACCCTAGCACTCACCCTATACCTAACCCGAACCCTAACCCTAACCCTAACCCTAACCTAAGCCCTAACCCTAGCCCTAACCCTAGCCCTATCCGTAGCCCTAGCCCTAGCCCTAACCCTAGCCCTAGCCCTAACCCTAGACCTTACCCTAACTCAAAGCCTACCACTAACCCTAACACAAACCCTAACCATAACAGTAGCCCTAACCCTAATGCTAACCCTAGCCCTAACACTAACCAGAACCCTCACCCTAGCCCTAGCCCTAGCCCTAACCCTAGCCCTAGCCCGAACCCTAAGCCTAAGCCTAAGCCTAACCCTAACCCTAACCCTAACCCTAACCCTAGCCCAAAGCGTCACCCTAACGATAACCCTAACCCTAGCCCTAACCCTAACCCAAACCCTTACCCTAACCCTAACCCTAACCCTAACCCAAACAGTATCCCTAACCCTAAGCATAACCCTAGGCTTAGCCCTAACCCTCTCACTTACAATAACCCTAACCCTAACCCTAGCCCCAACCCTGACCCTAGCCCTAACCCTAACCCAACCCCTACCACTAACCCTAACCCTAACCCTAACCATAACCGTAACCCTAACCCTAACCCGAGCCCTAAACTTAACCCTATCCCTAACCCTAAACGTAACCCTAGCGCTAACCCTAACGCTAAGCCTAAGCCTAAACCTAACCTTAGCCCTAATTCTAACCCTAGGCCTAGCCCTAACCCTAGCCCTAGCCCTACCCTACCCCTACCCCTAACTCAAACTGTAACCCTAAACTGAACCTGAACCCTAACGCTAGCCCTAAATCTAGCTCTAACGCATGTCCTAACCATTAACCTAGCCCTAGCCCTAGCCCTAACACTAGCCCTAGCCCTAATCCTAACCCTAACCCTAACCCAAACCCTAACCCAAACCCTAGCCCTAACCCTAACCCAAAGCCTACCACTAAACCTAACCAAAACCCTAACCATAATCATAAACCTAACCCTAACCCTAGCCCTAACCCTAATGATAACCCTAGCCCTAACCCAAACCCTAAAACTAACCCTCACCCTAAACCTAGCCCTCACCCTAACCCTAACTCTACTCCTAACCCTAAACCTCACCGAACCCTAACCCTAGCCATAACGCTAGCCCTAACCGTAGGTCTAGCCCTAGCCCTAACCCTAACCCTAACCCTAACCCTAACCCTAACCCTAAACCTAACTCTAACGCTAACGCTAACGCCAGCCCTAACCCTAATGCTAACCCTAGCCGTAACCCTCATCCTCACCCTCACCCTAACCATAGCCCTCACACTGACCCTAACCCTAACTGTAACAATAGCCCTCGACCTAACCCTAGCCCTAACCCTAATCCTAACGCTAACCATAACCCTAACCCTAACAAAAAAAATATCCCTAAACCTAAATCTCACCCTAACACTAGCCTTAGCCCTAACCCTCTCACTAACTGTAACCCTAACCCTAATCCTAGCCTAAACTCTATCCCTAGCCCTAACCCTAACCCAACACCTACCACTAACCCTAACCCTAACGCTAACCCAAACCCTAACCAGAACCAGAACCGTAACCCTAACCCTAACCCGAGTCCTAAACTTAACCCTAGCCCTAACCCTAACCCTAAGCCTAACCCTAGCGCTAACCCTAACCCTAACCCTAAACCTAACTATAGCCTTAACCCAAACCCTAGGCCTAGACCTACCCCTACCCCTACCCCTACCCCTAAACCAAACTGTAACCCTAAACTAAAACTGAACCCTAACCCTAACCCTAGCCCTAGCTCTAGTTCTAAACCTAGCCCTAACCCTGACACTAGCCCTAGCCCTAACCCTAGACCTTACCCTAACTCAAAGCCTACCACTAACCCTAACACAAACCCTAACCATAACCGTAGCCCTAACCCTAATGCTAACCCTAGCCCTAACACTAACCAGAACCCTCACCCTAACCCTAGCCCTCACCCTATACCTAACCCGAACCATAAACCTAACCCTAACCCTAACCCTAACCTAAGACCTAACCCTAGCCCTAACCCTAGCCCTATCCGTAGCCCTAGCCCTAGCCCTAACCCTAGCCCTAGCCCGAACCCGAACCCTAACCCTAACCCTAACCCTAACCCTAACCCTAGCCCAAAGCGTCACCCTAACGATAACCCTAACCCTAGACCTAACCCTAACCCTAACCCTAACCCTAACCCTAAACCTCACCCTAGCCCTAACCCTAACCCTAACCCTAACCCTAACCCTTACCCTAACCCTAACCCTAACCCTAACCCTAATCCTAACCGAAACAGTATCCCTAACCCTAACCATAACCCTAGGCTTAGCCCTAAGCCTCTCACTTACAATAACCCTAACCCTAACCCTAGCCCCAACCCTGACCCTAGCCCTAACCCTAACCCAACCCCTACCACTAACCCTAACCCTAACCCAAACCCTAACCATAACCGTAACCCTAACCCTAACCCGAGCCCTAAACCTAACGCTATCCCTAACCCTAAACGTAACCCTAGCGCTAACCCTAACGCTAACCCTAACCCTAAACCTAACCTTAGCCCTAATTCTAACCCTAGGCCTAGCCCTAACCCTAGCCCTAGCCCTACCCTACCCCTACCCCTAACTCAAACTGTAACCCTAAACTGAACCTGAACCCTAACGCTAGCCCTAAATCTAGCTCTAACGCATGTCCTAACAGTTACCCAGCCCTAGCCCTAGCCCTAAGACTAGCCCTAGCCCTAATCCTAACCCTAACCCTAACCCTAACCCTAACCCAAGCCCTAACCCTAGCCGTAGCCCTAACCCCACCCTAACCCTAACCCGAACCCTAGCCCTAACCCGAACCCTAGCCCTAACCGTAACGCTAACCCTAGCCCTAGACCTAGCCCTAGCCCTATCCCTAGCCCTAGCCCGAGCCGTAACCCTAAACCTAACCCTAGCCCAGACCCTATCCCTAAACCTATCCCTACCCCTAAACCTAACCCTAGCCCTAACCCTAACCCTAACCCTAACCCTAACCCTACCCCTACCCCTAACCCTAGCCCTAGCACTAACCCTAACCCTACCCCTACCCCTAACCCTAACCCTAGCCCTAGCGCTAACCCTAACGCTAACCCTAACCCTAGCCCTAGTCCTAGGTTTAACCCTAGCCCTAGCCCTAGCCCTAGCCCTAGCCCTAAAACTAACCCCAACCCCAACCCTAACCCTAACCCTAACCCTAACCCTAACCCGAACCGAACCCGAACTCAAACCCTAACCCCAACCCCAACCACAACACCAACCGCAACCACAACCGTAACCCTAAGCATAACCCTAACCCTAACCCTAACCTCAACCACAACCCTAGCCCTAACTCTAACCCTAACCCTAACCCTAACCCTAACCGTAACCCCAAACCTAACCCTAGCCCTAGCCCTAACATTAACCCTAACCCTAGCCATAGCCTTAATCCTCACCCTAACCCTAACCCAAACCCTAACCCAAACCCTAGCCCTAACCCTAACCCAAAGCCTACCACTAAACCTAACCAAAACCCTAACCATAATCATAAACCTAACCCTAACCCTAGCCCTAATCCTAATGATAACACTAGCCCTAACCCTAACCCTAAAACTAACCCTCACCCTAAACCTAGGCCTCACCCTAACCCCAACCCTAACCCTAACCCTCACCAAGCCCTAACCCTAGCCCTAAGCCTAGCCCTAACCGTAGCCCTAGCCCCAGCCCTAACCCTAACCCTAACCCTTGCCCTAGCCCTAGCCCTAGCCCTAGCCCTAACCCTAACCCTAACCCAAGCCCTAACCCTAGCCCTAACCCTAGGCCTAACTGTAGCCCTAGCAGTAGCCCTAGCCCTAGCCCGAACACTAACCCTAACCCTAACCCAAACCCTAACCCTAACCCTAACTCTAACCTTAACCCCAACCCTAACCCTAACCCTAACCCTAACCCTAACCCTAACCCTAACCCTCGACCTAACCCTAGCCCTAACCCTAATCCTAACGCTTACCATAACCCTAAGCCTAACAAAAAACCATATCCCTAAACCTAAATCTCACCCTAACCCTAGCCTTAGCCCTAACCCTCTCACTAACTGTAACCCTAACCCTAATCCTAGCCCAAACCCTAACCCTAGCCCTAACCCAACCCCTACCACTAACCCTAACCCTAACCCAAACCCTAACCAGAACCGTAACCCTAAACCTAACACTAACCCGAGCCCTAAACCTGAACCTAACCCTAACCCTAACCATAACCCTAACCCTAGCGCTAATCCTAACTCTAACGCTAACCCTAAACCTAACCCTAGCCCTAGCCCTAACCCTAGGCCTAGCCGTAACCATACCCCTACCCCTACCCCTGCCCCTAACCCAAATTGTAACCCTAAACTGAACCTGAACCTGAACCCTAACCCTAGCCCTAGCTCTAGCTCTAACCCTAGCCCTAACCGTTACCCTAGCCCTAGCCCTAGCCCTAACCCTAGCCCTAATCCTAGCCCTAGGCCTAGCCCTAACCCTAGCCCTAATCCTAGCCCGAACCCTAACCCTAACCCTAGCCCTAACCCTAACCCTAACCCTAACCCTAGCCCTAACCCTAACCCTAACCCTAACCCTAACCCTAACCCTAACCCTAACCCTAGCCCTAGCCCTAACACTAACACTAACCCTATCCCTATCGCTATCCCTATCCCTATCCCTATCCCTATCCCTATCCCTATCCCTATCCCTATTCCTATCCCTATCCCAAGCCCTAGCCCTAGCTCTAACACTACAACTAACCCTAGCCCTACCCCTAAACCTGCCCCTAAGCCTAACCCTAACCCTACACCTAAACCTAACCCTAACCCTAACCCTAACCCTAACACTAACCCTAGCCCTAGCCCTAGCCCTAGCCCTAGCCCTAACCCTAACACAAACCCTAGCCCTAGCCCTAGCCCTCGCCCTAAACCTAACCCTAACCCTAACCCTAACCCTAGCCCTAGCCCTAACCCTACCCTAAACCTTACCTGAACTCTAGCCCTAACCCTTGCCCTAACTCTAACCCTAACCCTAACCCTAACCCTAACCCTAACCATAGCCGTAACCCTAACACTACCCTAATCCTACCCCTACCCCTACCCCTACCCCTAACCCTAACCGTAGCCCTGACCCTAATGCTAACCCTGGCCCTAACACTAACCCTAACCCTCACCCTAACCCTAGCCCTGACCCTCACCCTAACCCCAACCCTAACCCTAACCCTAACTCTAACTCTAAGCATAGCCCTTGCCCTAACCCTTGCCCTAGCCCTAGCCCTGGCCCTAACCCTCACCCTAACCCTAACCCTAACCCTAACCCTAACCATAGCCCTTGCCTAACCCTTGCCCTAGCCCTAGCCCTAACCCTCACCCTAACCCTCACCCTAACCCTAACCCTAACCCTAACCCTAACCCTAACCATAGCCCTTGCCTAACCCTTGCCCTAGCCCTAGCCCTAGCCCTAACCCTAACCCAAGCCCTAACCCTAGCCCTAACCCTAGCCCTAACCTTAGCCCTAACTGTAGCCCTAGCAGTAACCCTAGCCCTAGCCCGAACACTAACCCTAACACAAACCCTAACCCTAACCCTAACTCTAACCTTAACCCTAACCCTAACCTTAACCCTAACCCTAACCCTCGACCTAACCCTAGCCCTAACCCTAATCCTAACGCTAACCATAACCCTAACCCTAACAAAAAACCGTATCCCTAAACCTAAATCTCACCCTAACACTAGCCTTAGCCCTAACCCTCTCACTAACTGTAACCTAACCCTAATCCTAGCCTAAACTCTATCCCTAGCCCTAACCCTAACCCAACACCTACCACTAACCGTAACGCTAACCCAAACCCTAACCAGAACCAGAACCGTAACCCTAGACCTAACCCGAGCCCTAAACCTAACCCTAGCCCTAACCCTAAACCTAAGCCTAACCCTAGCGCTAACCCTAACCCTAACCCTAAACCTAACTATAGCCTTAACCCTAAGCCTAGGCCTAGACCTACCCCTACCCCTACCCCTACCCCTAAACCAAACTGTAACCCTAAACTGAAACTGAACCCTAACCCTAACCCTAGCCCTAGCTCTAGTTCTAAACCTAGCCCTAACCCTTACCCTAGCCCTAGCCCTAACCCTAGACCTTTCCCTAACCCAAAGCCTACCACTAACCCTAATACAAACCCTAACCATAACCGTAGCCCTAACCCTAATGCTTACCCTAGCCCTAACACTAACCAGAACCCTCACCCTAACCCTAGCCCTCACCCTATACCTAACCCTAACCCTAACCCTAACCCTTGCCCTAGCCCAAGCCCTAGCCATAGCCCTAACCCTAACACTAGCCCTAGCCTTAGCCCTAACCCTTGTCCGAGCCCTAACCCTAACCATAGCCGTAACCCTAACCCTACCCTAATCCTACCCCTACCCCTTCCCATAACCCTAACCGTAGCCCTGACCCTAATGCTAACCCTGGCCCTAACACTAACCCTAACCCTCACCCTAACCCTAGTCCTGACCCTCACCCTAACCCCAACCGTAACCCTAACCCGATCTCTAACCCTAACCATAGCCATTGCCCTAACCCTTGCCCTAGCCCTAGCCCTAGCCCGAGCCCTAACCCTCACCCTAACCCTAACCCTAACCCTAACCCTAACCCTAACCCTAACCATAGCCCTTGCCCTAACCCTTGCCCTAGCCCTAGCCCTAGCCCTAACCCTAACCCTAACCCAAGCCCTACCCCTAGCCCTAACCCTAGCCCTTACCGTAGCCCTAGCAGTAACCCTAGCCCTAGCCTGAACACTAACCCTAACCCAAACCCTAACCCTAACCCTAAACCTAACTCTAACCTTAACCCTAACCCTAACCCTAACCCTAACCCTAACCCTAACCCTCCACCTAACCCTAGCCCTAACCCTAATCCTAACGCTAACCATAACCCTAACCCTAACAAAAAACCATATCCCTAAACCTAACTCTCACCCTAACACTAGCCTTAGCCCTAACCCTCTCACTAACTGTAACCCTAACCCTAATCCTAGCCTAAACTCTATCCCTAGCCCTAACCCTAACCCAACACCTACCACTAACCGTAACGCTAACCCAAACCCTAACCAGAACCAGAACCGTAACCCTAGACCTAACCCGAGCCCTAAACCTAACCCTAGCCCTAACCCTAAACCTAAGCCTAACCCTAGCGCTAACCCTAACCCTAACCCTAAACCTAACTATAGCCTTAACCCTAAGCCTAGGCCTAGACCTACCCCTACCCCTACCCCTACCCCTAAACCAAACTGTAACCCTAAACTGAAATTGAACCCTAACCCTAACCCTAGCCCTAGCTCTAGTTCTAAACCTAGCCCTAACCCTTACCCTAGCCCTAGCCCTAACCCTAGACCTTTCCCTAACCCAAAGCCTACCACTAACCCTAATACAAACCCTAACCATAACCGTAGCCCTAACCCTAATGCTTACCCTAGCCCTAACACTAACCAGAACCCTCACCCTAACCCTAGCCCTCACCCTATACCTAACCCTAACCCTAACCCTAACCCTTGCCCTAGCCCAAGCCCTAGCCATAGCCCTAACCCTAACACTAGCCCTAGCCTTAGCCCTAACCCTTGTCCGAGCCCTAACCCTAACCATAGCCGTAACCCTAACCCTACCCTAATCCTACCCCTACCCCT
>NC_139475.1:23060000-23085000 GCF_057233095.1 Heloderma suspectum | reverse complement strand
CCTAACCCTAACCCTCGACCTAACCCTAGCCCTAACCCTAATCGTAACGCTAACCATAACCCTAACCCTAACAAAAAAACATATCCCTAAACCTAAATCTCACCCTAACCCTAGCCTTAGCCCTAACCCTCTCACTAACTGTAACCCTAACCCTAATCCTAGCCCAAACCCTAACCCTAGCCCTAACACTAACCCTATCCCTATCCCTATCCCTATCCCTATCCCTATCCCTATCCCTATACCTTTCCCAAGCCCTAGCCCTAGCTCTAACACTACAACTAACCCTAGCCCTACCCCTAACCCTAACCCTAACCCTAACGCTAACCCTAACACTAACCCTAACACTAACCCTAGCCCTAGCCCTAGCCCTAGCCCTAACCCTAACACAAACCCTAGCCCTAGCCCTCGCCCTAAACCTAACCCTAACCCTAACCCTAACCCTAGCCCTAGCCCTAACCCTACCCTAAACCTAACCTGAACTCTAGCCGTAACCCTTGCCCTAACTCTAACCCTAACCCTAACCCTAACCCTAACCCTAACCATAGCCGTAACCCAAACCCTACCCTAATCCTACCCCTACCCCTACCCCTAACCCTAACCGTAGCCCTGACCCTAATGCTAACCCTGGCCCTAACACTAACCCTAACCCTCACCCTAACCCTAGCCCTGACCCTCACCCTAACCCCAACCCTAACCCTAACCCTAACCCTAACTCTAACCCTAAGCATAACCCTTGCCCTAACCCTTGCCCTAACCCTTGCCCTAGCCCTAGCCCTAACCCTCACCCTAAACCTAACCCTAACCCTAACCCTAACCCTAACCCTAACCATAGCCCTTGCCTAACCCTTGCCCTAGCCCTAACCCTAACCCTAGCCCTAACCCTAACCCAAGCCCTAACCCTAGCCCTAACCCTAGCCCTAACCTTAGCCCTAACTGTAGCCCTAGCAGTAACCCTAGCCCTAGCCCGAACACTAACCCTAACCCTAACACAAACCCTAACCCTAACCCTAACTCTAACCTTAACCCTAACCCTAACCTTAACCCTAACCCTAACCCTCGACCTAACCCTAGCCCTAACCCTAATCCTAACGCTAACCATAACCCTAACCCTAACAAAAAACCGTATCCCTAAACCTAAATCTCACCCTAACACTAGCCTTAGCCCTAACCCTCTCACTAACTGTAACCTAACCCTAATCCTAGCCTAAACTCTATCCCTAGCCCTAACCCTAACCCAACACCTACCACTAACCGTAACGCTAACCCAAACCCTAACCAGAACCAGAACCGTAACCCTAAACCTAACCCGAGCCCTAAACCTAACCCTAGCCCTAACCCTAACCCTAAGCCTAACACTAGCGCTAACCCTAACCCTAACCCTAAACCTAACTATAGCCTTAACCCTAACCCTAGGCCTAGACCTACCCCTACCCCTACCCCTACCCCTAAACCAAACTGTAACCCTAAACTGAAACTGAACCCTAACCCTAACCCTAGCCCTAGCTCTAGTTCTAAACCTAGCCCTAAACCTTACCCTAGCCCTAGCCCTAACCCTAGACCTTACCCTAACCCAAAGCCTACCACTAACCCTAATACAAACCCTCACCCTAACCCTAGCCCTCACCCTATACCTAACCCTAACCCTAACCCTAACCCTTGCCCTAGCCCAAGCCCTAGCCATAGCCCTAACCCTAACACTAGCCCTAGCCTTAGCCCTAACCCTTGTCCGAGCCCTAACCCTAACCATAGCCGTAACCCTAACCCTACCCTAATCCTACCCCTACCCCTTGCCATAACCCTAACCGTAGCCCTGACCCTAATGCTAACCCTGGCCCTAACACTAACCCTAACCCTCACCCTAACCCTAGTCCTGACCCTCACCCTAACCCCAACCGTAACCCTAACCCGATCTCTAACCCTAACCATAGCCCTTGCCCTAACCCTTGCCCTAGCCCTAGCCCGAGCCCTAACCCTCACCCTAACCCTAACCCTAACCCTAACCCTAACCCTAACCATAGCCCTTGCCCTAAACCTTGCCCTAGCCCTAGCCCTAGCCCTAACCCTAACCCTAACCCAAGCCCTACCCCTACCCCTAGCCCTAACCCTAGCCCTTACCGTAGCCCTAGCAGTAACCCTAGCCCTAGCCTGAACACTAACCCTAACCCAAACCCTAACCCTAACCCTAACCCTAACTCTAACCTTAACCCTAACCCTAACCCTAACCCTAACCCTAACCCTCGACCTAACCCTAGCCCTAATCCTAATCCTAACGCTAACCATAACCCTAACCCTAACAAAAAACCATATCCCTAAACCTAACTCTCACCCTAACACTAGCCTTAGCCCTAACCCTCTCACTAACTGTAACCCTAACCCTAATCCTAGCCTAAACTCTATCCCTAGCCCTAACCCTAACCCAACACCTACCACTAACCCTAACGCTAACCCAAACCCTAACCAGAACCAGAACCGTAACCCTAACCCTAACCCGAGCCCTAAACCTAACCCTAGCCCTAACCCTAACCCTAAGCCTAACCCTAGCGCTAACCCTAACCCTAACCCTAAACCTAACTATAGCCTTAACCCAAACCCTAGGCCTAGACCTAACCCTACCCCTACCCCTACCCCTAAACCAAACTGTAACCCTAAACTAAAACTGAACCCTAACCCTAACCCTAGCCCTAGCTCTAGTTCTAAACCTAGCCCTAACCCTGACCCTAGCCCTAGCCCTAACCCTAGACCTTACCCTAACTCAAAGCCTACCACTAACCCTAACACAAACCCTAACCATAACCGTAGACCTAACCCTAATGCTAACCCTAACCCTAGCCCTAACACTAACCAGAACCCTCACCCTAACCCTAGCCCTCACCCTATACCTAACCCGAACCCTAAACCTTAACCCTAACCCTAACCCTAACCTAAGCCCTAACCCTAGCCCTAACGCTAGCCCTATACGTAGCCCTAGCCCTAGCCCTAACCCTAGCCCTAGCCCGAACCCGAACCCAAACCCTAACCCTAACCCTAACCCTAACCCTAGCCCAAAGTGTCACCCTAACGATAACCCTAACCCTAGACCTCACCCTAGCCCTAACCCTAAACCTCACCCTAGCCCTAACCCTAACCCTAACCCTAACCCTAACTCTAACCCTAAGCATAGCCCTTGCCCTAACCCTTGCCCTAGCCCTAGCCCTAACCCTCACCCTAACCCTAACCCTAACCCTAACCCTAACCCTAACCATAGCCCTTGCCTAACCCTTGCCCTAGCCCTAGCCCTAGCCCTAACCCTAACCCAAGCCCTAACCCTAGCCCTAACCCTAGCCCTAACCTTAGCCCTAACTGTAGCCCTAGCAGTAACCCTAGCCCTAGCCCGAACACTAACCCTAACCCTAACACAAACCCTAACCCTAACCCTAACTCTAACCTTAACCCTAACCCTAACCCTAACCTTAACCCTAACCCTAACCCTCGACCTAACCCTTTCCCTAACCCTAATCCTAACGCTAACCATAACCCTAACCCTAACAAAAAACCGTATCCCTAAACCTAAATCTCACCCTAACACTAGCCTTAGCCCTAACCCTCTCACTAACTGTAACCTAACCCTAATCCTAGCCTAAACTCTATCCCTAGCCCTAACCCTAACCCAACACCTACCACTAACCGTAACGCTAACCCAAACCCTAACCAGAACCAGAACCGTAACCCTAAACCTAACCCGAGCCCTAAACCTAACCCTAGCCCTAACCCTAACCCTAAGCCTAACCCTAGCGCTAACCCTAACCCTAACCCTAAACCTAACTATAGCCTTAACCCTAACCCTAGGCCTAGACCTAACCCTACCCCTACCCCTAAACCAAACTGTAACCCTAAACTGAAACTGAACCCTAACCCTAACCCTAGCCCTAGCTCTAGTTCTAAACCTAGCCCTAAACCTTACCCTAGCCCTAGCCCTAACCCTAGACCTTACCCTAACCCAAAGCCTACCACTAACCCTAATACAAACCCTCGCCCTAACCGTAGCCCTCACCCTATACCTAACCCTAACCCTAACCCTAACCCTTGCCCTAGCCCAAGCCCTAGCCATAGCCCTAACCCTAACCCTAACACTAGCCCTAGCCTTAGCCCTAACCCTTGTCCGAGCCCTAACCCTAACCATAGCCGTAACCCTAACCCTACCCTAATCCTACCCCTACCCCTTCCCATAACCCTAACCGTAGCCCTGACCCTAATGCTAACCCTGGCCCTAACACTAACCCTAACCCTCACCCTAACCCTAGTCCTGACCCTCACCCTAACCCCAACCGTAACCCTAACCCGATCTCTAACCCTAACCATAGCCCTTGCCCTAACCCTTGCCCTAGCCCTAGCCCTAGCCCGAGCCCTAACCCTCACCCTAACCCTAACCCTAACCCTAACCCTAACCCTAACCATAGCCCTAGCCCTAGCCCTAACCCTAACCCTAACCCAAGCCCTACCCCTAGCCCTAACCCTAGCCCTTACCATAGCCCTAGCAGTAACCCTAGCCCTAGCCTGAACACTAACCCTAACCCAAACCCTAACCCTAACCCTAACCCTAACTCTAACCTTAACCCTAACCCTAACCCTAACCCTAACCCTAACCCTAACCCTAACCCTAACCCTCGACCTAACCCTAGCCCTAACCCTAATCCTAACGCTAACCATAACCCTAACCCTAACAAAAAACCATATCCCTAAACCTAACTCTCACCCTAACACTAGCCTTAGCCCTAACCCTCTCACTAACTGTAACCCTAACCCTAATCCTAGCCTAAACTCTATCCCTAGCCCTAACCCTAACCCAACACCTACCACTAACCATAACGCTAACCCAAACCCTAACCGGAACCAGAACCGTAACCCTAACCCTAACCCGAGCCCTAAACCTAACCCTAGCCCTAACCCTAACCCTAAGCCTAACCCTAGCGCTAACCCTAACCCTAACCCTAAACCTAACCCTAGCCCTAACCCTAACCCTAAGCCTAACCCTAACCCTAACCCTAGCCCTAGCTCTAGTTCTAAACCTAGCCCTAACCCTGACCCTAGCCCTAGCCCTAACCCTAGACCTTACCCTAACTCAAAGCCTACCACTAACCCTAACACAAACCCTAACGATAACCGTAGACCTAACCCTAATGCTAACCCTAGCCCTAACACTAACCAGAACCCTCACCCTAACCCTAGCCCTCACCCTATACCTAACCCTAACCCTAAACCTAACCCTTGCCCTAGCCCAAGCCCTAGCCATAGCCCTAACCCTAACACTAGCCCTAGCCTTAACCCTAACCCTTATCCGAGCCCTAACCCTAACCATAGCCATAACCCTAACCCTACCCTAATCCTACCCCGACCCCTTCCCATAACCCTAACCGTAGCCCTGACCCTAATGCTAACCCTGCCCCTAACACTAACCCTAACCCTCACCCTAACCCTAGTCCTGACCCTCACCCTAACCCCAACCGTAACCCTAACCCGATCTCTAACCCTAATCATAGCCCTTGCCCTAACCCTTGCCCTAACCCTTGCCCTAGCCCTAGCCCTAGCCCTAGCCCTAACCCTAACCCTCACCCTAACCCTAACCCTAACCCTAACCCTAACCATAGCCCTTGCCCTAACCCTTGCCCTAGCCCTAGCCCTAGACCTAAAACTAACCCTAACCCAAGCCCTAACCCTAGCCCTAACCCTAGCCCTAACCGTAGCCCTAGCAGTAACCCTAGCCCTAGCCCGAACACTAACCCTAACCCTAACCCAAACCCTAACGCTAACCCTAACTCTAACCTTAACCCTAACCCTAACCCTAACCCTAACCCTAACCCTAACCCTCGACCTAACCCTAGCCCTAACCCTAATCCTAACGCTAACCATAACCCTAACCCTAACAAAAAAACATATCCCTAAACCTAAATCTCACCCTAACACTAGGCTTAGCCCTAACCCTCTCACTAACTGTAACCCTAACCCTAATCCTAGCCTAAACTCTATCCCTAGCCCTAACCCTAACCCAACACCTACCACTAACCCTAACGCTAACCCAAACCCTAACCAGAACCGTAACCCTAACCCTAACCCGAGCCCTAAACCTAACCCTAGCCCTAACCCTAACCCTAAGCCTAACCCTAGCGCTAACCCTAACCCTAACCCTAAACCTAACTTTAGCCTTAACCCTAACCCTAGGCCTAGACCTACCCCTACCCCTACCCCTACCCCTACCCATAAACCAAACTGTAACCCTAAACTAAAACTGAACCCTAACCCTAACCTTAGCCCTAGCTCTAGTTCTACCCCTAGCCCTAACCCTTACCCTAGCCCTAGCCCTAACCCTAGACCTTACCCTAACTCAAAGCCTACCACTAACCCTAACACAAATCCTAACCATAACCGTAGCGCTAACCTTAATGCTAACCCTAGCCCTAACACTAACCAGAACCCTCAACCTAACCCTAGCACTCACCCTATACCTAACCCGAACCCTAACCCTAACCCTAACCCTAACCTAAGCCCTAACCCTAGCCCTAACCCTAGCCCTATCCGTAGCCCTAGCCCTAGCCCTAACCCTAGCCCTAGCCCTAACCCTAGACCTTACCCTAACTCAAAGCCTACCACTAACCCTAACACAAACCCTAACCATAACCGTAGCCCTAACCCTAATGCTAACCCTAGCCCTAACACTAACCAGAACCCTCACCCTAGCCCTAGCCCTAGCCCTAACCCTAGCCCTAGCCCGAACCCTAAGCCTAAGCCTAAGCCTAACCCTAACCCTAACCCTAACCCTAACCCTAGCCCAAAGCGTCACCCTAACGATAACCCTAACCCTAGAGCTAACCCTAACCCTAACCCTAACCCTTACCCTAACCCTAACCCTAACCCAAACAGTATCCCTAACCCTAAGCATAACCCTAGGCTTAGCCCTAACCCTCTCACTTACAATAACCCTAACCCTAACCCTAGCCCCAACCCTGACCCTAGCCCTAACCCTAACCCAACCCCTACCACTAACCCTAACCCTAACCCTAACCATAACCGTAACCCTAACCCTAACCCGAGCCCTAAACTTAACCCTATCCCTAACCCTAAACGTAACCCTAGCGCTAACCCTAACGCTAAGCCTAAGCCTAAACCTAACCTTAGCCCTAATTCTAACCCTAGGCCTAGCCCTAACCCTAGCCCTAGCCCTACCCTACCCCTACCCCTAACTCAAACTGTAACCCTAAACTGAACCTGAACCCTAACGCTAGCCCTAAATCTAGCTCTAACGCATGTCCTAACCATTAACCTAGCCCTAGCCCTAGCCCTAACACTAGCCCTAGCCCTAATCCTAACCCTAACCCTAACCCAAACCCTAACCCAAACCCTAGCCCTAACCCTAACCCAAAGCCTACCACTAAACCTAACCAAAACCCTAACCATAATCATAAACCTAACCCTAACCCTAGCCCTAACCCTAATGATAACCCTAGCCCTAACCCAAACCCTAAAACTAACCCTCACCCTAAACCTAGCCCTCACCCTAACCCTAACTCTACTCCTAACCCTAAACCTCACCGAACCCTAACCCTAGCCATAACGCTAGCCCTAACCGTAGGTCTAGCCCTAGCCCTAACCCTAACCCTAACCCTAACCCTAAACCTAAACCTAACTCTAACGCTAACGCTAACGCCAGCCCTAACCCTAATGCTAACCCTAGCCGTAACCCTCATCCTCACCCTCACCCTAACCATAGCCCTCACACTGACCCTAACCCTAACTGTAACAATAGCCCTCGACCTAACCCTAGCCCTAACCCTAATCCTAACGCTAACCATAACCCTAACCCTAACAAAAAAAATATCCCTAAACCTAAATCTCACCCTAACACTAGCCTTAGCCCTAACCCTCTCACTAACTGTAACCCTAACCCTAATCCTAGCCTAAACTCTATCCCTAGCCCTAACCCTAACCCAACACCTACCACTAACCCTAACCCTAACGCTAACCCAAACCCTAACCAGAACCAGAACCGTAACCCTAACCCTAACCCGAGTCCTAAACTTAACCCTAGCCCTAACCCTAACCCTAAGCCTAACCCTAGCGCTAACCCTAACCCTAACCCTAAACCTAACTATAGCCTTAACCCAAACCCTAGGCCTAGACCTACCCCTACCCCTACCCCTACCCCTAAACCAAACTGTAACCCTAAACTAAAACTGAACCCTAACCCTAACCCTAGCCCTAGCTCTAGTTCTAAACCTAGCCCTAACCCTGACACTAGCCCTAGCCCTAACCCTAGACCTTACCCTAACTCAAAGCCTACCACTAACCCTAACACAAACCCTAAACATAACCGTAGCCCTAACCCTAATGCTAACCCTAGCCCTAACACTAACCAGAACCCTCACCCTAACCCTAGCCCTCACCCTATACCTAACCCGAACCATAAACCTAACCCTAACCCTAACCCTAACCTAAGACCTAACCCTAGCCCTAACCCTAGCCCTATCCGTAGCCCTAGCCCTAGCCCTAACCCTAGCCCTAGCCCGAACCCGAACCCGAACCCTAACCCTAACCCTAACCCTAACCCTAACCCTAACCCTAACCCTAGCCCAAAGCGTCACCCTAACGATAACCCTAACCCTAGACCTAACCCTAACCCTAACCCTAACCCTAACCCTAAACCTCACCCTAGCCCTAACCCTAACCCTAACCCTAACCCTAACCCTAACCCTTACCCTAACCCTAACCCTAACCCTAACCCTAATCCTAACCGAAACAGTATCCCTAACCCTAACCATAACCCTAGGCTTAGCCCTAAGCCTCTCACTTACAATAACCCTAACCCTAACCCTAGCCCCAACCCTGACCCTAGCCCTAACCCTAACCCAACCCCTACCACTAACCCTAACCCTAACCCAAACCCTAACCATAACCGTAACCCTAACCCTAACCCGAGCCCTAAACCTAACGCTATCCCTAACCCTAAACGTAACCCTAGCGCTAACCCTAACGCTAACCCTAACCCTAAACCTAACCTTAGCCCTAATTCTAACCCTAGGCCTAGCCCTAACCCTAGCCCTAGCCCTACCCTACCCCTACCCCTAACTCAAACTGTAACCCTAAACTGAACCTGAACCCTAATGCTAGCCCTAAATCTAGCTCTAACGCATGTCCTAACAGTTACCCAGCCCTAGCCCTAGCCCTAAGACTAGCCCTAGCCCTAATCCTAACCCTAACCCTAACCCAAGCCCTAACCCTAGCCGTAGCCCTAACCCCACCCTAACCCTAACCCGAACCCTAGCCCTAACCCGAACCCTAGCCCTAACCGTAACGCTAACCCTAGCCCTAGACCTAGCCCTAGCCCTATCCCTAGCCCTAGCCCGAGCCGTAACCCTAAACCTAACCCTAGCCCAGACCCTATCCCTAAACCTATCCCTACCCCGAAACCTAACCCTAGCCCTAACCCTAACCCTAACCCTAACCCTACCCCTACCCCTAACCCTAGCCCTAGCACTAACCCTAACCCTACCCCTACCCCTAACCCTAACCCTAGCCCTAGCGCTAACCCTAACGCTAACCCTAACCCTAGCCCTAGTCCTAGCTTTAACCCTAGCCCTAGCCCTAGCCCTAGCCCTAGCCCTAAACCTAACCCCAACCCCAACCCTAACCCTAACCCTAACCCTAACCCTAACCCTAACCCGAACCGAACCCGAACTCAAACCCTAACCCCAACCCCAACCACAACACCAACCGCAACCACAACCGTAACCCTAAGCCTAACCCTAACCCTAACCCTAACCTCAACCACAACCCTAGCCCTAACTCTAACCCTAACCCTAACCCTAACCCTAACCCTAACCGTAACCCCAAACCTAACCCTAGCCCTAGCCCTAACATTAACCCTAACCCTAGCCATAGCCTTAATCCTCACCCTAACCCTAACCCAAACCCTAACCCAAACCCTAGCCCTAACCCTAACCCAAAGCCTACCACTAAACCTAACCAAAACCCTAACCATAATCATAAACCTAACCCTAACCCTAGCCCTAATCCTAATGATAACACTAGCCCTAACCCTAACCCTAAAACTAACCCTCACCCTAAACCTAGGCCTCACCCTAACCCCAACCCTAACCCTAACCCTCACCAAGCCCTAACCCTAGCCCTAAGCCTAGCCCTAACCGTAGCCCTAGCCCCAGCCCTAACCCTAACCCTAACCCTTGCCCTAGCCCTAGCCCTAGCCCTAGCCCTAACCCTAACCCTAACCCAAGCCCTAACCCTAGCCCTAACCCTAGGCCTAACCGTAGCCCTAGCAGTAGCCCTAGCCCTAGCCCGAACACTAACCCTAACCCTAACCCAAACCCTAACCCTAACCCTAACTCTAACTCTAACTCTAACCTTAACCCCAACCCTAACCCTAACCCTAACCCTAACCCTAACCCTAACCCTCGACCTAACCCTAGCCCTAACCCTAATCCTAACGCTTACCATAACCCTAAGCCTAACAAAAAACCATATCCCTAAACCTAAAGCTCACCCTAACCCTAGCCTTAGCCCTAACCCTCTCACTAACTGTAACCCTAACCCTAATCCTAGCCCAAACCCTAACCCTAGCCCTAACCCAACCCCTACCACTAACCCTAACCCTAACCCAAACCCTAACCAGAACCGTAACCCTAAACCTAACACTAACCCGAGCCCTAAACCTGAACCTAACCCTAACCCTAACCATAACCCTAACCCTAGCGCTAATCCTAACTCTAACGCTAACCCTAAACCTAACCCTAGCCCTAGCCCTAACCCTAGGCCTAGCCGTAACCATACCCCTACCCCTACCCCTGCCCCTAACCCAAATTGTAACCCTAAACTGAACCTGAACCTGAACCCTAACCCTAGCCCTAGCTCTAGCTCTAACCCTAGCCCTAACCGTTACCCTAGCCCTAGCCCTAGCCCTAACCCTAGCCCTAATCCTAGCCCGAACCCTAACCCTAACCCTAGCCCTAACCCTAACCCTAACCCTAGCCCTAACCCTAACCCTAACCCTAACCCTAACCCTAACCCTAACCCTAGCCCTAGCCCTAACACTAACACTAACCCTATCCCTATCCCTATCCCTATCCCTATCCCTATCCCTATTCCTATCCCTATCCCAAGCCCTAGCCCTAGCTCTAACACTACAACTAACCCTAGCCCTACCCCTAAACCTGCCCCTAAGCCTAACCCTAACCCTACACCTAAACCTAACCCTAACCCTAACCCTAACCCTAACCCTAACACTAACCCTAGCCCTAGCCCTAGCCCTAGCCCTAGCCCTAACCCTAACACAAACCCTAGCCCTAGCCCTAGCCCTCGCCCTAAACCTAACCCTAACCCTAACCCTAACCCTAGCCCTAGCCCTAACCCTACCCTAAACCGTACCTGAACTCTAGCCCTAACCCTTGCCCTAACTCTAACCCTAACCCTAACCCTAACCCTAACCCTAACCATAGCCGTAACCCTAACACTACCCTAATCCTACCCCTACCCCTACCCCTAACCCTAGCCGTAGCCCTGACCCTAATGCTAACCCTGGCCCTAACACTAACCCTAACCCTCACCCTAACCCTAGCCCTGACCCTCACCCTAACCCCAACCCTAACCCTAACCCTAACTCTAACTCTAAGCATAGCCCTTGCCCTAACCCTTGCCCTAGCCCTAGCCCTGGCCCTAACCCTCACCCTAACCCTAACCCTAACCCTAACCCTAACCATAGCCCTTGCCTAACCCTTGCCCTAGCCCTAGCCCTAACCCTCACCCTAACCCTCACCCTAACCCTAACCCTAACCCTAACCCTAACCCTAACCCTAACCATAGCCCTTGCCTAACCCTTGCCCTAGCCCTAGCCCTAGCCCTAACCCTAACCCAAGCCCTAACCCTAGCCCTAACACTAGCCCTAACCTTAGCCCTAACTGTAGCCCTAGCAGTAACCCTAGCCCTAGCCCGAACACTAACCCTAACACAAACCCTAACCCTAACCCTAACTCTAACCTTAACCCTAACCCTAACCTTAACCCTAACCCTAACCCTCGACCTAACCCTAGCCCTAACCCTAATCCTAACGCTAACCATAACCCTAACCCTAACAAAAAACCGTATCCCTAAACCTAAATCTCACCCTAACACTAGCCTTAGCCCTAACCCTCTCACTAACTGTAACCTAACCCTAATCCTAGCCTAAACTCTATCCCTAGCCCTAACCCTAACCCAACACCTACCACTAACCCTAACGCTAACCCAAACCCTAACCAGAACCAGAACCGTAACCCTAGACCTAACCCGAGCCCTAAACCTAACCCTAGCCCTAACCCTAAACCTAAGCCTAACCCTAGCGCTAACCCTAACCCTAACCCTAAACCTAACTATAGCCTTAACCCTAAGCCTAGGCCTAGACCTACCCCTACCCCTACCCCTACCCCTAAACCAAACTGTAACCCTAAACTGAAACTGAACCCTAACCCTAACCCTAGCCCTAGCTCTAGTTCTAAACCTAGCCCTAACCCTGACCCTAGCCCTAGCCCTAACCCTAGACCTTTCCCTAACCCAAAGCCTACCACTAACCCTAATACAAACCCTAACCATAACCGTAGCCCTAACCCTAATGCTTACCCTAGCCCTAACACTAACCAGAACCCTCACCCTAACCCTAGCCCTCACCCTATACCTAACCCTAACCCTAACCCTAACCCTTGCCCTAGCCCAAGCCCTAGCCATAGCCCTAACCCTAACACTAGCCCTAGCCTTAGCCCTAACCCTTGTCCGAGCCCTAACCCTAACCATAGCCGTAACCCTAACCCTACCCTAATCCTACCCCTACCCCTTCCCATAACCCTAACCGTAGCCCTGACCCTAAAGCTAACCCTGGCCCTAACACTAACCCTAACCCTCACCCTAACCCTAGTCCTGACCCTCACCCTAACCCCAACCGTAACCCTAACCCGATCTCTAACCCTAACCATAGCCATTGCCCTAACCCTTGCCCTAGCCCTAGCCCTAGCCCGAGCCCTAACCCTCACCCTAACCCTAACCCTAACCCTAACCCTAACCCTAACCATAGCCCTTGCCCTAACCCTTGCCCTAGCCCTAGCCCTAGCCCTAACCCTAACCCTAACCCAAGCCCTACCCCTAGCCCTAACCCTAGCCCTTACCGTAGCCCTAGCAGTAACCCTAGCCCTAGCCTGAACACTAACCCTAACCCAAACCCTAACCCTAACCCTAAACCTAACTCTAACCTTAACCCTAACCCTAACCCTAACCCTAACCCTAACCCTAACCCTAACCCTCCACCTAACCCTAGCCCTAACCCTAATCCTAACGCTAACCATAACCCTAACCCTAACAAAAAACCATATCCCTAAACCTAACTCTCACCCTAACACTAGCCTTAGCCCTAACCCTCTCACTAACTGTAACCCTAACCCTAATCCTAGCCTAAACTCTATCCCTAGCCCTAACCCTAACCCAACACCTACCACTAACCCTAACGCTAACCCAAACCCTAACCAGAACCAGAACCGTAACCCTAACCCTAACCCGAGCCCTAAACCTAACCCTAGCCCTAACCCTAACCCTAAGCCTAACCCTAGCGCTAACCCTAACCCTAACCCTAACACTAACTATAGCCTTAACCCAAACCCTAGGCCTAGACCTAACCCTACCCCTACCCCTACCCCTAAACCAAACTGTAACCCTAAACTAAAACTGAACCCTAACCCTAACCCTAGCCCTAGCTCTAGTTTTAAACCTAGCCCTAACCCTGACCCTAGCCCTAGCCCTAACCCTAGACCTTACCCTAACTCAAAGCCTACCACTAACCCTAACACAAACCCTAACCATAACCGTAGACCTAACCCTAATGCTAACCCTAACCCTAGCCCTAACACTAACCAGAACCCTCACCCTAACCCTAGCCCTCACCCTATACCTAACCCGAACCCTAAACCTTAACCCTAACCCTAACCCTAACCTAAGCCCTAACCCTAGCCCTAACGCTAGCCCTATACGTAGCCCTAGCCCTAGCCCTAGCCCTAACCCTAGCCCTAGCCCGAACCTGAACCCGAACCCTAACCCTAACCCTAACCCTAACCCTAACCCTAACCCTAGCCCAAAGCGTCACCCTAACGATAACCCTAACCCTAGACCTAACCCTAACCCTAACCCTAAACCTCACCCTAGCCCTAACCCTAACCCTAACCCTAACCCTAACTCTAACCCTAAGCATAGCCCTTGCCCTAACCCTTGCCCTAGCCCTAGCCCTAGCCCTAACCCTCACCCTAACCCTAACCCTAACCCTAACCCTAACCCTAACCATAGCCCTTGCCTAACCCTTGCCCTAGCCCTAGCCCTAGCCCTAACCCTAACCCAAGCCCTAACCCTAGCCCTAACCCTAACCCTAACCCTAACCTTAGCCCTAACTGTAGCCCTAGCAGTAACCCTAGCCCTAGCCCGAACACTAACCCTAACCCTAACACAAACCCTAACCCTAACCCTAACTCTAACCTTAACCCTAACCCTAACCTTAACCCTAACCCTAACCCTCGACCTAACCCTAGCCCTAACCCTAATCCTAACGCTAACCATAACCCTAACCCTAACAAAAAACCGTATCCCTAAACCTAAATCTCACCCTAACACTAGCCTTAGCCCTAACCCTCTCACTAACTGTAACCTAACCCTAATCCTAGCCTAAACTCTATCCCTAGCCCTAACCCTAACCCAACACCTACAACTAACCGTAACGCTAACCCAAACCCTAACCAGAACCAGAACCGTAACCCTAAACCTAACCCGAGCCCTAAACCTAACCCTAGCCCTGACCCTAACACTAAGCCTAACCCTAGCGCTAACCCTAACCCTAACCCTAAACCTAACTATAGCCGTAACCCTAACCCTAGGCCTAGACCTAACCCTACCCCTATGCCTACCCCTAAAACAAACTGTAACCCTAAACTGAAACTGAACCCTAACCCTAACCCTAGCCCTAGCTCTAGTTCTATACCTAGCCCTAACCCTTACCCTAGCCCTAGCCCTAACCCTAGACCTTACCCTAACCCAAAGCCTACCACTAACCCTAATACAAAGCCTAACCATAGCCGTAACCCTAACCCTACCCTAATCGTACCCCTACCCCTACCCCTAACCCTAACCGTAGCCCTGACCCTAATGCTAACCCTGGCCCTAACACTAACCCTAACCCTCACCCTAACCCTAGTCCTGACCCTCACCCTAACCCCAACCGTAACCCTAACCCGAACTCTAACCCTAATCATAGTCCTTGCCCTAACCCTTGCCCTAGCCCTAGCCCTAGCCCTAGCCCTAACCCTCACCCTAAACCTAACCCTAAACCTAACCCTAACACTAACCATAGCCCTTGCCCTAACCCTTGCCCTAGCCCTAGCCCTAGCCCGAACCCTAACCCTAACCCAAGCCCTAACCCTAGCCCTAACCCTAGCCCTAACCGTAGCCCTAGCAGTAACCCTAGCCCTAGCCCGAACACTAACCCTAACCCTAACCCTAACCCTAACCCTAACCCTAACCGTCGACCTAACCCTAGCCCTAACCCTAATCCTAACGCTAACCATAACCCTAACCCTAACAAAAAACCATATCCCTAAACCTAAATCTCTCCCTAACACTAGCCTTAGCCCTAACCCTCTCACTAACTGTAACCCTAACCCTAATCCTAGCCCTAGCTCTAGTTCTAACCCTAGCCCTAACCCTTACCCTAGCCCTAGCCCTAACCCTAGACCTTATCCTAGCCCTATCCGTAGCCCTAGCCCTAGCCCTAACCCTAGCCCTAGCCCGAACCCTAACCCTAACCCTAACCCTAACCCTAACCCTAAGCCTAGCCCAAAGCGTCACCCTAACGATAACCCTAACCCTAGAACTAACCCTAACCCTAACCCTAACCCTAAAACTCACCCTAGCCCTAACCCTAACCCAAACCCTTACCCTAACCCTAACCCTAACCCAAACAGTATCCCTAACCCTAAGCATAACCCTAGGCTTAGCCCTAACCCTCTCACTTACAATAACCCTAACCCTAACCCTAGCCCCAACCCTGACCCTAGCCCTAACCCTAACCCAACCCCTACCACTAACCCTAACCCTAACCCAAACCCTAACCATAACCGTAACCCTAACCCTAACCCGAGCCCTAAACCTAACCCTATCCCTAACCCTAAACGTAACCCTAGCGCTAACCCTAACGCTAACCCTAACCCTAAACCTAACCTTAGCCCTAATTCTAACCCTAGGCCTAGCCCTAACCCTAGCCCTAGCCCTACCCTACCCCTACCCCTAACTCAAACTGTAACCCTAAACTGAACCTGAACCCTAACGCTAGCCCTAACTCTAGCTCTAACGCATGTCCTAACCGTTACCCTAGCCCTAGCCCTAGCCCTAAGACTAGCCCTAGCCCTAATCCTAACCCTAACCCTAACCCAAACCCTAACCCAAACCCTAGTCCTAACCCTAACCCAAAGCCTACCACTAAACCTAACCAAAACCCTAACCATAATCATAAACCTAACCCTAACCCTAGCCCTAACCCTAATGATAACCCTAGCCCTAACCCAAACCCTAAAACTAACCCTCACCCTAAACCTAGCCCTCACCCTAACCCTAACTCTACTCCTAACCCTAAACCTCACCGAAACCTAACCCTAGCCATAACACTAGCCCTAACCATAGCCCTAGCCCTAGCCCTAACCCTAACCCTAACCCTAACCCTAACCCTAACCCTTAACCTAAACCTAACTCTAACGCTAACGCCAGCCCTAACCCTAATGCTAACCCTAGCCGTAACCCTCACCGTCACCCTCACCCTAACCATAGCCCTCACACTGACCCTAACCCTAACCGTAACAATAGCCCTTGACCTAACCCTTGCCCTAGCCCTAGCCCTATCCCTATCCCTAGTCCTATCCCTATCCCTATCCCTATCCCTATCCCTATCCCTATCCCAAGTCCTAGCCCTAGCCCTAGCCCTAACCCTAACCCTAACCCTAACCCAAACCCAAGCCCTAACCCTAGCCGTAGCCCTAACCCCACCCTAACCCTAACCCGAACTCTATCCCTAACCCGAACCCTAGCCCTAACCCTAACCCTAGCCTTAGACCTAGCCCTAGCCCTATCCCTAGCCCTATCCCGAGCCTTAACCCTAAATCTAACCCTAGCCCAGACCCGATCCCTAAACCTATCGCTAGCCCTAAACCTAACCCTAGCCCTAACCCTAACCCTAACCCTAACCCTACCCCTAACCCTACCCCTAACCCCAGCCCTCGCGCTAACCCTAATCCTAACCCTACCCCTACCCCTAACCCTAGCCCTAGTGCTAACCCTAACGCTAACCCTAACCCTAGCCCTAGCCCTAGCTTTAACCTTAGCCCGAGCCCTAGCCCTAGCCCTAAACCTAACCCCAACCGCAACCCTAACCCTAACCCAAACCATAAATCTACCCCAAACCCTAACCCTAACCCTAACCCGAACCGAACCCGAACTCAAACCCTAACCCTAACCCCAACCCCAACCCTAGCCCTAACTCTAACCCTAACCCTAACCCTAACCATAACCCTAACCGTAACCCTAACCGTAACCCCAAACCTAATCCTAGCCCTAGCCCTAACATTAACCCTAACCCTAGCCCTAACCCTAGACCTTACCCTAACCCAAAGCCTACCACTAACCCTAATACAAACCCTAACCATAACCGTAGCCCTAACCCTAATGCTTACCCTAGCCCTAACACTAACCAGAACCCTCACCCTAACCCTAGCCCTCACCCTATACCTAACCCTAACCCTAACCCTAACCCTAACCGTTGCCCTAGCCGAAGCCCTAGCCATACCTCTAACCCTAACACTAGCCCTAGCCTTAGCCCTAACCCGTGTCCGAGCCCTAACCCTAACCATAGCCGTAACCCTAACCCTACCCTAATCCTACCCCTACCCCTACCCGTAACCCTAACTGTAGCCCTGACCCTAATGCTAACCCTGGCCCTAACACTAACCCTAACCCTCACCCTAACCCTAGTCCTGACCCTCACCCTAACCCCAACCGTAACCCTAACCCGAACTCTAACCCTAACCATAGCCCTTGCCCTAACCCTTGCCCTGGCCCTAGCCCTAGCCCTAGCCCTAGCCCTAGCCCTAACCCTCACCCTCACCCTAACCCTAACCCTAACCCTAACCATAGCCCTTGCCCTAACCCTTGCCCTAGCCCTAGCCCTAGCCCTAGCCCTAACCCTAAACCTAACCCAAGCCCTAACCCTAGCCCTAACCCTAGGCCTAACCGTAGCCCTAGCAGTAACCCTAGCCCTAGCCCTAGCCGGAACACTAACCCTAACCCTAACCCAAACCCTAACCCTAACCCTAACTCTAACCTTAACCCTAAACCTAACCATAACCCTAACCCTAACCCTAACCCTAACCCTCGACCTAACCCTAGCCCTAACCCTAATCCTAACGCTAACCATAACCCTAACCCTGACAAAAAAACATATCCCTAAACCTAAATCTCACCCTAACCCTAGTCTTAGCCCTATCCCTCTCACTAACTGTAACCCTCACCCTAACCCTAACCCTAACCCTAACCCTAACCCTAACCCTAACCATAGCCCTTGCCTAACCCTTGCCCTAGCCCTAGCCCTAGCCCTAACCCTAACCCAAGCCCTAACCCTAGCCCTAACCCTAGCCCTAACCTTAGCCCTAACTGTAGCCCTAGCAGTAACCCTAGCCCTAGCCTGAACACTAACCCTAACCCTAACACAAACCCTAACCCTAACCCTAACTCTAACCTTAACCCTAACCCTAACCTTAACCCTAACCCTAACCCTCGACCTAACCCTAGCCCTAACCCTAATCCTAACGCTAACCATAACCCTAACCCTAACAAAAAACCGTATCCCTAAACCTAAATCTCACCCTAACACTAGCCTTAGCCCTAACCCTCTCACTAACTGTAACCTAACCCTAATCCTAGCCTAAACTCTATCCCTAGCCCTAACCCTAACCCAACACCTACCACTAACCGTAACGCTAACCCAAACCCTAACCAGAACCAGAACCGTAACCCTAAACCTAACCCGAGCCCTAAACCTAACCCTAGCCCTAACCCTAACCCTAAGCCTAACCCTAGCGCTAACCCTAACCCTAACCCTAAACCTAACTATAGCCTTAACCCTAACCCTAGGCCTAGACCTAACCCTACCCCTACCCCTAAACCAAACTGTAACCCTAAACTGAAACTGAACCCTAACCCTAACCCTAGCCCTAGCTCTAGTTCTAAACCTAGCCCTAAACCTTACCCTAGCCCTAGCCCTAACCCTAGACCTTACCCTAACCCAAAGCCTACCACTAACCCTAATACAAACCCTCGCCCTAACCGTAGCCCTCACCCTATACCTAACCCTAACCCTAACCCTAACCCTTGCCCTAGCCCAAGCCCTAGCCATAGCCCTAACCCTAACACTAGCCCTAGCCTTAGCCCTAACCCTTGTCCGAGCCCTAACCCTAACCATAGCCGTAACCCTAACCCTACCCTAATCCTACCCCTACCCCTTCCCATAACCCTAACCGTAGCCCTGACCCTAATGCTAACCCTGGCCCTAACACTAACCCTAACCCTCACCCTAACCCTAGTCCTGACCCTCACCCTAACCCCAACCGTAACCCTAACCCGATCTCTAACCCTAACCATAGCCCTTGCCCTAACCCTTGCCCTAGCCCTAGCCCTAGCCCGAGCCCTAACCCTCACCCTAACCCTAACCCTAACCCTAACCATAGCCCTAGCCCTAGCCCTAACCCTAACCCTAACCCAAGCCCTACCCCTAGCCCTAACCCTAGCCCTTACCATAGCCCTAGCAGTAACCCTAGCCCTAGCCTGAACACTAACCCTAACCCAAACCCTAACCCTAACCCTAACCCTAACTCTAACCTTAACCCTAACCCTAACCCTAACCCTAACCCTAACCCTAACCCTAACCCTAACCCTAACCCTCGACCTAACCCTAGCCCTAACCCTAATCCTAACGCTAACCATAACCCTAACCCTAACAAAAAACCATATCCCTAAACCTAACTCTCACCCTAACACTAGCCTTAGCCCTAACCCTCTCACTAACTGTAACCCTAACCCTAATACTAGCCTAAACTCTATCCCTAGCCCTAACCCTAACCCAACACCTACCACTAACCCTAACGCTAACCCAAACCCTAACCGGAACCAGAACCGTAACCCTAACCCTAACCCGAGCCCTAAACCTAACCCTAGCCCTAACCCTAACCCTAAGCCTAACCCTAGCGCTAACCCTAACCCTAACCCTAAACCTAACTATAGCCTTAACCCAAACCCTAGGCCTAGACCTAACCCTACCCCTACCCCTACCCCTAAACCAAACTGTAACCCTAAACTAAAACTGAACCCTAACCCTAACCCTAGCCCTAGCTCTAGTTCTAAACCTAGCCCTAACCCTGACCCTAGCCCTAGCCCTAACCCTAGACCTTACCCTAACTCAAAGCCTACCACTAACCCTAACACAAACCCTAACGATAACCGTAGACCTAACCCTAATGCTAACCCTAGCCCTAACACTAACCAGAACCCTCACCCTAACCCTAGCCCTCACCCTATACCTAACCCTAACCCTAAACCTAACCCTTGCCCTAGCCCAAGCCCTAGCCATAGCCCTAACCCTAACACTAGCCCTAGCCTTAACCCTAACCCTTATCCGAGCCCTAACCCTAACCATAGCCATAACCCTAACCCTACCCTAATCCTACCCCGACCCCTTCCCATAACCCTAACCGTAGCCCTGACCCTAATGCTAACCCTGGCCCTAACACTAACCCTAACCCTCACCCTAACCCTAGTCCTGACCCTCACCCTAACCCCAACCGTAACCCTAACCCGATCTCTAACCCTAATCATAGCCCTTGCCCTAACCCTTGCCCTAACCCTTGCCCTAGCCCTAGCCCTAGCCCTAGCCCTAACCCTCACCCTAACCCTAACCCTAACCCTAACCCTAACCATAGCCCTTGCCCTAACCCTTGCCCTAGCCCTAGCCCTAGACCTAAAACTAACCCTAACCCAAGCCCTAACCCTAGCCCTAACCCTAGCCCTAACCGTAGCCCTAGCAGTAACCCTAGCCCTAGCCCGAACACTAACCCTAACCCTAACCCAAACCCTAACGCTAACCCTAACTCTAACCTTAACCCTAACCCTAACCCTAACCCTAACCCTAACCCTAACCCTAACCCTAACCCTCGACCTAACCCTAGCCCTAACCCTAATCCTAACGCTAACCATAACCCTAACCCTAACAAAAAAACATATCCCTAAACCTAAATCTCACCCTAACACTAGGCTTAGCCCTAACCCTCTCACTAACTGTAACCCTAACCCTAATCCTAGCCTAAACTCTATCCCTAGCCCTAACCCTAACCCAACACCTACCACTAACCCTAACGCTAACCCAAACCCTAACCAGAACCGTAACCCTAACCCTAACCCGAGCCCTAAACCTAACCCTAGCCCTAACCCTAACCCTAAGCCTAACCCTAGCGCTAACCCTAACCCTAACCCTAAACCTAACTTTAGCCTTAACCCTAACCCTAGGCCTAGACCTACCCCTACCCCTACCCCTACCCCTACCCATAAACCAAACTGTAACCCTAAACTAAAACTGAACCCTAACCCTAACCTTAGCCCTAGCTCTAGTTCTACCCCTAGCCCTAACCCTTACCCTAGCCCTAGCCCTAACCCTAGACCTTACCCTAACTCAAAGCCTACCACTAACCCTAACACAAATCCTAACCATAACCGTAGCCCTAACCTTAATGCTAACCCTAGCCCTAACACTAACCAGAACCCTCAACCTAACCCTAGCACTCACCCTATACCTAACCCGAACCCTAACCCTAACCCTAACCCTAACCTAAGCCCTAACCCTAGCCCTAACCCTAGCCCTATCCGTAGCCCTAGCCCTAGCCCTAACCCTAGCCCTAGCCCTAACCCTAGACCTTACCCTAACTCAAAGCCTACCACTAACCCTAACACAAACCCTAACCATAACCGTAGCCCTAACCCTAATGCTAACCCTAGCCCTAACACTAACCAGAACCCTCACCCTAGCCCTAGCCCTAGCCCTAACCCTAGCCCTAGCCCGAACCCTAAGCCTAAGCCTAAGCCTAAGCCTAACCCTAACCCTAACCCTAACCCTAGCCCAAAGCGTCACCCTAACGATAACCCTAACCCTAGAGCTAACCCTAACCCTAACCCTAACCCTTACCCTAACCCTAACCCTAACCCAAACAGTATCCCTAACCCTAAGCATAACCCTAGGCTTAGCCCTAACCCTCTCACTTACAATAACCCTAACCCTAACCCTAGCCCCAACCCTGACCCTAGCCCTAACCCTAACCCAACCCCTACCACTAACCCTAACCCTAACCCTAACCATAACCGTAACCCTAACCCTAACCCGAGCCCTAAACTTAACCCTATCCCTAACCCTAAACGTAACCCTAGCGCTAACCCTAACGCTAAGCCTAAGCCTAAACCTAACCTTAGCCCTAATTCTAACCCTAGGCCTAGCCCTAACCCTAGCCCTAGCCCTACCCTACCCCTACCCCTAACTCAAACTGTAACCCTAAACTGAACCTGAACCCTAACGCTAGCCCTAAATCTAGCTCTAACGCATGTCCTAACCATTAACCTAGCCCTAGCCCTAGCCCTAACACTAGCCCTAGCCCTAATCCTAACCCTAACCCTAACCCAAACCCTAACCCAAACCCTAGCCCTAACCCTAACCCAAACCCTACCACTAAACCTAACCAAAACCCTAACCATAATCATAAACCTAACCCTAACCCTAGCCCTAACCCTAATGATAACCCTAGCCCTAACCCAAACCCTAAAACTAACCCTCACCCTAAACCTAGCCCTCACCCTAACCCTAACTCTACTCCTAACCCTAAACCTCACCGAACCCTAACCCTAGCCATAACGCTAGCCCTAACCGTAGGTCTAGCCCTAGCCCTAACCCTAACCCTAACCCTAACCCTAACCCTAAACCTAAACCTAACTCTAACGCTAACGCTAACGCCAGCCCTAACCCTAATGCTAACCCTAGCCGTAACCCTCATCCTCACCCTCACCCTAACCATAGCCCTCACACTGACCCTAACCCTAACTGTAACAATAGCCCTCGACCTAACCCTAGCCCTAACCCTAATCCTAACGCTAACCATAACCCTAACCCTAACAAAAAAACATATCCCTAAACCTAAATCTCACCCTAACACTAGCCTTAGCCCTAACCCTCTCACTAACTGTAACCCTAACCCTAATCCTAGCCTAAACTCTATCCCTAGCCCTAACCCTAACCCAACACCTACCACTAACCCTAACCCTAACGCTAACCCAAACCCTAACCAGAACCAGAACCGTAACCCTAACCCTAACCCGAGTCCTAAACTTAACCCTAGCCCTAACCCTAACCCTAAGCCTAACCCTAGCGCTAACCCTAACCCTAACCCTAAACCTAACTATAGCCTTAACCCAAACCCTAGGCCTAGACCTACCCCTACCCCTACCCCTACCCCTAAACCAAACTGTAACCCTAAACTAAAACTGAACCCTAACCCTAACCCTAGCCCTAGCTCTAGTTCTAAACCTAGCCCTAACCCTGACACTAGCCCTAGCCCTAACCCTAGACCTTACCCTAACTCAAAGCCTACCACTAACCCTAACACAAACCCTAACCATAACCGTAGCCCTAACCCTAATGCTAACCCTAGCCCTAACACTAACCAGAACCCTCACCCTAACCCTAGCCCTCACCCTATACCTAACCCGAACCATAAACCTAACCCTAACCCTAACCCTAACCTAAGACCTAACCCTAGCCCTAACCCTAGCCCTATCCGTAGCCCTAGCCCTAGCCCTAACCCTAGCCCTAGCCCGAACACGAACCCGAACCCTAACCCTAACCCTAACCCTAACCCTAACCCTAGCCCAAAGCGTCACCCTAACGATAACCCTAACCCTAGACCTAACCCTAACCCTAACCCTAACCCTAAACCTCACCCTAGCCCTAACCCTAACCCTAACCCTAGCCCCAACCCTGACCCTAGCCCTAACCCTAACCCAACCCCTACCACTAACCCTAACCCTAACCCAAACCCTAACCATAACCGTAACCCTAACCCTAACCCGAGCCCTAAACCTAACGCTATCCCTAACCCTAAACGTAACCCTAGCGCTAACCCTAACGCTAACCCTAACCCTAAACCTAACCTTAGCCCTAATTCTAACCCTAGGCCTAGCCCTAACCCTAGCCCTAGCCCTACCCTACCCCTACCCCTAACTCAAACTGTAACCCTAAACTGAACCTGAACCCTAACGCTAGCCCTAAATCTAGCTCTAACGCATGTCCTAACAGTTACCCAGCCCTAGCCCTAGCCCTAAGACTAGCCCTAGCCCTAATCCTAACCCTAACCCTAACCCTAACCCTAACCCAAGCCCTAACCCTAGCCGTAGCCCTAACCCCACCCTAACCCTAACCCGAACCCTAGCCCTAACCCGAACCCTAGCCCTAACCGTAACGCTAACCCTAGCCCTAGACCTAGCCCTAGCCCTATCCCTAGCCCTAGCCCGAGCCGTAACCCTAAACCTAACCCTAGCCCAGACCCTATCCCTAAAACTATCCCTACCCCTAAACCTAACCCTAGCCCTAACCCTAACCCTAACCCTAACCCTACCCCTACCCCTAACCCTAGCCCTAGCACTAACCCTACCCCTACCCCTACCCCTACCCCTAACCCTAACCCTAGCCCTAGCGCTAACCCTAACGCTAACCCTAACCCTAGCCCTAGTCCTAGCTTTAACCCTAGCCCTAGCCCTAGCCCTAGCCCTAGCCCTAAACCTAACCCCAACCCCAACCCTAACCCTAACCCTAACCCTAACCCTAACC
>NC_139475.1:23050000-23055000 GCF_057233095.1 Heloderma suspectum | reverse complement strand
TAACCCAACACCTACCACTAACCCTAACGCTAACCCAAACCCTAACCAGAACCAGAACCGTAACCCTAACCCTAACCCTAACCCTAACCCTAACCCTAACCCTAACCATAGCCCTTGCCTAACCCTTGCCCTAGCCCTAGCCCTAGCCCTAACCCTAACCCAAGCCCTAACCCTAGCCCTAACCCTAACCCTAACCCTAACCCTAACCTTAGCCCTAACTGTAGCCCTAGCAGTAACCCTAGCCCTAGCCCGAACACTAACCCTAACACAAACCCTAACCCTAACCCTAACTCTAACCTTAACCCTAACCCTAACCTTAACCCTAACCCTAACCCTCCACCTAACCCTAGCCCTAACCCTAATCCTAACGCTAACCATAACCCTAACCCTAACAAAAAACCGTATCCCTAAACCTAAATCTCACCCTAACACTAGCCTTAGCCCTAACCCTCTCACTAACTGTAACCTAACCCTAATCCTAGCCTAAACTCTATCCCTAGCCCTAACCCTAACCCAACACCTACCACTAACCGTAACGCTAACCCAAACCCTAACCAGAACCAGAACCGTAACCCTAGACCTAACCCGAGCCCTAAACCTCACCCTAGCCTTAACCCTAACCCTAAGCCTAACCCTAGCGCTAACCCTAACCCTAACCCTAACCCTAACCCTAACCCTAGCCCTAACCCTAACCCTAACCCTAGCCCTAGCCCTAACCCTAGCCCTAGCCCTAACCCTAGACCTTACCCTAACTCAAAGCCTACCACTAACCCTAACACAAACCCTAACCATAACCGTAGCCCTAACCCTAATGCTAACCCTAGCCCTAACACTAACCAGAACCCTCACCCTAGCCCTAGCCCTAACCCTAGCCCTAGCCCGAACCCTAAGCCTAAGCCTAAGCCTAACCCTAACCCTAACCCTAGCCCAAAGCGTCACCCTAACGATAACCCTAACCCTAGAGCTAACCCTAACCCTAACCCAAACCCTAACCCAAACCCTAGCCCTAACTCTAACCCTAACCCTAACCCTAACCCTAACCGTAACCCCAAACCTAACCCTAGCCCTAGCCCTAACATTAACCCTAACCCTAGCCATAGCCTTAATCCTCACCCTAACCCTAACCCAAACCCTAACCCAAACCCTAGCCCTAACCCTAACCCAAAGCCTACCACTAAACCTAACCAAAACCCTAACCATAATCATAAACCTAACCCTAGCCCTAGCCCTAATCCTAATGATAACACTAGCCCTAACCCTAACCCTAAAACTAACCCTCACCCTAAACCTAGGCCTCACCCTAAACCCCAACCCTAACCCTAACCCTCACCAAGCCCTAACCCTAGCCCTAAGCCTAGCCCTAACCGTAGCCCTAGCCCCAGCCCTAACCCTAACCCTAACCCTTGCCCTAGCCCTAGCCCTAACCCTAACCCTAACCCAAGCCCTAACCCTAGCCCTAACCCTAGGCCTAACCGTAGCCCTAGCAGTAGCCCTAGCCCTAGCCCGAACACTAACCCTAACCCTAACCCAAACCCTAACCCTAACCCTAACTCTAACCTTAACCCCAACCCTAACCCTAACCCTAACCCTAACCCTAACCCTAACCCTAACCCTCGACCTAACCCTAGCCCTAACCCTAATCCTAACGCTTACCATAACCCTAAGCCTAACAAAAAACCATATCCCTAAACCTAAATCTCACCCTAACCCTAGCCTTAGCCCTAACCCTCTCACTAACTGTAACCCTAACCCTAATCCTAGCCCAAACCCTAACCCTAGCCCTAACCCAACCCCTACCACTAACCCTAACCCTAACCCAAACCCTAACCAGAACCGTAACCCTAAACCTAACACTAACCCGAGCCCTAAACCTGAACCTAACCCTCACCCTAACCATAACCCTAACCCTAGCGCTAATCCTAACTCTAACGCTAACCCTAAACCTAACCCTAGCCCTAGCCCTAACCCTAGGCCTAGCCGTAACCATACCCCTACCCCTACCCCTGCCCCTAACCCAAATTGTAACCCTAAACTGAACCTGAACCTGAACCCTAACCCTAGCCCTAGCTCTAGCTCTAACCCTAGCCCTAACCGTTACCCTAGCCCTAGCCCTAGCCCTAACCCTAGCCCTAATCCTAGCCCGAACCCTAACCCTAACCCTAGCCCTAACCCTAACCCTAACCCTAGCCCTAACCCTAACCCTAACCCTAACCCTAACCCTAACCCTAACCCTAGCCCTAGCCCTAACACTAACACTAACCCTATCCCTATCCCTATCCCTATCCCTATCCCTATCCCTATCCCTATTCCTATCCCTATCCCAAGCCCTAGCCCTAGCTCTAACACTACAACTAACCCTAGCCCTACCCCTAAACCTGCCCCTAAGCCTAACCCTAACCCTACACCTAAACCTAACCCTAACCCTAACCCTAACCCTAACACTAACCCTAGCCCTAGCCCTAGCCCTAGCCCTAACCCTAACACAAACCCTAGCCCTAGCCCTAGCCCTCGCCCTAAACCTAACCCTAACCCTAACCCTAACCCTAGCCCTAGCCCTAACCCTACCCTAAACCTTACCTGAACTCTAGCCCTAACCCTTGCCCTAACTCTAACCCTAACCCTAACCCTAACCCTAACTATAGCCGTAACCCTAACACTACCCTAATCCTACCCCTACACCCACCCCTACCCCTAACCCTAACCGTAGCCCTGACCCTAATGCTAACCCTGGCCCTAACACTAACCCTAACCCTCACCCTAACCCTAGCCCTGACCCTCACCCTAACCCCAACCCTAACCCTAACCCTAACTCTAACTCTAAGCATAGCCCTTGCCCTAACCCTTGCCCTAGCCCTAGCCCTGGCCCTAACCCTCACCCTAACCCTAACCCTAACCCTAACCCTAACCCTAACCCTAACCATAGCCCTTGCCTAACCCTTGCCCTAGCCCTAGCCCTAACCCTCACCCTAACCCTCACCCTAACCCTAACCCTAACCCTAACCCTAACCCTAACCATAGCCCTTGCCTAACCCTTGCCATAGCCCTAGCCCTAGCCCTAACCCTAACCCAAGCCCTAACCCTAGCCCTAACCCTAGCCCTAACCTTAGCCCTAACTGTAGCCCTAGCAGTAACCCTAGCCCTAGCCCGAACACTAACCCTAACACAAACCCTAACCCTAACCCTAACTCTAACCTTAACCCTAACCCTAACCTTAACCCTAACCCTAACCCTCGACCTAACCCTAGCCCTAACCCTAATCCTAAGGCTAACCATAACCCTAACCCTAACAAAAAACCGTATCCCTAAACCTAAATCTCACCCTAACACTAGCCTTAGCCCTAACCCTCTCACTAACTGTAACCTAACCCTAATCCTAGCCTAAACTCTATCCCTAGCCCTAACCCTAACCCAACACCTACCACTAACCGTAACGCTAACCCAAACCCTAACCAGAACCAGAACCGTAACCCTAGACCTAACCCGAGCCCTAAACCTAACCCTAGCCCTAACCCTAAACCTAAGCCTAACCCTAGCGCTAACCCTAACCCTAACCCTAAACCTAACTATAGCCTTAACCCTAAGCCTAGGCCTAGACATAACCCTACCCCTACCCCTACCCCTAAACCAAACTGTAACCCTAAACTGAAACTGAACCCTAACCCTAACCCTAGCCCTAGCTCTAGTTCTAAACCTAGCCCTAACCCTTACCCTAGCCCTAGCCCTAACCCTAGACCTTTCCCTAACCCAAAGCCTACCACTAACCCTAATACAAACCCTAACCATAACCGTAGCCCTAACCCTAATGCTTACCCTAGCCCTAACACTAACCAGAACCCTCACCCTAACCCTAGCCCTCACCCTATACCTAACCCTAACCCTAACCCTAACCCTTGCCCTAGCCCAAGCCCTAGCCATAGCCCTAACCCTAACACTAGCCCTAGCCTTAGCCCTAACCCTTGTCCGAGCCCTAACCCTAACCATAGCCGTAACCCTAACCCTACCCTAATCCTACCCCTACCCCTTCCCATAACCCTAACCGTAGCCCTGACCCTAATGCTAACCCTGGCCCTAACACTAACCCTAACCCTCACCCTAACCCTAGTCCTGACCCTGACCCTAACCCCAACCGTAACCCTAACCCGATCTCTAACCCTAACCATAGCCATTGCCCTAACCCTTGCCCTAGCCCTAGCCCTAGCCCGAGCCCTAACCCTCACCCTAACCCTAACCCTAACCCTAACCCTAACCCTAACCATAGCCCTTGCCCTAACCCTTGCCCTAGCCCTAGCCCTAGCCCTAACCCTAACCCTAACCCAAGCCCTACCCCTAGCCCTAACCCTAGCCCTTACCGTAGCCCTAGCAGTAACCCTAGCCCTAGCCTGAACACTAACCCTAACCCAAACCCTAACCCTAACCCTAAACCTAACTCTAACCTTAACCCTAACCCTAACCCTAACCCTAACCCTAACCCTAACCCTCGACCTAACCCTAGCCCTAACCCTAATCCTAACGCTAACCATAACCCTAACCCTAACAAAAAACCATATCCCTAAACCTAACTCTCACCCTAACACTAGCCTTAGCCCTAACCCTCTCACTAACTGTAACCCTAACCCTAATCCTAGCCTAAACTCTATCCCTAGCCCTAACCCTAACCCAACACCTACCACTAACCGTAACGCTAACCCAAACCCTAACCAGAACCAGAACCGTAACCCTAGACCTAACCCGAGCCCTAAACCTAACCCTAGCCCTAACCCTAAACCTAAGCCTAACCCTAGCGCTAACCTTAACCCTAACCCTAAACCTAACTATAGCCTTAACCCTAAGCCTAGGCCTAGACCTACCCCTACCCCTACCCCTACCCCTAAACCAAACTGTAACCCTAAACTGAAACTGAACCCTAACCCTAACCCTAGCCCTAGCTCTAGTTCTAAACCTAGCCCTAACCCTTACCCTAGCCCTAGCCCTAACCCTAGACCTTTCCCTAACCCAAAGCC
>NC_139475.1:23027500-23047500 GCF_057233095.1 Heloderma suspectum | reverse complement strand
AACCCGAACCATAGCCCTAACCCTAACCCTAACCCTAGCCCTAGCCCTAGCCCTAGCCCTAGCCCTAGCCCTAGCCCTATACCTAGCCCTAGCCCGAGCCTTAACCCTAAACCTAACCCTAGCCCAGACCCTATCCCTAAACCTATCCCTACCCCTACACCTAACCCTATCCCTAACCCTAAACGTAACCCTAGCGCTAACCCTAGCGCTAACCCTAACCCTAAACCTAACCTTAGCCCTAATTGTAACCCTAGGCCTAGCCCTAACCCTAGCCCTAGCCCTACCCTACCCCTACCCCTAACTCAAACTGTAACCCTAAACTGAACCTGAACCCTAACGCTAGCCCTAACTCTAGCTCTAACGCATGTCCTAACCGTTACCCTAGCCCTAGCCCTAACACTAGCCCTAGCCCTAATCCTAACCCTAACCCTAACCCAAACCCTAACCCAAACCCTAGCCCTAACCCTAACCCAAAGCCTACCACTAAACCTAACCAAAACCCTAACCATAATCATAAACCTAAACCTAACCCTAGCCCTAACCCTAATGATAACCCTAGCCCTAACCCTAACCCTAAAACTAACCCTCACCCTAAACCTAGCCCTCACCCTAACCCTAACTCTACTCCTAACCCTAAACCTCACCAAACCCTAACCCTAGCCATAACGCAAGCCCTAACCGTAGGCCTAGCCCTAGCCCTAACCCTAACCCTAACCCTAACCCTAAACCTAAACCTAACTCTAATGCTAACGCTAACGCCAGCCCTAACCCTAATGCTAACCCTAGCCGTAACCCTCACCCTCACCCTAACCATAGCCCTCACACTGACCCTAAACTTAACCGTAACAATAGCCCTTGACCTAACCCTTGCCCTAGCCCTAGCCCTATCCCTATCCCTAGTCCTATCCCTATCCCCATCCCTATCCCTAGTCCTATCCCTAGCCCTAACCCTAACCCAAGCCCAAACCCTAGCCGTAGCCCTAACCCCACCCTAACCCTAACCCGAACTCTAGCCCTAACCCGAACCCTAGCCCTAACCCTAACACTAACCCTAGCCCTAGCCCTAGCCCTAGCCCTAGCCCTAGCCCTAGCCCTAGCCCGAGCCTTAACCCTAAACCTAACCCTAGCCCAGACCCTATCCCTAAACCTATCCCTACCCCTAAACCTAACCCTAGCCCTAGCCCTAACCCTAACCCTAACCCTAGTCCTAGCGCTAACCCTAACGCTAACCCTAACCCTAGCCCTAGCCCTACCCCTAACCCTAGCCCTAGCCCTAAACCTAACCCCAACCCCAACCCTAACCCTAACCCAAACCATAAACCTACCCCAAACCCTAACCCTAACCCTAACCCGAACCGAACCCGAACTCAAACCCTAACCCCAACCCCAACCACAACACAACACCAACCGCAACCACAACCGTAAACCTAATCCTAACCCTAACCCTAACCCTAACCTCTACCCCAACCCTAGCCCTAACTCTAACCCTAACCCTAACCGTAACCCTAACCGTAACCCCAAACCTAACCCTAGCCCTAGCCCTAACATTAACCCTAACCCTAGCCCTAACCCTAGACCTTACCCTAACCCAAAGCCTACCACTAACACTAATACAAACCCTAACCATAACCGTTGCCCTAACCCTAATGCTTACCCTAGCCCTAACACTAACCAGAACCCTCACCCTAACCCTAGCCCTTACCCTATACCTAACCTTAACCCTAACCCTTGCCCTAGCCCAAGACCTAGCCATAGCCCTAACCCTAACACTAGCCCTAGCCTTAGACCTAACCCTTGTCTGAACTCTAACCCTAACCATAGCCCTTGCCCTAACCCTTGCCCTAGCCCTAGCCCGAGCCCTAGCCCTAGCCCTAACCCTAACCCTAGCCCTAACCCTAGGCCTAACCGTAGCCCTAGCAGTAACCCTAGCCCTAGCCCTAGCCCGAACACTAACCCTAACCCTAACCCAAACCCTAACCCTAACCCTAACTCTAACCTTAACCCTAACCCTAGCCCTAACCCTAACCCTAAGCCTAACCCTAGCGCTAACCCTAACCCTAACCCTAACCCTAACCCTAACCCTAGCCCTAACCCTAACCCTAACCCTAGCCCTAGCCCTAACCCTAGCCCTAGCCCTAACCCTAGACCTTACCCTAACTCAAAGCCTACCACTAACCCTAACACAAACCCTAACCATAACCGTAGCCCTAACCCTAATGCTAACCCTAGCCCTAACACTAACCAGAACCCTCACCCTAGCCCTAGCCCTAACCCTAGCCCTAGCCCGAACCCTAAGCCTAAGCCTAACCCTAACCCTAACCCTAACCCTAGCCCAAAGCGTCACCCTAACGATAACCCTAACCCTAGAGCTAACCCTAACCCTAACCCAAACCCTAACCCAAACCCTAGCCCTAACCCTAACCCAAAGCCTACCACTAAACCTAACCAAAACCCTAACCATAATCATAAACCTAACCCTAACCCTAGCCCTCACCCTAATGATAACCCTAGCCCTAACCCTAACCCTAAAACTAACCCTCACCCCTAACCTAGCCCTCACCCTCACCCTAACTCTACTCCTAACCCTAAACCTCACCGAACCCTAACCCTAGCCATAACGCTAGCCCTAACCGTAGCCCTAGCCCTAGCCCTAACCCTAACCCTAACCCTAAACCTAAACCTAACTCTAACGCTAACGCTAACGCCAGCCCTAACCCTAATGCTAACCCTAGCCGTAACCCTCACCCTCACCCACACCCTAACCATAGCCCTCACACTGACCCTAACCCTAACCGTAACAATAGCCCTTGACCTAACCCTTGCCCTAGCCCTATCCCTATCCCTAGTCCTAGCCCTAGCCCTAGCCCTATCCCTGTCCCTATCCCTAGTCCTAGCCCTAGCCCTAACCCTAGCCCTAGCCCTAACCCTAACCCTAACCCTAACCCTAAACATAATCCAAGCCCTAACCCTAGCCGTAGCCCTAACCCCACCCTAACCCTAACCCGAACTCTAGCCCTAACCCGAACCATAGCCCTAACCCTAACCCTAGCCCTAGCCCTAGCCCTAGCCCTAGCCCTAGCCCTATACCTAGCCCTAGCCCGAGCCTTAACCCTAAACCTAACCCTAGCCCAGACCCTATCCCTAAACCTATCCCTACCCCTACACCTAACCCTATCCCTAACCCTAAACGTAACCCTAGCGCTAACCCTAGCGCTAACCCTAACCCTAAACCTAACCTTAGCCCTAATTGTAACCCTAGGCCTAGCCCTAACCCTAGCCCTAGCCCTACCCTACCCCTACCCCTAACTCAAACTGTAACCCTAAACTGAACCTGAACCCTAACGCTAGCCCTAACTCTAGCTCTAACGCATGTCCTAACCGTTACCCTAGCCCTAGCCCTAACACTAGCCCTAGCCCTAATCCTAACCCTAACCCTAACCCAAACCCTAACCCAAACCCTAGCCCTAACCCTAACCCAAAGCCTACCACTAAACCTAACCAAAACCCTAACCATAATCATAAACCTAAACCTAACCCTAGCCCTAACCCTAATGATAACCCTAGCCCTAACCCTAACCCTAAAACTAACCCTCACCCTAAACCTAGCCCTCACCCTAACCCTAACTCTACTCCTAACCCTAAACCTCACCAAACCCTAACCCTAGCCATAACGCAAGCCCTAACCGTAGGCCTAGCCCTAGCCCTAACCCTAACCCTAACCCTAACCCTAAACCTAAACCTAACTCTAATGCTAACGCTAACGCCAGCCCTAACCCTAATGCTAACCCTAGCCGTAACCCTCACCCTCACCCTAACCATAGCCCTCACACTGACCCTAAACTTAACCGTAACAATAGCCCTTGACCTAACCCTTGCCCTAGCCCTAGCCCTATCCCTATCCCTAGTCCTATCCCTATCCCCATCCCTATCCCTAGTCCTATCCCTAGCCCTAACCCTAACCCAAGCCCAAACCCTAGCCGTAGCCCTAACCCCACCCTAACCCTAACCCGAACTCTAGCCCTAACCCGAACCCTAGCCCTAACCCTAACACTAACCCTAGCCCTAGCCCTAGCCCTAGCCCTAGCCCTAGCCCTAGCCCGAGCCTTAACCCTAAACCTAACCCTAGCCCAGACCCTATCCCTAAACCTATCCCTACCCCTAAACCTAACCCTAGCCCTAGCCCTAACCCTAACCCTAACCCTAGTCCTAGCGCTAACCCTAACGCTAACCCTAACCCTAGCCCTAGCCCTACCCCTAACCCTAGCCCTAGCCCTAAACCTAACCCCAACCCCAACCCTAACCCTAACCCAAACCATAAACCTACCCCAAACCCTAACCCTAACCCTAACCCGAACCGAACCCGAACTCAAACCCTAACCCCAACCCCAACCACAACACAACACCAACCGCAACCACAACCGTAAACCTAATCCTAACCCTAACCCTAACCCTAACCTCTACCCCAACCCTAGCCCTAACTCTAACCCTAACCCTAACCGTAACCCTAACCGTAACCCCAAACCTAACCCTAGCCCTAGCCCTAACATTAACCCTAACCCTAGCCCTAACCCTAGACCTTACCCTAACCCAAAGCCTACCACTAACACTAATACAAACCCTAACCATAACCGTTGCCCTAACCCTAATGCTTACCCTAGCCCTAACACTAACCAGAACCCTCACCCTAACCCTAGCCCTTACCCTATACCTAACCTTAACCCTAACCCTTGCCCTAGCCCAAGACCTAGCCATAGCCCTAACCCTAACACTAGCCCTAGCCTTAGACCTAACCCTTGTCTGAACTCTAACCCTAAACATAGCCCTTGCCCTAACCCTTGCCCTAGCCCTAGCCCGAGCCCTAGCCCTAGCCCTAACCCTAACCCTAGCCCTAACCCTAGGCCTAACCGTAGCCCTAGCAGTAACCCTAGCCCTAGCCCTAGCCCGAACACTAACCCTAACCCTAACCCAAACCCTAACCCTAACCCTAACTCTAACCTTAACCCTAACCCTAACCCTAACCCTAACCCTCGACCTAACCCTAGCCCTAACCCTAATCGTAACGCTAACCATAACCCTAACCCTAACAAAAAAACATATCCCTAAACCTAAATCTCACCCTAACCCTAGCCTTAGCCCTAACCCTCTCACTAACTGTAACCCTAACCCTAATCCTAGCCCAAACCCTAACCCTAGCCCTAACCGAACCCCTACCACTAACCTTAACCCTAACCCAAACCCTAACCAGAACCGTAACCCTAATCCTAACACTAACCCGAGCCCTAAACCTGAACCTAGCCCTAACCCTAACCATAACCCTAACCCTAGCGCTAATCCTAACTCTAACGCTAACCCTAAACCTAACCCTAGCCCTAACCCTAACCCTAAGCCTAACCCTAGCGCTAACCCTAACCCTAACCCTAAACCTAACTTTAGCCTTAACCCTAACCCTAGGCCTACACCTAACCCTACCCCTACCCCTACCCATAAACCAAACTGTAACACTAAACTAAAACTGAACCCTAACCCTAACCTTAGCCCTAGCTCTACTTCTACCCCTAGCCCTAACCCTTACCCTAGCCCTAGCCCTAACCCTAGACCTTACCCTAACTCAAAGCCTACCACTAACACTAACACAAATCCTAACCATAACCGTAGCCCTAACCTTAATGCTAACCCTAGCCCTAACACTAACCAGAACCCTCAACCTAACCCTAGCCCTCACCCTATAACTAACCCGAACCCTAACCCTAACCCTAACCCTAACCTAAGCCCTAACCCTAGCCCTAACCCTAGCCCTATCCGTAGCCCTAGCCCTAGCCCTAACCCTAGCCCTAGCCCTAACCCTAGACCTTACCCTAACTCAAAGCCTACCACTAACCCTAACACAAACCCTAACCATAACCGTAGCCCTAACCCTAATGATAACCCTAGCCCTAACACTAACCAGAACCCTCACCCTAGCCCTAGCCCTAGCCCTAACCCTAGCCCTAGCCCGAACCCTAAGCCTAAGCCTAAGCCTAACCCTAACCCTAACCCTAGCCCAAAGCGTCACCCTAACGATAACCCTAACCCTAGAGCTAACCCTAACCCTAACCCTAACCCTAAACATCACCCTAGCCCTAACCCTAACCCTAACCCTTACCCTAACCCTAACCCTAACCCAAACAGTATCCCTAACCCTAAGCATAACCCTAGGCTTAGCCCTAACCCTCTCACTTACAATAACCCTAACCCTAACCCTAGCCCCAACCCTGACCCTAGCCCTAACCCTAACCCAACCCCTACCACTAACCCTAACCCTAACCCAAACCCTAACCCTAACCGTAACCCTAACCATAACCCGAGCCCTAAACCTAACCCTATCCCTAACCCTAAACGTAACCCTAGCGCTAACCCTAACGCTAACCCTAACCCTAAACCTAACCTTAGCCCTAATTCTAACCCTAGGCCTAGCCCTAACCCTAGCCCTAGCCCTACCCTAGCCCTACCCCTAACTCAAACTGTAACCCTAAACTGAACCTGAACCCTAACGCTAGCCCTAACTCTAGCTCTAACGCATGTCCTAACCGTTACCCTAGCCCTGGCCCTAGCCCTAACACTAGCCCTAGCCCTAACCCTAACCCTAACCCTAACCCTAAACATAACCCAAGCCCTAACCCTAGCCGTAGCCCTAACCCCACCCTAACCCTAACCCGAACTCTAGCCCTAACCCGAACCATAGCCCTAACCCTAACCCTAACCCTAGCCCTAGCCCTAGCCCTAGCCCTAGCCCTATACCTAGCCCTAGCCCGAGCCTTAACCCTAAACCTAACCCTAGCCCAGACCCTATCCCTAAACCTATCCCTACCCCTACACCTAACCCTATCCCTAACCCTAAACGTAACCCTAGCGCTAACCCTAGCGCTAACCCTAACCCTAAACCTAACCTTAGCCCTAATTGTAACCCTAGGCCTAGCCCTAACCCTAGCCCTAGCCCTACCCTACCCCTACCCCTAACTCAAACTGTAACCCTAAACTGAACCTGAACCCTAACGCTAGCCCTAACTCTAGCTCTAACGCATGTCCTAACCGTTACCCTAGCCCTAGTCCTAACACTAGCCCTAGCCCTAATCCTAACCCTAACCCTAACCCAAACCCTAACCCAAACCCTAGCCCTAACCCTAACCCAAAGCCTACCACTAAACCTAACCAAAACCCTAACCATAATCATAAACCTAACCCTAACCCTAGCCCTAACCCTAATGATAACCCTAGCCCTAACCCTAACCCTAAAACTAACCCTCACCCTAAACCTAGCCCTCACCCTAACCCTAACTCTACTCCTAACCCTAAACCTCACCAAACCCTAACCCTAGCCATAACGCAAGCCCTAACCGTAGGCCTAGCCCTAGCCCTAACCCTAACCCTAACCCTAACCCTAACCCTAAACCTAAACCTAACTCAAATGCTAACGCTAACGCCAGCCCTAACCCTAATGCTAACCCTAGCCGTAACCCTCACCCTCACCCTAACCATAGCCCTCACACTGACCCTAAACTTAACCGTAACAATAGCCCTTGACCTAACCCTTGCCCTAGCCCTAGCCCTATCCCTAGCCCTAGTCCTATCCCTATCCCTATCCCTATCCCTAGTCCTATCCCTAGCCCTAACCCTAACCCAAGCCCAAACCCTAGCCGTAGCCCTAACCCCACCCTAACACTAACCCGAACTCTAGCCCTAACCCGAACCCTAGCCCTAACCCTAACACTAACCTTGGCCTAGCCCTATCCCTAGCCCTAGCCCTATCCCTAGCCCTATCCCTATCCCTAGCCCGAGCCTTAACCCTAAACCTAACCCTAGCCCAGACCCTATCCCTAAACCTATCCCTACCCCTAAACCTAACCCTAGCCCTAGCCCTAACCCTAACCCTAGTCCTAGCGCTAACCCTAACGCTAACCCTAACCCTAGCCCTAGCTATAGCTTTAACCCTAGCCCTAGCCCTAAACCTAACCCCAACCCCAACCCTAACCCTAACCCAAACCATAAACCTACCCCAAACCCTAACCCTAACCCTAACCCGAACCGAACCCGAACTCAAACCCTAACCCCAACCTCAACCACAACACAACACCAACCGCAACCACAACCGTAAACCTAATCCTAACCCTAACCCTAACCCTAACCTCTACCCCAACCCTAGCCCTAACTCTAACCCTAACCCTAACCCTAACCGTAACCCTAACCGTAACCCCAAACCTAACGCTAGCCCTAGCCCTAACATTAACCCTAACCCTAGCCCTAACCCTAGACCTTACCCTAACCCAAAGCCTACCACTAACACTAATACAAACCCTAACCATAACCGTTGCCCTAACCCTAATGCTTACCCTAGCCCTAACACTAACCAGAACCCTCACCCTAACCCTAGCCCTCACCCTATACCTAACCTTAACCCTAACACTTGCCCTAGCCCAAGACCTAGCCATAGCCCTAACCCTAACACTAGCCCTAGCCTTAGACCTAACCCTTGTCCGAACTCTAACCCTAACCATAGCCCTTGCCCTAACCCTTGCCCTAGCCCTAGCCCGAGCCCTAGCCCGAGCCCTAACCCTCACCCTCACCCTAACCCTAACCCTAACGCTAACCCTAACCATAGCCCTTGCCCTAACCCTTGCCCTAGCCCTAGCCCTAGCCCTAACCCTAACCCTAACCCTAACCCAAGCCCTACCCCTAGCCCTAACCCTAGCCCTAACCGTAGCCCTAGCAGTAACCCTAGCCCTAGCCCGAACACTAACCCTAACCCAAACCCTAACCCTAACCCTAACTCTAACCTTAACCCTAACCCTAACCCTAACCCTAACCCTAACCCTAACCCTCGACCTAACCCTAGCCCTAACCCTAATCCTAACGCTAACCATAACCCTAACCCTAACAAAAAAACATATCCCTAAACCTAAATCTCACCCTAACACTAGCCTTAGCCCTAACCCTCTCACTAACTGTAACCCTAACCCTAATCCTAGCCTAAACTCTATACCTAGCACTAACCCTAACCCAACACCTACCACTAACCCTAACCCTAACGCTAACCCAAACCCTAACCAGAACCAGAACCGTAACCCTAAACCTAACCCGAGCCCTAAACCTAACCCTAGCACTAACCCTAACCCTAAGCCTAACCCTAGCGCTAACCCTAACCCTAACCCTAAACCTAACTATAGCCTTAACCCAAACCCTAGGCCTAGACCTAACCCTACCCCTACCCCTACCCCTAAACCAAACTGTAACCCTAAACTAAAACTGAACCCTAACCCTAACCCTAGCCCTAGCTCTAGTTCTAAACCTAGCCCTAACCCTGACCCTAGCCCTAGCCCTAACCCTAGACCTTACCCTAACTCAAAGCCTACCACTAACCCTAACACAAACCCTAACCATAACCGTAGCCCTAACCCTAATGCTAACCCTAGCCCTAACACTAACCAGAACCCTCACCCTAACCCTAGCCCTCAACCTATACCTAACCCGAACCCTAACCCTAACCCTAACCCTAACCCTAACCTAAGCCCTAACCCTAGCCCTAACCCTAGCCCTATCCGTAGCCCTAGCCCTAGCCCTAACCCTAACCCTAGCCCTAGCCCTAACCCTAACCCTAACACTAATTCTAACCCTATCCGGAACCCGAACCCAAACTCAAACCCTAACCCCAACCCCAACCACAACACGACACCAACCACAACCCCAACCGTAACCCTCACCCTAACCTCAACCCCAACCCCAGCCCTAACCCTAACCCTAACCCTAAACCTAACCCTAGCCCTAACCCTAACTCTAACCCAAATCCTAAACCTAACCCAAACCCTAACCCTAGCCATAACCCTAACCCTAACCTTAGCCCAAACCCTAACCCTAGACCTAACCCTAACCCAAAGCCTACCACAAACCCTAACCCAAACCCTAACCATAACCATAGCCCTAACCCTGACCCTAACCGTAGCCCTAACCCTAATGCTAACCCTAGCCCTAACACTAACCCTAACCCTCACCCTAACCCTAGCCCTCACCCTAACCCTGACCCTAACCCTAACCCTAACCATAACCCTAACCATAGCCCTTGCCGTAACCCTTGCCGTAGCCCTAACCCTAGCCCTAACCCTAGTCGTAACCATAGCCCTAGCCCTAACCCTAGCCCTAGCCCGAACCCTAACCCTAACCCTAACACTAACCCTAACCCTAACCCTAACCCTAACCCTAACCATAACCCTAACCATAACCCTAACCCTAACCCTAGACCTAACCCTAACCCTAACCCTAACCCTAACCCTAGCCCTAACCCTAAGCCTAACCCAAACCATATCCTTAAACCTAAGCCTAACCCTAACACTAGCCTTAGCCCTAACCCTCTCACTAACTGTAACCTAACCCTAATCATAGCCTAAACTCTATCCCTAGCCCTAACCCTAACCCAACACCTACCACTAACCGTAACGCTAACCCAAACCCTAACCAGAACAAGAACCGTAACCCAAAACCTAACCCGAGCCCTAAACCTAACCCTAGCCCTAACCCTAACCCTAAGCCTAACCCTAGCGCTAACCCTAACCCTAACCCTAAACCTAACTATAGCCTTAACCCTAACCCTAGGCCTAGACCTAACCCTACCCCTATGCCTACCCCTAAACCAAACTGTAACCCTAAACTGAAACTGAACCCTAACCCTAACCCTAGCCCTAGCTCTAGTTCTAAACCTAGCCCTAACCCTTACCCTAGCCCTAGCCCTAACCCTAGACCTTACCCTAACCCAAAGCCTACCAATAACCCTAATACCAACCCTAACCATAACCGTAGCCCTAACCCTAATGCTTACCCTAGCCCTAACACTAACCAGAACCCTCACCCTCACCCTAGCCCTCACCCTATACCTAACCCTAACCCTAACCTTAACCCTTGCCCTAGCCATAGCCCTAACCCTAACACTAGCCCTAGCCTTAGCCCTAACCCTTGTCCGAGCCCTAACCCTAACCATAGCCGTAACCCTGACCCTACCCTAATCCTACCCCTACCCCTACCCCTAACCCTAACCGTAGCCCTGACCCTAATGCTAACCCTGGCCCTAACACTAACCCTAACCCTCACGCTAACCCTAGTCCTGACCCTCACCCTAACCCCAACCGTAACCCTAACCCGAACTCTAACCCTAATCATAGTCCTTGCCCTAACCCTTGCCCTAGCCCTAGCCCTAGCCCGAGCCCTAACCCTCACCCTCACCCTAACCCTAACCCTAACCCTAACCCTAACCCTAACCATAGCCCTTGCCCTAACCCTTGCCCTAGCCCTAGCCCTAGCCCTAACCCTAACCCTAACCCAAGCCCTACCCCTAGCCCTCACCCTATACCTAACCCTAACCCTAAACCTAACCCTTGCCCTAGCCCAAGCCCTAGCCATAGCCCTAACCCTAACACTAGCCCTAGCCTTAACCCTAACCCTTATCCGAGCCCTAACCCTAACCATAGCCATAACCCTAACCCTACCCTAATCCTACCCCGACCCCTTCCCATAAACCTAACCGTAGCCCTGACCCTAATGCTAACCCTGGCCCTAACACTAACCCTAACCCTCACCCTAACCCTAGTCCTGACCCTCACCCTAACCCCAACCGTAACCCTAACCCGATCTCTAACCCTAATCATAGCCCTTGCCCTAACCCTTGCCCTAACCCTTGCCCTAGCCCTAGCCCTAGCCCTAGCCCTAGCCCTAGCCCTAACCCTCACCCTAACCCTAACCCTAACCATAGCCCTTGCCCTAACCCTTGCCCTAGCCCTAGCTCTAGCCCTAAAACTAACCCTAACCCAAGCCCTAACCCTAGCCCTAACCCTAGCCCTAACCGTAGCCCTAGCAGTAACCCTAGCCCTAGCCCGAACACTAACCCTAACCCTAACCCAAACCCTAACGCTAACCCTAACTCTAACCTTAACCCTAACCCTAACCCTAACCCTAACCCTCGACCTAACCCTAGCCCTAACCCTAATCCTAACGCTAACCATAACCCTAACCCTAACAAAAAACCATATCCCTAAACCTAAATCTCACCCTAACACTAGCCTTAGCCCTAACCCTCTCACTAACTGTAACCCTAACCCTAATCCTAGCCTAAACTCTATCCCTAGCCCTAACCCTAACCCAACACCTACCACTAACCCTAACGCTAACCCAAACCCTAACCAGAACCGTAACCCTAACCCTAACCCGAGCCCTAAACCAAACCCTAGCCCTAACCCTAACCCTAAGCCTAACCCTAGCGCTAACCCTAACCCTAACCCTAAACCTAACTTTAGCCTTAACCCTAACCCTAGGCCTAGACCTAACCCTACCCCTACCCCTACCCATAAACCAAACTGTAACCCTAAACTAAAACTGAACACTAACCCTAACCTTAGCCCTAGCTCTAGTTCTACCCCTAGCCCTAACCCTTACCCTAGCCCTAGCCCTAACCCTAGACCTTACCCTAACTCAAAGCCTACCACTAACCCTAACACAAATCCTAACCATAACCGTAGCCCTAACCTTAATGCTAACCCTAGCCCTAACACTAACCAGAACCCTCAACCTAACCCTAGCCCTCACCCTATACCTAACCAGAACCCTAACCCTAACCCTAACCCTAACCTAAGCCCTAACCCTAGCCCTAACCCTAGCCCTATCCGTAGCCCTAGCCCTAGCCCTAACCCTAGCCCTAGCCCTAACCCTAGACCTTACCCTAACTCAAAGCCTACCACTAACCCTAACACAAACCCTAACCATAACCGTAGCCCTAACCCTAATGCTAACCCTAGCCCTAACACTAACCAGAACCCTCACCCTAGCCCTAGCCCTAGCCCTAACCCTAGCCCTAGCCCGAACCCTAAGCCTAAGCCTAACCCTAACCCTAACCCTAACCCTAGCCCAAAGCGTCACCCTAACGATAACCCTAACCCTAGAGCTAACCCTAACCCTAACCCTAACCCTAAACATCACCCTAGCCCTAACCCTAACCCTTACCCTAACCCTAACCCTAACCCAAACAGTATCCCTAACCCTAAGCATAACCCTAGGCTTAGCCCTAACCCTCTCACTTACAATAACCCTAACCCTAACCCTAGCCCCAACCCTGACCCTAGCCCTAACCCTAACCCAACCCCTACCACTAACCCTAACCCTAACCCAAACCCTAACCCTAACCGTAACCCTAACCATAACCCGAGCCCTAAACCTAACCCTATCCCTAACCCTAAACGTAACCCTAGCGCTAACCCTAACGCTAACCCTAACCCTAAACCTAACCTTAGCCCTAATTCTAACCCTAGGCCTAGCCCTAACCCTAGCCCTAGCCCTACCCTAGCCCTACCCCTAACTCAAACTGTAACCCTAAACTGAACCTGAACCCTAACGCTAGCCCTAACTCTAGCTCTAACGCATGTCCTAACCGTTACCCTAGCCCTAGCCCTAGCCCTAACCCTCACCCTAACCCTAACCCTAACCCTAACCCTTACCCTAACCCTAACCCTAACCCTAACCATAGCCCTTGCCTAACCCTTGCCCTAGCCCTAGCCCTAGCCCTAGCCCTAGCCCTAGCCCTAACCCTAACCCAAGCCCTAACGCTAGCCCTAACCCTAGCCCTAACCTTAGCCCTAACTGTAGCCCTAGCAGTAACCCTAGCCCTAGCCCCAACACTAACCCTAACCCTAACACAAACCCTAACCCTAACCCTAACTCTAACCTTAACCCTAACCCTAACCCAAACCCTAACCTTAACCCTAACTCTAACCTTAACCCTAACCCAAACCCTAGCCCTAACCCTAACCCAAAGCCTACCACTAAACCTAACCAAAACCCTAACCATAATCATAAACCTAACCCTAACCCTAGCCCTAACCCTAATGATAACCCTAGCCCTAACCCTAACCCTAAAACTAACCCTCACCCTAAACCTAGCCCTCACCCTAACCCTAACTCTACTCCTAACCCTAAACCTCACTGAACCCTAACCCTAGACATGACGCAAGCCCTAACCGTAGCCCTAGCCCTAGCCCTAACCCTAACCCTAACCCTGACCCTAAACCTAAACCTAACTCTAATGCTAACGCTAATGCCAGCCCTAACCCAAATGCTAATCCTAGCCGTAACCCTCACCCTCACCCTCACCCTAACCATAGCCCTCACACTGACCCTAACCCTAACCGTAACAATAGCCCTTGACCTAACCCTTGCCCTAGCCCTAGCCCTAGCCCTATCCCTATCCCTATCCCTAGTCCTATCCCTATCCCTATCCCTATCCCAAACCTAACCCTAGCCCTAGCCCTAACATTAACCCTAACCCTAGCCCTAACCCTAGACCTTACCCTAACCCAAAGCCTACCACTAACCCTAATACAAACCCTAACCATAACCGTAGCCCTAACCCTAATGCTCACCCTAGCCCTAACACTAACCAGAACCCTCACCCTAACCCTAGCCCTCACCCTATACCTAACCCTAAACCTAACCCTAACCCTAACCCTAACCCCTGCCCTAGCCCAAGCCCTAGCCATAGCCCTAACCCTAACACTAATCCTAGCCTTAGACCTAACCCTTGTCCGAGCCCTAACCCTAACCATAGCCGTAACCCTAACCCTACCCTAATCCTACCCCTACCCCTCCCCTAACCCTAACCGTAGCCCTGACCCTAATGCTAACCCAGGCCCTAACACTAACCCTAACCCTCACCCTAACCCTAGTCCTGACCCTCACCCTAAACCCAACCGTAACCCTAACCCGAACTCTAACCCTAACCATAGCCCTTGCCCTAACCCTTGCCCTAGCCCTAGCCCTAGCCCTAGCCCTAACCCTCACCCTCACCCTAACCCTAACCCTAACCCTTACCCTAACCATAGCCCTTGCCTAACCCTTGCCCTAGCCCTAGCCCTAGCCCTAACCCTAACCCAAGCCCTAACCCTAGCCCTAACCCTAGCCCTAACCTTAGCCCTAACTGTAGCCCTAGCAGTAACCCTAGCCCTAGCCCGAACACTAACCCAAACCCGAACACAAACCTTAACCCTAACCCTAACTCTAACCTTAACCCTAACCCTAACCCAAACCCTAACCCTAACCCTAACCCTAACCCTAACTCTAACCTTAACCCTAACCCTAACCCTAACCCTAACCCTAACCCTAACCCTCGACCTAACCCTAGCCCTAACCCTAATCCTAACGCTAACCATAACCCTAACCCTAACAAAAAAACATATCCCTAAACCTAAATCTCACCCTAACACTAGCCTTAGCCCTAACCCTCTCACTAACTGTAACCCTAACCCTAATCCTAGCCTAAACGCTATCCCTATCCCTAACCCTAACCCAACACCTACCACTAACCCTAACGCTAACCCAAACCCTAACCAGAACCAGAACCGTAACCCTAACCCTAACCTGAGCCCTAAACCTAACCCTAGCCCTAACCCTAACCCTAAGCCTAACCCTAGCGCTAACCCTAACCTTAACCCTAAACCTAATTATAGCCTTAACCCTAACCCTAGGCCTAGACCTACCCCTACCCCTACCCCTACCCCTAAACCAAACTGTAACCCTAAACTAAAACTGAACCCTAACCCTAACCCTAGCCCTAGCTCTAGTTCTAACCCTAGCCCTAACCCTTACCCTAGCCCTAGCCCTAACCCTAGACCTTACCCTAACTCAAAGCCTACCACTAACCCTAACACAAACCCTAACCATAACCGTAGCCCTAACCCTAATGCTAACCCTAGACCTAACACTAACCAGAACCCTCACCCTAACCCTAGCCCTCACCCTATACCTAACCCGAACCATAACCCTAACCCTAACCCTAACCTAAGCCCTAACCCTAGCCCTAACCCTAGCCCTATCCGTAGCCCTAGCCCTAGCCCTAACCCTAGCCCTAGCCCGAACCCTAACCCTAACCCTAACCCTAACCCTAACCCTAGCCCAAAGCGTCACCCTAACGATAACCCTAACCCTAGACCTAACCCTAACCCTAACCCTAACCCTAAACCTCACCCTAGCCCTAACCCTAACCCAAACCCTAACCCAAACCCTAGCCCTAACCCTAACCCAAAGCCTACCACTAAACCTAACCAAAACCCTAACCATAATCATAAACCTAACCCTAACCCTAGCCCTAACCCTAATGATAACCCTAGCCCAACCCTAACCCTAAAACTAACCCTCACCCTAAACCTAGCCCTCACCCTAACCCTAACTCTACTCCGAACACTAAACCTCACCGAACCCTAACCCTAGCCATGACGCAAGCCCTAACCGTAGCCCTAGCCCTAGCCCTAAACCTAACCCTAACCCTCCCCCTAAACCTAAACCTAACTCTAATGCTAACGCTAACGCCAGCCCTAACCCTAATGCTAACCCTAGCCGTAACCCTCACCCTCACCCTAACCATAGCCCTCACACTGACCCTAAACCTAACCGTAACAATAGCCCTTGACCTCACCCTTGCCCTATCCCTATCCCAATCCCTAGTCCTATCCCTATCCCTATCCCTATCCCTATCCCTAGTCCTATCCCTAACCCTAACCCTAACCCTAACCCTAACCCAAGCCCAAACCCTAGCCGTAGCCCTAACCCCACCCTAACCCTAACCCGAACTCTAGCCCTAACCCGAACCCTAGCCCTAACCCTAACGCTAACCCTAACCCTAGCCCTAGCCCTAGCTTTAACCCTAGCCCTAGCCCTAGCCCTAAACCTAACCCCAACCCCAACCCTAACCCTAACCCAAACCATAAACCTACCCCAAACCCTAACCCTAACCCGAACCGAACCCGAACTCAAACCCTAACCCCAACCCCAACCACAACACAACACCAACCGCAACCACAACCGTAAACCTAACCCTAACCCTAACCCTAACCCTAACCTCTACCCCAACCCTAGCCCTAACTCTAACCCTAACCCTAACCCTAACCCTAACCCTAACCCTAACCGTAACCCTAACCGTAACCCCAAACCTAACCCTAGCCCTAGCCCTAACATTAACCCTAACCCTAGCCCTAACCCTAGACCTTACCCTAACCCAAAGCCTACCACTAACCCCAATACAAACCCTAACCATAACCGTAGCCCTAACCCTAATGCTCACCCTAGCCCTAACACTAACCAGAACCCTCACCCTAACCCTAGCCCTCACCCTATACCTAACCCTAACCCTAACCCTAACCCTAACCCTTGCCCTAGCCCAAGCCCTAGCCATAGCCCTAACCCTAACACTAGCCCTAGCCTTAGACCTAACCCTTGTCCGAGCCCTAACCCTAACCATAGCCGTAACCCTAACCCTACCCTAATCCTACCCCTACCCCTCCCCTAACCCTAACCGTAGCCCTGACCCTAATGCTAACCCTGGCCCTAACACTAACCCTAACCCTCACCCTAACCCTAGTCCTGACCCTCACCCTAACCCCAACCGTAACCCTAACCCGAACTCTAACCCTAACCATAGCCCTTGCCCTAACCCTTGCCCTAGCCCTAGCCCTAGCCCTAGCCCTAGCCCTAACCCTCACCCTCACCCTAACCCTAACCCTAACCATAGCCCTTGCCCTAACCCTTGCCCTAGCCCTAGCCCTAGCCCTAGCCCTAGCCCTAACCCTAACCCTAACCCAAGCCCTACCCCTAGACCTAACCCTAGCCCTAACCGTAGCCCTAGCAGTAACCCTAGCCCTAGCCCGAACACTAACCCTAACCCAAACCCTAACCCTAACCCTAACCCTAACTCTAACCTTAACCCTAACCCTAACCCTAACCCTAGCCCTAACCCTAATCCTAACGCTAAACATAACCCTAACCCTAACAAAAAACCATATCCCTAAACCTAACTCTCACCCTAACACTAGCCTTAGCCCTAACCCTCTCACTAACTGTAACCCTAACCCTAATCCTAGCCTAAACTCTATCCCTAGCCCTAACCCTAACCCAACACCTACCACTTACCCTAACGCTAACCCAAACCCTAACCAGAACCGTAACCCTAACCCTCACCCTAATCCTAGCCCTGACCCTCACCCTAACCCCAACCCTAACCCTAACCCTAACTCTAACTCTAAGCATAGCCCTTACCCTAACCCTTGCCCTAGCCCTAGCCCTAGCCGTAACCCTCACCCTCACCCTAACCCTAACCCTAACCCTAACCCTAACCCTAACCATAGCCCTTGCCTAACCCTTGCCCTAGCTCTAGCCCTAGCCCTAGCCCTAGCCCTAACCCTAACCCAAGCCCTAACCCTAGCCCTAACCCTAGCCCTAACCTTAGCCCTAACTGTAGCCCTAGCAGTAACCCTAGCCCTAGCCCGAACACTGACCCTAACCCTAACACAAACCCTAACCCTAACCCTAACTCTAACCTTAACCCTAACCCTAACCCAAACCCTAACCCTAACCCTAACTCTAACCTTAACCCTAACCCTAACCCTAACCCTAACCCTAACCCTAACCCTAACCCTAACCCTCGACCTAACCCTAGCCCTAACCCTAATCCTAACGCTAACCATAACCCTAACCCTAACAAAAAACCATATCCCTAAACCTAAATCTCACCCTAACACTAGCCTTAGCCCTAACCCTCTCACTAACTGTAACCCTAACCCTAATCCTAGCCTAAACGCTATCCCTATCACTAACCCTACCCCAACACCTACCACTAACCCTAACGCTAACCCAAACCCTAACCAGAACCAGAACCGTAACCCTAACCCTAACCTGAGCCCTAACCCTAACCCTAGCCCTAACCCTAACCCTAAGCCTAACCCTAGCGCTAACCCTAACCTTAACCCTAAACCTAACTATAGCCTTAACCCTAACCCTAGGCCTAGACCTAACCCTACCCCTACCCCTACCCCTAAACCAAACTGTAACCCTAAACTAAAACTGAACCCTAACCCTAACCCTAGCCCTAGCTCTAGTTCTAACCCTAGCCCTAACCCTTACCCTAGCCCTAGCCCTAACCCTAGACCTTACCCTAACTCAAAGCCTACCACTAACCCTAACACAAACCCTAACCATAACCGTAGCCCTAACCCTAATGCTAACCCTAGACCTAACACTAACCAGAACCCTCACCCTAACCCTAGCCCTCACCCTATACCTAACCCGAACCATAACCCTAACCCTAACCCTAACCTAAGCCCTAACACTAGCCCTAACCCTAGCCCTATCCGTAGCCCTAGCCCTAGCCCTAACCCTAGCCCTAGCCCGAACCCTAACCCTAACCCTAACCCTAACCCTAACCCTAACCCAAAGCGTCACCCTAACGATAACCCTAACCCTAGACCTAACCCTAACCCTAACCCTAACCCTAAACCTCACCCTAGCCCTAACCCTAACCCAAACCCTAACCCAAACCCTAGCCCTAACCCTAACCCAAAGCCTACCACTAAACCTAACCAAAACCCTAACCATAATCATAAACCTAACCCTAACCCTAGCCCTAACCCTAATGATAACCCTAGCCCAACCCTAACCCTAAAACTAACCCTCACCCTAAACCTAGCCCTCACCCTAACCCTAACTCTACTCCGAACACTAAACCTCACCGAACCCTAACCCTAGCCATGACGCAAGCCCTAACCGTAGCCCTAGCCCTAGCCCTAAACCTAACCCTAACCCTCCCCCTAAACCTAAACCTAACTCTAATGCTAACGCTAACGCCAGCCCTAACCCTAATGCTAACCCTAGCCGTAACCCTCACCCTCACCCTAACCATAGCCCTCACACTGACCCTAAACCTAACCGTAACAATAGCCCTTGACCTCACCCTTGCCCTATCCCTATCCCAATCCCTAGTCCTATCCCTATCCCTATCCCTATCCCTATCCCTAGTCCTATCCCTAACCCTAACCCTAACCCTAACCCTAACCCAAGCCCAAACCCTAGCCGTAGCCCTAACCCCACCCTAACCCTAACCCGAACTCTAGCCCTAACCCGAACCCTAGCCCTAACCCTAACGCTAACCCTAACCCTAGCCCTAGCCCTAG
>NC_139475.1:22977500-23012500 GCF_057233095.1 Heloderma suspectum | reverse complement strand
CCCTAGCCCTAACCCTAACCCTAAAACTAACCCTCACCCCTAACCTAGCCCTCACCCTCACCCTAACTCTACTCCTAACCCTAAACCTCACCGAACCCTAACCCTAGCCATAACGCTAGCCCTAACCGTAGCCCTAGCCCTAGCCCTAACCCTAACCCTAACCCTAAACCTAAACCTAACTCTAACGCTAACGCTAACGCCAGCCCTAACCCTAATGCTAACCCTAGCCGTAACCCTCACCCTCACCCACACCCTAACCATAGCCCTCACACTGACCCTAACCCTAACCGTAACAATAGCCCTTGACCTAACCCTTGCCCTAGCCCTATCCCTATCCCTAGTCCTAGCCCTAGCCCTATCCCTATCCCTGTCCCTATCCCTAGTCCTAGCCCTAGCCCTAACCCTAGCCCTAGCCCTAACCCTAACCCTAACCCTAACCCTAAACATAATCCAAGCCCTAACCCTAGCCGTAGCCCTAACCCCACCCTAACCCTAACCCGAACTCTAGCCCTAACCCGAACCATAGCCCTAACCCTAACCCTAACCCTAGCCCTAGCCCTAGCCCTAGCCCTAGCCCTAGCCCTATACCTAGCCCTAGCCCGAGCCTTAACCCTAAACCTAACCCTAGCCCAGACCCTATCCCTAAACCTATCCCTACCCCTACACCTAACCCTATCCCTAACCCTAAACGTAACCCTAGCGCTAACCCTAGCGCTAACCCTAACCCTAAACCTAACCTTAGCCCTAATTGTAACCCTAGGCCTAGCCCTAACCCTAGCCCTAGCCCTACCCTACCCCTACCCCTAACTCAAACTGTAACCCTAAACTGAACCTGAACCCTAACGCTAGCCCTAACTCTAGCTCTAACGCATGTCCTAACCGTTACCCTAGCCCTAGCCCTAACACTAGCCCTAGCCCTAATCCTAACCCTAACCCTAACCCAAACCCTAACCCAAACCCTAGCCCTAACCCTAACCCAAAGCCTACCACTAAACCTAACCAAAACCCTAACCATAATCATAAACCTAAACCTAACCCTAGCCCTAACCCTAATGATAACCCTAGCCCTAACCCTAACCCTAAAACTAACCCTCACCCTAAACCTAGCCCTCACCCTAACCCTAACTCTACTCCTAACCCTAAACCTCACCAAACCCTAACCCTAGCCATAACGCAAGCCCTAACCGTAGGCCTAGCCCTAGCCCTAACCCTAACCCTAACCCTAACCCTAAACCTAAACCTAACTCTAATGCTAACGCTAACGCCAGCCCTAACCCTAATGCTAACCCTAGCCGTAACCCTCACCCTCACCCTAACCATAGCCCTCACACTGACCCTAAACTTAACCGTAACAATAGCCCTTGACCTAACCCTTGCCCTAGCCCTAGCCCTATCCCTATCCCTAGTCCTATCCCTATCCCCATCCCTATCCCTAGTCCTATCCCTAGCCCTAACCCTAACCCAAGCCCAAACCCTAGCCGTAGCCCTAACCCCACCCTAACCCTAACCCGAACTCTAGCCCTAACCCGAACCCTAGCCCTAACCCTAACACTAACCCTAGCCCTAGCCCTAGCCCTAGCCCTAGCCCTAGCCCTAGCCCTAGCCCTAGCCCGAGCCTTAACCCTAAACCTAACCCTAGCCCAGACCCTATCCCTAAACCTATCCCTACCCCTAAACCTAACCCTAGCCCTAGCCCTAACCCTAACCCTAACCCTAGTCCTAGCGCTAACCCTAACGCTAACCCTAACCCTAGCCCTAGCCCTACCCCTAACCCTAGCCCTAGCCCTAAACCTAACCCCAACCCCAACCCTAACCCTAACCCAAACCATAAACCTACCCCAAACCCTAACCCTAACCCTAACCCGAACCGAACCCGAACTCAAACCCTAACCCCAACCCCAACCACAACACAACACCAACCGCAACCACAACCGTAAACCTAATCCTAACCCTAACCCTAACCCTAACCTCTACCCCAACCCTAGCCCTAACTCTAACCCTAACCCTAACCGTAACCCTAACCGTAACCCCAAACCTAACCCTAGCCCTAGCCCTAACATTAACCCTAACCCTAGCCCTAACCCTAGACCTTACCCTAACCCAAAGCCTACCACTAACACTAATACAAACCCTAACCATAACCGTTGCCCTAACCCTAATGCTTACCCTAGCCCTAACACTAACCAGAACCCTCACCCTAACCCTAGCCCTTACCCTATACCTAACCTTAACCCTAACCCTTGCCCTAGCCCAAGACCTAGCCATAGCCCTAACCCTAACACTAGCCCTAGCCTTAGACCTAACCCTTGTCTGAACTCTAACCCTAACCATAGCCCTTGCCCTAACCCTTGCCCTAGCCCTAGCCCGAGCCCTAGCCCTAGCCCTAACCCTAACCCTAGCCCTAACCCTAGGCCTAACCGTAGCCCTAGCAGTAACCCTAGCCCTAGCCCTAGCCCGAACACTAACCCTAACCCTAACCCAAACCCTAACCCTAACCCTAACTCTAACCTTAACCCTAACCCTAGCCCTAACCCTAACCCTAAGCCTAACCCTAGCGCTAACCCTAACCCTAACCCTAACCCTAACCCTAACCCTAGCCCTAACCCTAACCCTAACCCTAGCCCTAGCCCTAACCCTAGCCCTAGCCCTAACCCTAGACCTTACCCTAACTCAAAGCCTACCACTAACCCTAACACAAACCCTAACCATAACCGTAGCCCTAACCCTAATGCTAACCCTAGCCCTAACACTAACCAGAACCCTCACCCTAGCCCTAGCCCTAACCCTAGCCCTAGCCCGAACCCTAAGCCTAAGCCTAACCCTAACCCTAACCCTAACCCTAGCCCAAAGCGTCACCCTAACGATAACCCTAACCCTAGAGCTAACCCTAACCCTAACCCAAACCCTAACCCAAACCCTAGCCCTAACCCTAACCCAAAGCCTACCACTAAACCTAACCAAAACCCTAACCATAATCATAAACCTAACCCTAACCCTAGCCCTCACCCTAATGATAACCCTAGCCCTAACCCTAACCCTAAAACTAACCCTCACCCCTAACCTAGCCCTCACCCTCACCCTAACTCTACTCCTAACCCTAAACCTCACCGAACCCTAACCCTAGCCATAACGCTAGCCCTAACCGTAGCCCTAGCCCTAGCCCTAACCCTAACCCTAACCCTAAACCTAAACCTAACTCTAACGCTAACGCTAACGCCAGCCCTAACCCTAATGCTAACCCTAGCCGTAACCCTCACCCTCACCCACACCCTAACCATAGCCCTCACACTGACCCTAACCCTAACCGTAACAATAGCCCTTGACCTAACCCTTGCCCTAGCCCTATCCCTATCCCTAGTCCTAGCCCTAGCCCTAGCCCTATCCCTGTCCCTATCCCTAGTCCTAGCCCTAGCCCTAACCCTAGCCCTAGCCCTAACCCTAACCCTAACCCTAACCCTAAACATAATCCAAGCCCTAACCCTAGCCGTAGCCCTAACCCCACCCTAACCCTAACCCGAACTCTAGCCCTAACCCGAACCATAGCCCTAACCCTAACCCTAGCCCTAGCCCTAGCCCTAGCCCTAGCCCTAGCCCTATACCTAGCCCTAGCCCGAGCCTTAACCCTAAACCTAACCCTAGCCCAGACCCTATCCCTAAACCTATCCCTACCCCTACACCTAACCCTATCCCTAACCCTAAACGTAACCCTAGCGCTAACCCTAGCGCTAACCCTAACCCTAAACCTAACCTTAGCCCTAATTGTAACCCTAGGCCTAGCCCTAACCCTAGCCCTAGCCCTACCCTACCCCTACCCCTAACTCAAACTGTAACCCTAAACTGAACCTGAACCCTAACGCTAGCCCTAACTCTAGCTCTAACGCATGTCCTAACCGTTACCCTAGCCCTAGCCCTAACACTAGCCCTAGCCCTAATCCTAACCCTAACCCTAACCCAAACCCTAACCCAAACCCTAGCCCTAACCCTAACCCAAAGCCTACCACTAAACCTAACCAAAACCCTAACCATAATCATAAACCTAAACCTAACCCTAGCCCTAACCCTAATGATAACCCTAGCCCTAACCCTAACCCTAAAACTAACCCTCACCCTAAACCTAGCCCTCACCCTAACCCTAACTCTACTCCTAACCCTAAACCTCACCAAACCCTAACCCTAGCCATAACGCAAGCCCTAACCGTAGGCCTAGCCCTAGCCCTAACCCTAACCCTAACCCTAACCCTAAACCTAAACCTAACTCTAATGCTAACGCTAACGCCAGCCCTAACCCTAATGCTAACCCTAGCCGTAACCCTCACCCTCACCCTAACCATAGCCCTCACACTGACCCTAAACTTAACCGTAACAATAGCCCTTGACCTAACCCTTGCCCTAGCCCTAGCCCTATCCCTATCCCTAGTCCTATCCCTATCCCCATCCCTATCCCTAGTCCTATCCCTAGCCCTAACCCTAACCCAAGCCCAAACCCTAGCCGTAGCCCTAACCCCACCCTAACCCTAACCCGAACTCTAGCCCTAACCCGAACCCTAGCCCTAACCCTAACACTAACCCTAGCCCTAGCCCTAGCCCTAGCCCTAGCCCTAGCCCTAGCCCGAGCCTTAACCCTAAACCTAACCCTAGCCCAGACCCTATCCCTAAACCTATCCCTACCCCTAAACCTAACCCTAGCCCTAGCCCTAACCCTAACCCTAACCCTAGTCCTAGCGCTAACCCTAACGCTAACCCTAACCCTAGCCCTAGCCCTACCCCTAACCCTAGCCCTAGCCCTAAACCTAACCCCAACCCCAACCCTAACCCTAACCCAAACCATAAACCTACCCCAAACCCTAACCCTAACCCTAACCCGAACCGAACCCGAACTCAAACCCTAACCCCAACCCCAACCACAACACAACACCAACCGCAACCACAACCGTAAACCTAATCCTAACCCTAACCCTAACCCTAACCTCTACCCCAACCCTAGCCCTAACTCTAACCCTAACCCTAACCGTAACCCTAACCGTAACCCCAAACCTAACCCTAGCCCTAGCCCTAACATTAACCCTAACCCTAGCCCTAACCCTAGACCTTACCCTAACCCAAAGCCTACCACTAACACTAATACAAACCCTAACCATAACCGTTGCCCTAACCCTAATGCTTACCCTAGCCCTAACACTAACCAGAACCCTCACCCTAACCCTAGCCCTTACCCTATACCTAACCTTAACCCTAACCCTTGCCCTAGCCCAAGACCTAGCCATAGCCCTAACCCTAACACTAGCCCTAGCCTTAGACCTAACCCTTGTCTGAACTCTAACCCTAACCATAGCCCTTGCCCTAACCCTTGCCCTAGCCCTAGCCCGAGCCCTAGCCCTAGCCCTAACCCTAACCCTAGCCCTAACCCTAGGCCTAACCGTAGCCCTAGCAGTAACCCTAGCCCTAGCCCTAGCCCGAACACTAACCCTAACCCTAACCCAAACCCTAACCCTAACCCTAACTCTAACCTTAACCCTAACCCTAACCCTAACCCTAACCCTCGACCTAACCCTAGCCCTAACCCTAATCGTAACGCTAACCATAACCCTAACCCTAACAAAAAAACATATCCCTAAACCTAAATCTCACCCTAACCCTAGCCTTAGCCCTAACCCTCTCACTAACTGTAACCCTAACCCTAATCCTAGCCCAAACCCTAACCCTAGCCCTAACCGAACCCCTACCACTAACCTTAACCCTAACCCAAACCCTAACCAGAACCGTAACCCTAATCCTAACACTAACCCGAGCCCTAAACCTGAACCTAGCCCTAACCCTAACCATAACCCTAACCCTAGCGCTAATCCTAACTCTAACGCTAACCCTAAACCTAACCCTAGCCCTAACCCTAACCCTAGGCCTAGCCGTAACCATACCCCTACCCCTACCCCTGCCCCTAATCCAAACTGTAACCCTAAACTGAACCTGAACCTGAACCCTAACCCTAGCCCTAGGTCTAGCTCTAACCCTAGCCCTAACCATTACCTAGCCCTAGCCCTAGCCCTAACCCTAGCCCTAATCCTAGCACGAACCCTAACCCTAATCCTAGCCCGAACCCTAACCCTAACCCTAGCCCTAACCCTAGGCCTAACCGTAGCCCTAGCAGTAACCCTAGCCCTAGCCCTAGCCCGAACACTAACCCTAACCCTAACCCAAACCCTAACCCTAACCCTAACTCTAACTCTAACCTTAACCCGAACCCTAACCCTAACCCTAACCCTAACCCTAACCCTCGACCTAACCCTAGCCCTAACCCTAATCGTAACGCTAACCATAACCCTAACCCTAACAAAAAAACATATCCCTAAACCTAAATCTCACCCTAACCCTAGCCTTAGCCCTAACCCTCTCACTAACTGTAACCCTAACCCTAATCCTAGCCCAAACCCTAACCCTAGCCCTAACACTAACCCTATCCCTATCCCTATCCCTATCCCTATCCCTATCCCTATCCCTATCCCTTTCCCAAGCCCTAGCCCTAGCTCTAACACTACAACTAACCCTAGCCCTACCCCTAACCCTAACCCTAACCCTAACCCTAACACTAACCCTAACACTAACCCTAGCCCTAGCCCTAGCCCTAGCCCTAACCCTAACACAAACCCTAGCCCTAGCCCTCGCCCTAAACCTAACCCTAACCCTAACCCTAACCCTAGCCCTAGCCCTAACCCTACCCTAAACCTAACCTGAACTCTAGCCCTAACCCTTGCCCTAACTCTAACCCTAACCCTAACCCTAACCCTAACCATAGCCGTAACCCTAACCCTACCCTAATCCTACCCCTACCCCTACCCCTAACCCTAACCGTAGCCCTGACCCTAATGCTAACCCTGGCCCTAACACTAACCCTAACCCTCACCCTAACCCTAGCCCTGTCCCTCACCCTAACCCCAACCCTAACCCTAACCCTAACCCTAACTCTAACCCTAAGCATAGCCCTTGCCCTAACCCTTGCCCTAGCCCTAGCCCTAACCCTCACCCTAACCCTAACCCTAACCCTAACCCTAACCCTAACCCTAACCCTAGCCCTTGCCTAACCCTTGCCCTAGCCCTAACCCTAACCCTAGCCCTAACCCTAACCCAAGCCCTAACCCTAGCCCTAACCCTAGCCCTAACCTTAGCCCTAACTGTAGCCCTAGCAGTAACCCTAGCCCTAGCCCGAACACTAACCCTAACCCTAACACAAACCCTAACCCTAACCCTAACTCTAACCTTAACCCTAACCCTAACCTTAACCCTAACCCTAACCCTCGACCTAACCCTAGCCCTAACCCTAATCCTAACGCTAACCATAACCCTAACCCTAACAAAAAACCGTATCCCTAAACCTAAATCTCACCCTAACACTAGCCTTAGCCCTAACCCTCTCACTAACTGTAACCTAACCCTAATCCTAGCCTAAACTCTATCCCTAGCCCTAACCCTAACCCAACACCTACCACTAACCGTAACGCTAACCCAAACCCTAACCAGAACCAGAACCGTAACCCTAAACCTAACCCGAGCCCTAAACCTAACCCTAGCCCTAACCCTAACCCTAAGCCTAACCCTAGCGCTAACCCTAACCCTAACCCTAAACCTAACTATAGCCTTAACCCTAACCCTAGGCCTAGACCTAACCCTACCCCTACCCCTAAACCAAACTGTAACCCTAAACTGAAACTGAACCCTAACCCTAACCCTAGCCCTAGCTCTAGTTCTAAACCTAGCCCTAAACCTAACCATAACCCGAACCCTAACCCTAACCCTAACCCTCAACCTAACCCTAGCCCTAACCCTAATCCTAACGCTAACCATAACCCTAACCCTAACAAAAAAACATATCCCTAAACCTAAATCTCACCCTAACCCTCGTCTTAGCCCTAACCCTCTCACTAACTGTAACCCTAACCCTAATCCTAGCCCAAACCCTAACCCTAGCCCTAACCCAACCCCTACCACTAACCCTAACCCTAACCCAAACCCTAACCAGAACCGTAACCCTAAACATAACACTGACCCGAGCCCTAAACCTGAACCTAGCCCTAACCCTAACCATAACCCTAACCCTAGCGCTAATCCTAAATCTAACGCTAACCCTAAACCTAACCCTAGCCCTAAACCTAACCCTAGGCCTAGCCGTAACCATACCCCAAACCCTACCCCTGCCCCTAACCCAAACTGTAACCCTAAACTGAACCTGAACCTGAACCCTAACCCTAGTCCTAGCTCTAGCTCTAACCCTAGCCCTAACCGTTACCTAGCCCTAGCCCTAGCCCTAACCCTAACACTAACACTAACACTAACACTAACACTAACAGTAACCCTATCCCTATCCCTATCCCTATCCCTATCCCAAGCCCTAGCCCTAGCTCTAACACTACAACTAACCCTAGCCCTACCCCTAAACCTAACCCTAACACTAACCCTAACACTAACCCTAGCCCTAGCCCTAGCCCTAGCCCTAGCCCTAACCCTAACACAAACCCTAGCCCTAGCCCTCGCCCTAAACCTAACCCTAACCCTAAACCTAACCCTAGCCCTAGCCCTAACCCTACCCTAAACCTAACCTGAAGTCTAGCCCTAACCCTTGCCCTAACTCTAACCCTAACCCTAACCCTAACCCTAACCATAGCCGTAACCCTAACCCTACCCTAATCCTACCCCTACCCCTACCCCTAACCCTAACCGTAGCCCTGACCCTAATGCTAACCCTGGCCCTAAAACTAACCCTAACCCTCACCCTAACCCTAGCCCTGACCCTCACCCTAACCCCAACCCTAACCCTAACCCTAACCCTAACTCTAACCCTAAGCATAGCCCTTGCCCTAACCCTTGCCCTAGCCCTAGCCCTAACCCTCACCCTAACCCTAACCCTAACCCTAACCCTAACCCTAACCCTAAACCTAACCATAGTCCTTGCCTAACCCTTGGCCTAGCCCTAGCCCTAGCCCTAACCCTAACCCAAGCCCTAACCCTAGCCCTAACCCTAGCCCTAGCGCTAACCCTAACGCTAACCCTAACCCTAGCCCTAGCCCTAGCTTTAACCCTAGCCCTAGCCCTAGCCCTAAACCTAACCCCAACCCCAACCCTAACCCTAACCCAAACCATAAACCTACCCCAAACCCTAACCCTAACCCGAACCGAACCCGAACTCAAACCCTAACCCCAACCCCAACCACAACACAACACCAACCGCAACCACAACCGTAAACCTAACCCTAACCCTAACCCTAACCCTAACCTCTACCCCAACCCTAGCCCTAACTCTAACCCTAACCCTAACCCTAACCCTAACCGTAACCCTAACCGTAACCCCAAACCTAACCCTAGCCCTAGCCCTAACATTAACCCTAACCCTAGCCCTAACCCTAGACCTTACCCTAACCCAAAGCCTACCACTAACCCTAATACAAACCCTAACCATAACCGTAGCCCTAGCCCTAATGCTCACCCTAGCCCTAACACTAACCAGAACCCTCACCCTAACCCTAGCCCTCACCCTATACCTAACCCTAACCCTAACCCTAACCCTAACCCTAACCCTTGCCCTAGCCCAAGCCCTAGCCCTAGCCATAGCCCTAACCCTAACACTAGCCCTAGCCTTAGACCTAACCCTTGTCCGAGCCCTAACCCTAACCATAGCCGTAACCCTAACCCTACCCTAATCCTACCCCTACCCCTCCCCTAACCCTAACCGTAGCCCTGACCCTAATGCTAACCCTGGCCCTAACACTAACCCTAACCCTCACCCTAACCCTAGTCCTGACCCTCACCCTAACCCCAACCGTAACCCTAACCCGAACTCTAACCCTAACCATAGCCCTTGCCCTAACCCTTGCCCTAGCCCTAGCCCTAGCCCTAGCCCTAGCCCTAACCCTCACCCTCACCCTAACCCTAACCCTAACCCTAACCATAGCCCTTGCCCTAACCCTTGCCCTAGCCCTAGCCCTAGCCCTAGCCCTAACCCTAACCCTAACCCAAGCCCTACCCCTAGACCTAACCCTAGCCCTAACCGTAGCCCTAGCAGTAACCCTAGCCCTGGCCCGAACACTAACCCTAACCCAAACCCTAACCCTAACCCTAACTCTAACCTTAACCCTAACCCTAACCCTAACCCTAACCCTAGCCCTAACCCTAATCCTAACGCTAAACATAACCCTAACCCTAACAAAAAACCATATCCCTAAACCTAACTCTCACCCTAACACTAGCCTTAGCCCTAACCCTCTCACTAACTGTAACCCTAACCCTAATCCTAGCCTAAACTCTATCCCTAGCCCTAACCCTAACCCAACACCTACCACTTACCCTAACGCTAACCCAAACCCTAACCAGAACCAGAACCGTAACCCTAACCCTCACCCTAACCCTAGCCCTGACCCTCACCCTAACCCCAACCCTAACCCTAACCCTAACTCTAACTCTAAGCATAGCCCTTACCCTAACCCTTGCCCTAGCCCTAGCCCTAGCCGTAACCCTCACCCTAACCCTAACCCTAACCCTAACCCTAACCCTAACCCTAACCACAGCCCTTGCCTAACCCTTGCCCTAGCTCTAGCCCTAGCCCTAGCCCTAGCCCTAACCCTAACCCAAGACCTAACCCTAGCCCTAACCCTAGCCCTAACCTTAGCCCTAACTGTAGCCCTAGCAGTAACCCTAGCCCTAGCCCGAACACTGACCCTAACCCTAACACAAACCCTAACCCTAACCCTAACTCTAACCTTAACCCTAACCCTAACCCAAACCCTAACCCTAACCCTAACCCTAACTCTAACCTTAACCCTAACCCAAACCCTAGCCCTAACCCTAACCCAAAGCCTACCACTAAACCTAACCAAAACCCTAACCATAATCATAAACCTAACCCTAACCCTAGCCCTAACCCTAATGATAACCCTAGCCCTAACCCTAACCCTAAAACTAACCCTCACCCTAAACCTAGCCCTCACCCTAACCCTAACTCTACTCCTAACCCTAAACCTCACCGAACCCTAACCCTAGACATGACGCAAGCCCTAACCGTAGCCCTAGCCCTAGCCCTAACCCTAACCCTAACCCTAAACCTAAACCTAAACCTAACTCTAATGCTAACGCTAACGCCAGCCCTAACCCTAATGCTAACCCTAGCCGTAACCCTCACCCTCACCCTCACCCTAACCATAGCCCTCACACTGACCCTAACCCTAACCGTAACAATAGCCCTTGACCTAACCCTTGCCCTATCCCTATCCCTATCCCTCTCCCTATCCCTAGTCCTATCCCTAGCCCTAACCCTAACCCTAACCCTAACCCAAGCCCAAACCCTAGCCGTATCCCTAACCCCACCCTAACCCTAACTCTAGCCCTAACCCGAACCCTAGCCCTAAACCTAACACTAACCCTAGCCCTAGCCCTAGACCTAGCCCTATCCCTATCCCTAGCCCTAGCCCGAGCCTTAACCCTAAACCTAACCCTAGCCCTAACCCTAACCCTAACCCTAACCCTAGCCCTAGCGCTAACCCTAACGCTAACCCTAACCCTAACCCTAACCCTAGCCCTGGCCCTAGCTTTAACCCTAGCCCTAGCCCTAGCCCTAACCCTAACCCAAGCCCTAACCCTAGCCCTAACCCTAGCCCTAACCTTAGCCCTAACTGTAGCCCTAGCAGTAACCCTAGCCCTAGCCCGAACACTAACCCTAACCCTAACACAAACCCTAACCCTAACCCTAACTCTAACCTTAACCCTAACCCTAACCTTAACCCTAACCCTAACCCTCGACCTAACCCTAGCCCTAACCCTAATCCTAACGCTAACCATAACCCTAACCCTAACAAAAAACCGTATCCCTAAACCTAAATCTCACCCTAACACTAGCCTTAGCCCTAACCCTCTCACTAACTGTAACCTAACCCTAATCCTAGCCTAAACTCTATCCCTAGCCCTAACCCTAACCCAACACCTACCACTAACTGTAACGCTAACCCAAACCCTAACCAGAACCAGAACCGTAACCCTAAACCTAACCCGAGCCCTAAACCTAACCCTAGCCCTAACCCTAGCCCTAACCCTAACCCTAAGCCTAACCCTAGCGCTAACCCTAACCCTAACCCTAAACCTAACTATAGCCTTAACCCTAACCCTAGGCCTAGACATAACCCTACCCCTACCCCTACCCCTACCCCTAAACCAAACTGTAACCCTAAACTGAAACTGAACCCTAACCCTAACCCTAGCCCTAGCTCTAGTTCTAAACCTAGCCCTAAACCTTACCCTAGCCCTAGCCCTAACCCTAGACCTTACCCTAACCCAAAGCCTACCACTAACCCTAATACAAACCCTCACCCTAACCCTAGCCCTCACCCTATACCTAACCCTAACCCTAACCCTAACCCTTGCCCTAGCCCAAGCCCTAGCCATAGCCCTAACCCTAACACTAGCCCTAGCCTTAGCCCTAACCCTTGTCCGAGCCCTAACCCTAACCATAGCCGTAACCCTAACCCTACCCTAATCCTACCCCTACCCCTTCCCATAACCCTAACCGTAGCCCTGACCCTAATGCTAACCCTGGCCCTAACACTAACCCTAACCCTCACCCTAACCCTAGTCCTGACCCTCACCCTAACCCCAACCGTAACCCTAACCCGATCTCTAACCCTAACCATAGCCCTTGCCCTAACCCTTGCCCTAGCCCTAGCCCTAGCCCGAGCCCTAACCCTCACCCTCACCCTCACCCTAACCCTAACCCTAGCCCTAACCCTAACCCTAACCCTAACCATAGCCCTTCCCTAACTCTTGCCCTAGCCCTAGCCCTAGCCCTAACCCTAACCCTAACCCAAGCCCTACCCCTAGCCCTAACCCTAGCCCTTACTGTAGCCCTAGCAGTAACGCTAGCCCTAGCCTGAACACTAACCCTAACCCAAACCCTAACCCTAACCCTAACCCTAACTCTAACCTTAACCCTAACCCTAACCCTAACCCTAACCCTAACCCTCGACCTAACCCTAGCCCTAACCCTTACCCTAGCCCTAGCCCTAACCCTAGACCTTATCCTAGCCCTATCCGTAGCCCTAGCCCTAGCCCTAACCCTAGCCCTAGCCCGAACCCTAACCCTAACCTTAACCCTAACCCTAGCCCAAAGCGTCACCCTAACGATAACCCTAACCCTAGAACTAACCCTAACCCTAACCCTAACCCTAACCCTAAACCTCACCCTAGCCCTAACCCTAACCCAAACCCTTACCCTAACCCTAACCCTAACCCTAACCCAAACAGTATCCCTAACCCTAAGCATAACCCTAGGCTTAGCCCTAACCCTCTCACTTACAATAACCCTAACCCTAACCCTAGCCCCAACCCTGACCCTAGCCCTAACCCTAACCCAACCCCTACCACTAACCCTAACCCTAACCCAAACCCTAACCATAACCGTAACCCTAACCCTAACCCGAGCCCTAAACCTAACCCTATCCCTAACCCTAAACGTAACCCTAGCGCTAACCCTAACGCTAACCCTAACCCTAAACCTAACCTTAGCCCTAATTCTAACCCTAGGCCTAGCCCTAACCCTAGCCCTAGCCCTACCCTACCCCTACCCCTAACTCAAACTGTAACCCTAAACTGAACCTGAACCCTAATGCTAGCCCTAACTCTAGCTCTAACGCATGTCCTAACCGTTACCCTAGCCCTAGCCCTAGCCCTAAGACTAGCCCTAGCCCTAATCCTAACCCTAACCCTAACCCAAACCCTAACCCAAACCCTAGTCCTAACCCTAACCCAAAGCCTACCACTAAACCTAACCAAAACCCTAACCATAATCATAAACCTAACCCTAACCCTAGCCCTAACCCTAATGATAACCCTAGCCCTAACCCAAACCCTAAAACTAACCCTCACCCTAAACCTAGCCCTCACCCTAACCCTAACTCTACTCCTAACCGTAAACCTCACCGAACCCTAACCCTAGCCATAACGCTAGCCCTAACCGTAGCCCTAGCCCTAGCCCTAACCCTAACCCTAACCCTAACCCTTAACCTAAACCTAACTCTAACGCTAACGCCAGCCCTAACCCTAATGCTAACCCTAGCCGTAACCCTCACCGTCACCCTCACCCTAACCATAGCCCTCACACTGACCCTAACCCTAACCGTAACAATAGCCCTTGACCTAACCCTTGCCCTAGCCCTATCCCTATCCCTATCCCTAGTCCTATCCCTATCCCTATCCCTATCCCTATCCCTATCCCTATCCCTATCCCTAGTCCTAGTCCTAGCCCTAGCCCTAACCCTAACCCTAACCCTAACCCTAACCCAAACCCAAGCCCTAACCCTAGCCGTAGCCCTAACCCCACCCTAACCCTAACCCGAACTCTAGCCCTAACCCGAACCCTAGCCCTAACCCTAACCCTAGCCTTAGACCTAGCCCTAGCCCTATCCCTAGCCCTATCCCGAGCCTTAACCCTAAATCTAACCCTAGCCCAGACCCTATCCCTAAACCTATCACTAGCCCTAAACCTAACCCTAGCCCTAACCCTAACCCTAACCCTAACCCTACCCCTAACCCTAACCCTAACCCCAGCCCTCGCGCTAACCCTAATCCTAACCCTACCCCTACCCCTAACCCTAGCCCTAGTGCTAACCCTAACGCTAACCCTAACCCTAGCCCTAGCCCTAGCTTTAACCTTAGCCCGAGCCCTAGCCCTAGCCCTAAACCTAACCCCAACCGCAACCCTAACCCTAACCCAAACCATAAATCTACCCCAAACCCTAACCCTAACCCTAACCCTAACCCTATCCCTAACCCTAACCGTAACCCTAACCGTAACCCCAAACCTAACCCTAGCCCTAGCCCTAACATTAACCCTAACCCTAGCCCTAACCCTAGACCTTACCCTAACCCAAAGCCTACCACTAACCCTAATACAAACCCTAACCATAACCGTAGCCCGAACCCTAATGCTTACCCTAGCCCTAACACTAACCAGAACCCTCACCCTAACCCTAGCCCTCACCCTATACCTAACCCTAACCCTAACCCTAACCCTTGCCCTAGCCGAAGCCCTAGCCATACCTCTAACCCTAACACTAGCCCTAGCCTTAGCCCTAACCCTACCCTAATCCTACCCCTACCCCTACCCGTAACCCTAACTGTAGCCCTGACCCTAATGCTAACCCTAACCCTAACCCTAACCCTAACCCTAGCCCTAGCCCTAACACTAACACTAACACTAACACTAACACTAACACTAACCCTATCCCTATCCCTATCCCTATCCCTATCCCAAGCCCTAGCCCTAGCTCTAACACTACAACTAACCCTAGCCCTACCCCTAAACCTGCCCCTAAGTCTAACCCTAACCCTACACCTAAACCTAACCCTAACACTAACCCTAACACTAACCCTAGCCCTAGCCCTAGCCCTAGCCCTAACCCTAACACAAACCCTAGCCCTAGCCCTCGCCCTAAACCTAACCCTAACCCGAACCCTAACCCTAGCCCTAGCCCTAACCCTACCCTAAACCTAACCTGAAGTCTAGCCCTAACCCTTGCCCTAACTCTAACCCTAACCCTAACCCTAACCCTAACCATAGCCGTAACCCTAACCTTACCCTAATCCTACCCCTACCCCTACCCCTAACCCTAACCGTAGCCCTGACCCTAATGCTAACCCTGGCCCTAACACTAACCCTAACCCTCACCCTAACCCTAGCCCTGACCCTCACCCTAACCCCAACCCTAACCCTAACCCTAACCCTAACCCTAACTCTAACCCTAAGCATAGCCCTTGCCCTAACCCTTGCCCTTGCCCTAGCCCTAGCCCTAACCCTCACCCTAACCCTAACCCTAACCCTAACCCTAACCCTAACCCTAACCCTAAACCTAACCATAGCCCTCGCCTAACCCTTGCCCTAGCCCTAGCCCTAGCCCTAACCCTAACCCAAGCCCTAACCCTAGCCCTAACCCTAGCCCTAACCTTAGCCCTAACTGTAGCCCTAGCAGTAACCCTAGCCCTAGCCCGAACACTAACCCTAACCCTAACACAAACCCTAACCCTAACCCTAACTCTAACCTTAACCCTAACCCTAACCTTAACCCTAACCCTAACCCTCGACCTAACCCTAGCCCTAACCCTAATCCTAACGCTAACCATAACCCTAACCCTAACAAAAAACCGTATCCCTAAACCTAAATCTCACCCTCACACTAGCCTTAGCCCTAACCCTCTCACTAACTGTAACCTAACCCTAATCCTAGCCTAAACTCTATCCCTAGCCCTAACCCTAAAGCAACACCTACCACTAACCGTAACGCTAACCCAAACCCTAACCAGAACAAGAACCGTAACCCTAAACCTAACCCGAGCCCTAAACCTAACCCTAGCCCTAACCCTAGCCCTAACCCTAACCCTAAGCCTAACCCTAGCTCTAACCCTAACCCTAACCCTAAACCTAACTATAGCCTTAACCCTAACCCTAGGCCTAGACCTAACCCTACCCCTACCCCTAAACCAAACTGTAACCCTAAACTGAAACTGAACCCTAACCCTAACCCTAGCCCTAGCTCTAGTTCTAAACCTAGCCCTAAACCTTACCCTAGCCCTAGCCCTAACCCTAGACCTTACCCTAACCCAAAGCCTACCACTAACCCTAATACAAACCCTCACCCTAACCCTAGCCCTCACCCTATACCTAACCCTAACCCTAACCCTAACCCTTGCCCTAGCCCAAGCCCTAGTCATAGCCCTAACCCTAACACTAGCCCTAGCCTTAGCCTTAGCCCTAACCCTTGTCCGAGCCCTAACCCTAACTATAGCCGTAACCCTAACCCTACCCTAATCCTACCCCTACCCCTTCCCATAACCCTAACCGTAGCCCTGACCCTAATGCTAACCCTGGCCCTAACACTAACCCTAACCCTCACCCTAACCCTAGTCCTGACCCTCACCCTAACCCCAACCGTAACCCTAACCCGATCTCTAACCCTAACCATAGCCCTTGCCCTAACCCTTGCCCTAGCCCTAGCCCTAGCCCGAGCCCTAACCCTCACCCTCACCCTCACCCTAACCCTAACCCTAACCCTAACCCTAACCCTAACCATAGCCCTTCCCTAACCCTTGCCCTAAGCCTAGCCCTAGCCCTAACCCTAACCCTAACCCAAGCCCTACCCCTAGCCCTACCCCTAGCCCTTACCGTAGCCCTAGCAGTAACCCTAGCCCTAGCCTGAACACTAACCCTAACCCAAACCCTAACCCTAACCCTAACCCTAACTCTAACCTTAACCCTAACCCTAACCCTAACCCTAACCCTAACCCTAACCCTAACCCTCGACCTAACCCTAGCCCTAACCCTAATCCTAACGCTAACCATAACCCTCACCCTAACAAAAAACCATATCCCTAAACCTAACTCTCACCCTAACACTAGCCTTAGCCCTAACCCTCTCACTAACTGTAACCCTAACCCTAATCCTAGCCTAAACTCTATCCCTAGCCCTAACCCTAACCCAACACCTACCACTAACCCTAACGCTAACCCAAACCCTAACCAGAACCAGAACCGTAACCCTAACCCTAACCCGAGCCCTAAACCTAACCCTAGCCCTAACCCTAACCCTAAGCCTAACCCTAGCGCTAACCCTAACCCTAACCCTAAACCTAACTATAGCCTTAACCCAAACCCTAGGCCTAGACCTAACCCTACCCCTACCCCTACCCCTAAACCAAACTGTAACCCTAAACTAAAACTGAACCCTAACCCTAACCCTAGCCCTAGCTCTAGTTCTAAACCTAGCCCTAACCCTGACCCTAGCCCTAGCCCTAACCCTAGACCTTACCCTAACTCAAAGCCTACCACTAACCCTAACACAAACCCTAACGATAACCGTAGACCTAACCCTAATGCTAACCCTAGCCCTAACACTAACCAGAACCCTCACCCTAACCCTAGCCCTCACCCTATACCTAACCCTAACCCGAAACCTAACCCTTGCCCTAGCCCAAGCCCTAGCCATAGCCCTAACCCTAACACTAGCCCTAGCCTTAACCCTAACCCTTATCCGAGCCCTAACCCTAACCATAGCCATAACCCTAACCCTATCCTAATCCTACCCCGACCCCTTCCCATAAACCTAACCGTAGCCCTGACCCTAATGCTAACCCTGGCCCTAACACTAACCCTAACCCTCACCCTAACCCTAGTCCTGACCCTCACCCTAACCCCAACCGTAACCCTAACCCGATCTCTAACCCTAATCATAGCCCTTGCCCTAACCCTTGCCCTAACCCTTGCCCTAACCCTTGCCCTAGCCCTAGCCCTAACCCTCACCCTAACCCTAACCCTAACCCTAACCCTAACCATAGCCCTTACCCTAACCCTTGCCCTAGCCCTAGCCCTAGCCCTAAAACTAACCCTAACCCAAGCCCTAACCCTAGCCCTAACCCTAGCTCTAACCGTAGCCCTAGCAGTAACCCTAGCCCTAGCCCGAACACTAACCCTAACCCTAACCCAAACCCTAACGCTAACCCTAACTCTAACCTTAACCCTAACCCTAACCCTAACCCTAACCCTAACCCTAACCCTAACCCTCGACCTAACCCTAGCCCTAACCCTAATCCTAACGCTAACCATAACCCTAACCCTAACAAAAAACCATATCCCTAAACCTAAATCTCACCCTAACACTAGCCTTAGCCCTAACCCTCTCACTAACTGTAACCCTAACCCTAATCCTAGCCTAAACTCTATCCCTAGCCCTAACCCTAACCCAACACCTACCACTAACCCTAACGCTAACCCAAACCCTAACCAGAACCGTAACCCTAACCCTAACCCGAGCCCTAAACCTAACCCTAGCCCTAACCCTAACCCTAAGCCTAACCCTAGCGCTAACCCTAACCCTAACCCTAAACCTAACTTTAGCCTTAACCCTAACCCTAGGCCTACACCTAACCCTACCCCTACCCCTACCCATAAACCAAACTGTAACACTAAACTAAAACTGAACCCTAACCCTAACCTTAGCCCTAGCTCTACTTCTACCCCTAGCCCTAACCCTTACCCTAGCCCTAGCCCTAACCCTAGACCTTACCCTAACTCAAAGCCTACCACTAACACTAACACAAATCCTAACCATAACCGTAGCCCTAACCTTAATGCTAACCCTAGCCCTAACACTAACCAGAACCCTCAACCTAACCCTAGCCCTCACCCTATAACTAACCCGAACCCTAACCCTAACCCTAACCCTAACCTAAGCCCTAACCCTAGCCCTAACCCTAGCCCTATCCGTAGCCCTAGCCCTAGCCCTAACCCTAGCCCTAGCCCTAACCCTAGACCTTACCCTAACTCAAAGCCTACCACTAACCCTAACACAAACCCTAACCATAACCGTAGCCCTAACCCTAATGATAACCCTAGCCCTAACACTAACCAGAACCCTCACCCTAGCCCTAGCCCTAGCCCTAACCCTAGCCCTAGCCCGAACCCTAAGCCTAAGCCTAAGCCTAACCCTAACCCTAACCCTAGCCCAAAGCGTCACCCTAACGATAACCCTAACCCTAGAGCTAACCCTAACCCTAACCCTAACCCTAAACATCACCCTAGCCCTAACCCTAACCCTAACCCTTACCCTAACCCTAACCCTAACCCAAACAGTATCCCTAACCCTAAGCATAACCCTAGGCTTAGCCCTAACCCTCTCACTTACAATAACCCTAACCCTAACCCTAGCCCCAACCCTGACCCTAGCCCTAACCCTAACCCAACCCCTACCACTAACCCTAACCCTAACCCAAACCCTAACCCTAACCGTAACCCTAACCATAACCCGAGCCCTAAACCTAACCCTATCCCTAACCCTAAACGTAACCCTAGCGCTAACCCTAACGCTAACCCTAACCCTAAACCTAACCTTAGCCCTAATTCTAACCCTAGGCCTAGCCCTAACCCTAGCCCTAGCCCTACCCTAGCCCTACCCCTAACTCAAACTGTAACCCTAAACTGAACCTGAACCCTAACGCTAGCCCTAACTCTAGCTCTAACGCATGTCCTAACCGTTACCCTAGCCCTGGCCCTAGCCCTAACACTAGCCCTAGCCCTAACCCTAACCCTAACCCTAACCCTAAACATAACCCAAGCCCTAACCCTAGCCGTAGCCCTAACCCCACCCTAACCCTAACCCGAACTCTAGCCCTAACCCGAACCATAGCCCTAACCCTAACCCTAACCCTAGCCCTAGCCCTAGCCCTAGCCCTAGCCCTATACCTAGCCCTAGCCCGAGCCTTAACCCTAAACCTAACCCTAGCCCAGACCCTATCCCTAAACCTATCCCTACCCCTACACCTAACCCTATCCCTAACCCTAAACGTAACCCTAGCGCTAACCCTAGCGCTAACCCTAACCCTAAACCTAACCTTAGCCCTAATTGTAACCCTAGGCCTAGCCCTAACCCTAGCCCTAGCCCTACCCTACCCCTACCCCTAACTCAAACTGTAACCCTAAACTGAACCTGAACCCTAACGCTAGCCCTAACTCTAGCTCTAACGCATGTCCTAACCGTTACCCTAGCCCTAGTCCTAACACTAGCCCTAGCCCTAATCCTAACCCTAACCCTAACCCAAACCCTAACCCAAACCCTAGCCCTAACCCTAACCCAAAGCCTACCACTAAACCTAACCAAAACCCTAACCATAATCATAAACCTAACCCTAACCCTAGCCCTAACCCTAATGATAACCCTAGCCCTAACCCTAACCCTAAAACTAACCCTCACCCTAAACCTAGCCCTCACCCTAACCCTAACTCTACTCCTAACCCTAAACCTCACCAAACCCTAACCCTAGCCATAACGCAAGCCCTAACCGTAGGCCTAGCCCTAGCCCTAACCCTAACCCTAACCCTAACCCTAACCCTAAACCTAAACCTAACTCAAATGCTAACGCTAACGCCAGCCCTAACCCTAATGCTAACCCTAGCCGTAACCCTCACCCTCACCCTAACCATAGCCCTCACACTGACCCTAAACTTAACCGTAACAATAGCCCTTGACCTAACCCTTGCCCTAGCCCTAGCCCTATCCCTAGCCCTAGTCCTATCCCTATCCCTATCCCTATCCCTAGTCCTATCCCTATCCCTAACCCTAACCCAAGCCCAAACCCTAGCCGTAGCCCTAACCCCACCCTAACACTAACCCGAACTCTAGCCCTAACCCGAACCCTAGCCCTAACCCTAACACTAACCCTAGCCCTAGCCCTATCCCTAGCCCTAGCCCTATCCCTAGCCCTATCCCTATCCCTAGCCCGAGCCTTAACCCTAAACCTAACCCTAGCCCAGACCCTATCCCTAAACCTATCCCTACCCCTAAACCTAACCCTAGCCCTAGCCCTAACCCTAACCCTAGTCCTAGCGCTAACCCTAACGCTAACCCTAACCCTAGCCCTAGCTATAGCTTTAACCCTAGCCCTAGCCCTAAACCTAACCCCAACCCCAACCCTAACCCTAACCCAAACCATAAACCTACCCCAAACCCTAACCCTAACCCTAACCCGAACCGAACCCGAACTCAAACCCTAACCCCAACCTCAACCACAACACAACACCAACCGCAACCACAACCGTAAACCTAATCCTAACCCTAACCCTAACCCTAACCTCTACCCCAACCCTAGCCCTAACTCTAACCCTAACCCTAACCCTAACCGTAACCCTAACCGTAACCCCAAACCTAACGCTAGCCCTAGCCCTAACATTAACCCTAACCCTAGCCCTAACCCTAGACCTTACCCTAACCCAAAGCCTACCACTAACACTAATACAAACCCTAACCATAACCGTTGCCCTAACCCTAATGCTTACCCTAGCCCTAACACTAACCAGAACCCTCACCCTAACCCTAGCCCTCACCCTATACCTAACCTTAACCCTAACACTTGCCCTAGCCCAAGACCTAGCCATAGCCCTAACCCTAACACTAGCCCTAGCCTTAGACCTAACCCTTGTCCGAACTCTAACCCTAACCATAGCCCTTGCCCTAACCCTTGCCCTAGCCCTAGCCCGAGCCCTAGCCCGAGCCCTAACCCTCACCCTCACCCTAACCCTAACCCTAACGCTAACCCTAACCATAGCCCTTGCCCTAACCCTTGCCCTAGCCCTAGCCCTAGCCCTAACCCTAACCCTAACCCTAACCCAAGCCCTACCCCTAGCCCTAACCCTAGCCCTAACCGTAGCCCTAGCAGTAACCCTAGCCCTAGCCCGAACACTAACCCTAACCCAAACCCTAACCCTAACCCTAACTCTAACCTTAACCCTAACCCTAACCCTAACCCTAACCCTAACCCTAACCCTCGACCTAACCCTAGCCCTAACCCTAATCCTAACGCTAACCATAACCCTAACCCTAACAAAAAAACATATCCCTAAACCTAAATCTCACCCTAACACTAGCCTTAGCCCTAACCCTCTCACTAACTGTAACCCTAACCCTAATCCTAGCCTAAACTCTATACCTAGCACTAACCCTAACCCAACACCTACCACTAACCCTAACCCTAACGCTAACCCAAACCCTAACCAGAACCAGAACCGTAACCCTAAACCTAACCCGAGCCCTAAACCTAACCCTAGCACTAACCCTAACCCTAAGCCTAACCCTAGCGCTAACCCTAACCCTAACCCTAAACCTAACTATAGCCTTAACCCAAACCCTAGGCCTAGACCTAACCCTACCCCTACCCCTACCCCTAAACCAAACTGTAACCCTAAACTAAAACTGAACCCTAACCCTAACCCTAGCCCTAGCTCTAGTTCTAAACCTAGCCCTAACCCTGACCCTAGCCCTAGCCCTAACCCTAGACCTTACCCTAACTCAAAGCCTACCACTAACCCTAACACAAACCCTAACCATAACCGTAGCCCTAACCCTAATGCTAACCCTAGCCCTAACACTAACCAGAACCCTCACCCTAACCCTAGCCCTCAACCTATACCTAACCCGAACCCTAACCCTAACCCTAACCCTAACCCTAACCTAAGCCCTAACCCTAGCCCTAACCCTAGCCCTATCCGTAGCCCTAGCCCTAGCCCTAACCCTAACCCTAGCCCTAGCCCTAACCCTAACCCTAACACTAATTCTAACCCTATCCGGAACCCGAACCCAAACTCAAACCCTAACCCCAACCCCAACCACAACACGACACCAACCACAACCCCAACCGTAACCCTCACCCTAACCTCAACCCCAACCCCAGCCCTAACCCTAACCCTAACCCTAAACCTAACCCTAGCCCTAACCCTAACTCTAACCCAAATCCTAAACCTAACCCAAACCCTAACCCTAGCCATAACCCTAACCCTAACCTTAGCCCAAACCCTAACCCTAGACCTAACCCTAACCCAAAGCCTACCACAAACCCTAACCCAAACCCTAACCATAACCATAGCCCTAACCCTGACCCTAACCGTAGCCCTAACCCTAATGCTAACCCTAGCCCTAACACTAACCCTAACCCTCACCCTAACCCTAGCCCTCACCCTAACCCTGACCCTAACCCTAACCCTAACCATAACCCTAACCATAGCCCTTGCCGTAACCCTTGCCGTAGCCCTAACCCTAGCCCTAACCCTAGTCGTAACCATAGCCCTAGCCCTAACCCTAGCCCTAGCCCGAACCCTAACCCTAACCCTAACACTAACCCTAACCCTAACCCTAACCCTAACCCTAACCATAACCCTAACCATAACCCTAACCCTAACCCTAGACCTAACCCTAACCCTAACCCTAACCCTAACCCTAGCCCTAACCCTAAGCCTAACCCAAACCATATCCTTAAACCTAAGCCTAACCCTAACACTAGCCTTAGCCCTAACCCTCTCACTAACTGTAACCTAACCCTAATCATAGCCTAAACTCTATCCCTAGCCCTAACCCTAACCCAACACCTACCACTAACCGTAACGCTAACCCAAACCCTAACCAGAACAAGAACCGTAACCCAAAACCTAACCCGAGCCCTAAACCTAACCCTAGCCCTAACCCTAACCCTAAGCCTAACCCTAGCGCTAACCCTAACCCTAACCCTAAACCTAACTATAGCCTTAACCCTAACCCTAGGCCTAGACCTAACCCTACCCCTATGCCTACCCCTAAACCAAACTGTAACCCTAAACTGAAACTGAACCCTAACCCTAACCCTAGCCCTAGCTCTAGTTCTAAACCTAGCCCTAACCCTTACCCTAGCCCTAGCCCTAACCCTAGACCTTACCCTAACCCAAAGCCTACCAATAACCCTAATACCAACCCTAACCATAACCGTAGCCCTAACCCTAATGCTTACCCTAGCCCTAACACTAACCAGAACCCTCACCCTCACCCTAGCCCTCACCCTATACCTAACCCTAACCCTAACCTTAACCCTTGCCCTAGCCATAGCCCTAACCCTAACACTAGCCCTAGCCTTAGCCCTAACCCTTGTCCGAGCCCTAACCCTAACCATAGCCGTAACCCTGACCCTACCCTAATCCTACCCCTACCCCTACCCCTAACCCTAACCGTAGCCCTGACCCTAATGCTAACCCTGGCCCTAACACTAACCCTAACCCTCACGCTAACCCTAGTCCTGACCCTCACCCTAACCCCAACCGTAACCCTAACCCGAACTCTAACCCTAATCATAGTCCTTGCCCTAACCCTTGCCCTAGCCCTAGCCCTAGCCCGAGCCCTAACCCTCACCCTCACCCTAACCCTAACCCTAACCCTAACCCTAACCATAGCCCTTGCCCTAACCCTTGCCCTAGCCCTAGCCCTAGCCCTAACCCTAACCCTAACCCAAGCCCTACCCCTAGCCCTCACCCTATACCTAACCCTAACCCTAAACCTAACCCTTGCCCTAGCCCAAGCCCTAGCCATAGCCCTAACCCTAACACTAGCCCTAGCCTTAACCCTAACCCTTATCCGAGCCCTAACCCTAACCATAGCCATAACCCTAACCCTACCCTAATCCTACCCCGACCCCTTCCCATAAACCTAACCGTAGCCCTGACCCTAATGCTAACCCTGGCCCTAACACTAACCCTAACCCTCACCCTAACCCTAGTCCTGACCCTCACCCTAACCCCAACCGTAACCCTAACCCGATCTCTAACCCTAATCATAGCCCTTGCCCTAACCCTTGCCCTAACCCTTGCCCTAGCCCTAGCCCTAGCCCTAGCCCTAGCCCTAGCCCTAACCCTCACCCTAACCCTAACCCTAACCATAGCCCTTGCCCTAACCCTTGCCCTAGCCCTAGCTCTAGCCCTAAAACTAACCCTAACCCAAGCCCTAACCCTAGCCCTAACCCTAGCCCTAACCGTAGCCCTAGCAGTAACCCTAGCCCTAGCCCGAACACTAACCCTAACCCTAACCCAAACCCTAACGCTAACCCTAACTCTAACCTTAACCCTAACCCTAACCCTAACCCTAACCCTCGACCTAACCCTAGCCCTAACCCTAATCCTAACGCTAACCATAACCCTAACCCTAACAAAAAACCATATCCCTAAACCTAAATCTCACCCTAACACTAGCCTTAGCCCTAACCCTCTCACTAACTGTAACCCTAACCCTAATCCTAGCCTAAACTCTATCCCTAGCCCTAACCCTAACCCAACACCTACCACTAACCCTAACGCTAACCCAAACCCTAACCAGAACCGTAACCCTAACCCTAACCCGAGCCCTAAACCAAACCCTAGCCCTAACCCTAACCCTAAGCCTAACCCTAGCGCTAACCCTAACCCTAACCCTAAACCTAACTTTAGCCTTAACCCTAACCCTAGGCCTAGACCTAACCCTACCCCTACCCCTACCCATAAACCAAACTGTAACCCTAAACTAAAACTGAACACTAACCCTAACCTTAGCCCTAGCTCTAGTTCTACCCCTAGCCCTAACCCTTACCCTAGCCCTAGCCCTAACCCTAGACCTTACCCTAACTCAAAGCCTACCACTAACCCTAACACAAATCCTAACCATAACCGTAGCCCTAACCTTAATGCTAACCCTAGCCCTAACACTAACCAGAACCCTCAACCTAACCCTAGCCCTCACCCTATACCTAACCAGAACCCTAACCCTAACCCTAACCCTAACCTAAGCCCTAACCCTAGCCCTAACCCTAGCCCTATCCGTAGCCCTAGCCCTAGCCCTAACCCTAGCCCTAGCCCTAACCCTAGACCTTACCCTAACTCAAAGCCTACCACTAACCCTAACACAAACCCTAACCATAACCGTAGCCCTAACCCTAATGCTAACCCTAGCCCTAACACTAACCAGAACCCTCACCCTAGCCCTAGCCCTAGCCCTAACCCTAGCCCTAGCCCGAACCCTAAGCCTAAGCCTAACCCTAACCCTAACCCTAACCCTAGCCCAAAGCGTCACCCTAACGATAACCCTAACCCTAGAGCTAACCCTAACCCTAACCCTAACCCTAAACATCACCCTAGCCCTAACCCTAACCCTTACCCTAACCCTAACCCTAACCCAAACAGTATCCCTAACCCTAAGCATAACCCTAGGCTTAGCCCTAACCCTCTCACTTACAATAACCCTAACCCTAACCCTAGCCCCAACCCTGACCCTAGCCCTAACCCTAACCCAACCCCTACCACTAACCCTAACCCTAACCCAAACCCTAACCCTAACCGTAACCCTAACCATAACCCGAGCCCTAAACCTAACCCTATCCCTAACCCTAAACGTAACCCTAGCGCTAACCCTAACGCTAACCCTAACCCTAAACCTAACCTTAGCCCTAATTCTAACCCTAGGCCTAGCCCTAACCCTAGCCCTAGCCCTACCCTAGCCCTACCCCTAACTCAAACTGTAACCCTAAACTGAACCTGAACCCTAACGCTAGCCCTAACTCTAGCTCTAACGCATGTCCTAACCGTTACCCTAGCCCTAGCCCTAGCCCTAACCCTCACCCTAACCCTAACCCTAACCCTAACCCTTACCCTAACCCTAACCCTAACCCTAACCATAGCCCTTGCCTAACCCTTGCCCTAGCCCTAGCCCTAGCCCTAGCCCTAGCCCTAGCCCTAACCCTAACCCAAGCCCTAACGCTAGCCCTAACCCTAGCCCTAACCTTAGCCCTAACTGTAGCCCTAGCAGTAACCCTAGCCCTAGCCCCAACACTAACCCTAACCCTAACACAAACCCTAACCCTAACCCTAACTCTAACCTTAACCCTAACCCTAACCCAAACCCTAACCTTAACCCTAACTCTAACCTTAACCCTAACCCAAACCCTAGCCCTAACCCTAACCCAAAGCCTACCACTAAACCTAACCAAAACCCTAACCATAATCATAAACCTAACCCTAACCCTAGCCCTAACCCTAATGATAACCCTAGCCCTAACCCTAACCCTAAAACTAACCCTCACCCTAAACCTAGCCCTCACCCTAACCCTAACTCTACTCCTAACCCTAAACCTCACTGAACCCTAACCCTAGACATGACGCAAGCCCTAACCGTAGCCCTAGCCCTAGCCCTAACCCTAACCCTAACCCTGACCCTAAACCTAAACCTAACTCTAATGCTAACGCTAATGCCAGCCCTAACCCAAATGCTAATCCTAGCCGTAACCCTCACCCTCACCCTCACCCTAACCATAGCCCTCACACTGACCCTAACCCTAACCGTAACAATAGCCCTTGACCTAACCCTTGCCCTAGCCCTAGCCCTAGCCCTATCCCTATCCCTATCCCTAGTCCTATCCCTATCCCTATCCCTATCCCAAACCTAACCCTAGCCCTAGCCCTAACATTAACCCTAACCCTAGCCCTAACCCTAGACCTTACCCTAACCCAAAGCCTACCACTAACCCTAATACAAACCCTAACCATAACCGTAGCCCTAACCCTAATGCTCACCCTAGCCCTAACACTAACCAGAACCCTCACCCTAACCCTAGCCCTCACCCTATACCTAACCCTAAACCTAACCCTAACCCTAACCCTAACCCCTGCCCTAGCCCAAGCCCTAGCCATAGCCCTAACCCTAACACTAATCCTAGCCTTAGACCTAACCCTTGTCCGAGCCCTAACCCTAACCATAGCCGTAACCCTAACCCTACCCTAATCCTACCCCTACCCCTCCCCTAACCCTAACCGTAGCCCTGACCCTAATGCTAACCCAGGCCCTAACACTAACCCTAACCCTCACCCTAACCCTAGTCCTGACCCTCACCCTAAACCCAACCGTAACCCTAACCCGAACTCTAACCCTAACCATAGCCCTTGCCCTAACCCTTGCCCTAGCCCTAGCCCTAGCCCTAGCCCTAACCCTCACCCTCACCCTAACCCTAACCCTAACCCTTACCCTAACCATAGCCCTTGCCTAACCCTTGCCCTAGCCCTAGCCCTAGCCCTAACCCTAACCCAAGCCCTAACCCTAGCCCTAACCCTAGCCCTAACCTTAGCCCTAACTGTAGCCCTAGCAGTAACCCTAGCCCTAGCCCGAACACTAACCCAAACCCGAACACAAACCTTAACCCTAACCCTAACTCTAACCTTAACCCTAACCCTAACCCAAACCCTAACCCTAACCCTAACCCTAACCCTAACTCTAACCTTAACCCTAACCCTAACCCTAACCCTAACCCTAACCCTAACCCTCGACCTAACCCTAGCCCTAACCCTAATCCTAACGCTAACCATAACCCTAACCCTAACAAAAAAACATATCCCTAAACCTAAATCTCACCCTAACACTAGCCTTAGCCCTAACCCTCTCACTAACTGTAACCCTAACCCTAATCCTAGCCTAAACGCTATCCCTATCCCTAACCCTAACCCAACACCTACCACTAACCCTAACGCTAACCCAAACCCTAACCAGAACCAGAACCGTAACCCTAACCCTAACCTGAGCCCTAAACCTAACCCTAGCCCTAACCCTAACCCTAAGCCTAACCCTAGCGCTAACCCTAACCTTAACCCTAAACCTAATTATAGCCTTAACCCTAACCCTAGGCCTAGACCTACCCCTACCCCTACCCCTACCCCTAAACCAAACTGTAACCCTAAACTAAAACTGAACCCTAACCCTAACCCTAGCCCTAGCTCTAGTTCTAACCCTAGCCCTAACCCTTACCCTAGCCCTAGCCCTAACCCTAGACCTTACCCTAACTCAAAGCCTACCACTAACCCTAACACAAACCCTAACCATAACCGTAGCCCTAACCCTAATGCTAACCCTAGACCTAACACTAACCAGAACCCTCACCCTAACCCTAGCCCTCACCCTATACCTAACCCGAACCATAACCCTAACCCTAACCCTAACCTAAGCCCTAACCCTAGCCCTAACCCTAGCCCTATCCGTAGCCCTAGCCCTAGCCCTAACCCTAGCCCTAGCCCGAACCCTAACCCTAACCCTAACCCTAACCCTAACCCTAGCCCAAAGCGTCACCCTAACGATAACCCTAACCCTAGACCTAACCCTAACCCTAACCCTAACCCTAAACCTCACCCTAGCCCTAACCCTAACCCAAACCCTAACCCAAACCCTAGCCCTAACCCTAACCCAAAGCCTACCACTAAACCTAACCAAAACCCTAACCATAATCATAAACCTAACCCTAACCCTAGCCCTAACCCTAATGATAACCCTAGCCCAACCCTAACCCTAAAACTAACCCTCACCCTAAACCTAGCCCTCACCCTAACCCTAACTCTACTCCGAACACTAAACCTCACCGAACCCTAACCCTAGCCATGACGCAAGCCCTAACCGTAGCCCTAGCCCTAGCCCTAAACCTAACCCTAACCCTCCCCCTAAACCTAAACCTAACTCTAATGCTAACGCTAACGCCAGCCCTAACCCTAATGCTAACCCTAGCCGTAACCCTCACCCTCACCCTAACCATAGCCCTCACACTGACCCTAAACCTAACCGTAACAATAGCCCTTGACCTCACCCTTGCCCTATCCCTATCCCAATCCCTAGTCCTATCCCTATCCCTATCCCTATCCCTATCCCTAGTCCTATCCCTAACCCTAACCCTAACCCTAACCCTAACCCAAGCCCAAACCCTAGCCGTAGCCCTAACCCCACCCTAACCCTAACCCGAACTCTAGCCCTAACCCGAACCCTAGCCCTAACCCTAACGCTAACCCTAACCCTAGCCCTAGCCCTAGCTTTAACCCTAGCCCTAGCCCTAGCCCTAAACCTAACCCCAACCCCAACCCTAACCCTAACCCAAACCATAAACCTACCCCAAACCCTAACCCTAACCCGAACCGAACCCGAACTCAAACCCTAACCCCAACCCCAACCACAACACAACACCAACCGCAACCACAACCGTAAACCTAACCCTAACCCTAACCCTAACCCTAACCTCTACCCCAACCCTAGCCCTAACTCTAACCCTAACCCTAACCCTAACCCTAACCCTAACCCTAACCGTAACCCTAACCGTAACCCCAAACCTAACCCTAGCCCTAGCCCTAACATTAACCCTAACCCTAGCCCTAACCCTAGACCTTACCCTAACCCAAAGCCTACCACTAACCCCAATACAAACCCTAACCATAACCGTAGCCCTAACCCTAATGCTCACCCTAGCCCTAACACTAACCAGAACCCTCACCCTAACCCTAGCCCTCACCCTATACCTAACCCTAACCCTAACCCTAACCCTTGCCCTAGCCCAAGCCCTAGCCATAGCCCTAACCCTAACACTAGCCCTAGCCTTAGACCTAACCCTTGTCCGAGCCCTAACCCTAACCATAGCCGTAACCCTAACCCTACCCTAATCCTACCCCTACCCCTCCCCTAACCCTAACCGTAGCCCTGACCCTAATGCTAACCCTGGCCCTAACACTAACCCTAACCCTCACCCTAACCCTAGTCCTGACCCTCACCCTAACCCCAACCGTAACCCTAACCCGAACTCTAACCCTAACCATAGCCCTTGCCCTAACCCTTGCCCTAGCCCTAGCCCTAGCCCTAGCCCTAGCCCTAACCCTCACCCTCACCCTAACCCTAACCCTAACCATAGCCCTTGCCCTAACCCTTGCCCTAGCCCTAGCCCTAGCCCTAGCCCTAGCCCTAACCCTAACCCTAACCCAAGCCCTACCCCTAGACCTAACCCTAGCCCTAACCGTAGCCCTAGCAGTAACCCTAGCCCTAGCCCGAACACTAACCCTAACCCAAACCCTAACCCTAACCCTAACCCTAACTCTAACCTTAACCCTAACCCTAACCCTAACCCTAGCCCTAACCCTAATCCTAACGCTAAACATAACCCTAACCCTAACAAAAAACCATATCCCTAAACCTAACTCTCACCCTAACACTAGCCTTAGCCCTAACCCTCTCACTAACTGTAACCCTAACCCTAATCCTAGCCTAAACTCTATCCCTAGCCCTAACCCTAACCCAACACCTACCACTTACCCTAACGCTAACCCAAACCCTAACCAGAACCGTAACCCTAACCCTCACCCTAATCCTAGCCCTGACCCTCACCCTAACCCCAACCCTAACCCTAACCCTAACTCTAACTCTAAGCATAGCCCTTACCCTAACCCTTGCCCTAGCCCTAGCCCTAGCCGTAACCCTCACCCTAACCCTAACCCTAACCCTAACCCTAACCCTAACCATAGCCCTTGCCTAACCCTTGCCCTAGCTCTAGCCCTAGCCCTAGCCCTAGCCCTAACCCTAACCCAAGCCCTAACCCTAGCCCTAACCCTAGCCCTAACCTTAGCCCTAACTGTAGCCCTAGCAGTAACCCTAGCCCTAGCCCGAACACTGACCCTAACCCTAACACAAACCCTAACCCTAACCCTAACTCTAACCTTAACCCTAACCCTAACCCAAACCCTAACCCTAACCCTAACTCTAACCTTAACCCTAACCCTAACCCTAACCCTAACCCTAACCCTAACCCTAACCCTAACCCTCGACCTAACCCTAGCCCTAACCCTAATCCTAACGCTAACCATAACCCTAACCCTAACAAAAAACCATATCCCTAAACCTAAATCTCACCCTAACACTAGCCTTAGCCCTAACCCTCTCACTAACTGTAACCCTAACCCTAATCCTAGCCTAAACGCTATCCCTATCACTAACCCTAACCCAACACCTACCACTAACCCTAACGCTAACCCAAACCCTAACCAGAACCAGAACCGTAACCCTAACCCTAACCTGAGCCCTAACCCTAACCCTAGCCCTAACCCTAACCCTAAGCCTAACCCTAGCGCTAACCCTAACCTTAACCCTAAACCTAACTATAGCCTTAACCCTAACCCTAGGCCTAGACCTAACCCTACCCCTACCCCTACCCCTAAACCAAACTGTAACCCTAAACTAAAACTGAACCCTAACCCTAACCCTAGCCCTAGCTCTAGTTCTAACCCTAGCCCTAACCCTTACCCTAGCCCTAGCCCTAACCCTAGACCTTACCCTAACTCAAAGCCTACCACTAACCCTAACACAAACCCTAACCATAACCGTAGCCCTAACCCTAATGCTAACCCTAGACCTAACACTAACCAGAACCCTCACCCTAACCCTAGCCCTCACCCTATACCTAACCCGAACCATAACCCTAACCCTAACCCTAACCTAAGCCCTAACACTAGCCCTAACCCTAGCCCTATCCGTAGCCCTAGCCCTAGCCCTAACCCTAGCCCTAGCCCGAACCCTAACCCTAACCCTAACCCTAACCCTAACCCTAACCCAAAGCGTCACCCTAACGATAACCCTAACCCTAGACCTAACCCTAACCCTAACCCTAAACCTAAACCTCACCCTAGCCCTAACCCTAACCCAAACCCTAACCCAAACCCTAGCCCTAACCCTAACCCAAAGCCTACCACTAAACCTAACCAAAACCCTAACCATAATCATAAACCTAACCCTAACCCTAGCCCTAACCCTAATGATAACCCTAGCCCAACCCTAACCCTAAAACTAACCCTCACCCTAAACCTAGCCCTCACCCTAACCCTAACTCTACTCCGAACACTAAACCTCACCGAACCCTAACCCTAGCCATGACGCAAGCCCTAACCGTAGCCCTAGCCCTAGCCCTAAACCTAACCCTAACCCTCCCCCTAAACCTAAACCTAACTCTAATGCTAACGCTAACGCCAGCCCTAACCCTAATGCTAACCCTAGCCGTAACCCTCACCCTCACCCTAACCATAGCCCTCACACTGACCCTAAACCTAACCGTAACAATAGCCCTTGACCTCACCCTTGCCCTATCCCTATCCCAATCCCTAGTCCTATCCCTATCCCTATCCCTATCCCTATCCCTAGTCCTATCCCTAACCCTAACCCTAACCCTAACCCTAACCCAAGCCCAAACCCTAGCCGTAGCCCTAACCCCACCCTAACCCTAACCCGAACTCTAGCCCTAACCCGAACCCTAGCCCTAACCCTAACGCTAACCCTAACCCTAGCCCTAGCCCTAGCTTTAACCCTAGCCCTAGCCCTAGCCCTAAACCTAACCCCAACCCCAACCCTAACCCTAACCCAAACCATAAACCTACCCCAAACCCTAACCCTAACCCGAACCGAACCCGAACTCAAACCCTAACCCCAACCCCAACCACAACACAACACCAACCGCAACCACAACCGTAAACCTAACCCTAACCCTAACCCTAACCCTAACCTCTACCCCAACCCTAGCCCTAACTCTAACCCTAACCCTAACCCTAACCCTAACCCTAACCCTAACCGTAACCCTAACCGTAACCCCAAACCTAACCCTAGCCCTAGCCCTAACATTAACCCTAACCCTAGCCCTAACCCTAGACCTTACCCTAACCCAAAGCCTACCACTAACCCCAATACAAACCCTAACCATAACCGTAGCCCTAACCCTAATGCTCACCCTAGCCCTAACACTAACCAGAACCCTCACCCTAACCCTAGCCCTCACCCTATACCTAACCCTAACCCTAACCCTAACCCTAACCCTTGCCCTAGCCCAAGCCCTAGCCATAGCCCTAACCCTAACACTAGCCCTAGCCTTAGACCTAACCCTTGTCCGAGCCCTAACCCTAACCATAGCCGTAACCCTAACCCTACCCTAATCCTACCCCTACCCCTCCCCTAACCCTAACCGTAGCCCTGACCCTAATGCTAACCCTGGCCCTAACACTAACCCTAACCCTCACCCTAACCCTAGTCCTGACCCTCACCCTAACCCCAACCGTAACCCTAACCCGAACTCTAACCCTAACCATAGCCCTTGCCCTAACCCTTGCCCTAGCCCTAGCCCTAGCCCTAGCCCTAGCCCTAACCCTCACCCTCACCCTAACCCTAACCCTAACCATAGCCCTTGCCCTAACCCTTGCCCTAGCCCTAGCCCTAGCCCTAGCCCTAGCCCTAACCCTAACCCTAACCCAAGCCCTACCCCTAGACCTAACCCTAGCCCTAACCGTAGCCCTAGCAGTAACCCTAGCCCTAGCCCGAACACTAACCCTAACCCAAACCCTAACCCTAACCCTAACCCTAACTCTAACCTTAACCCTAACCCTAACCCTAACCCTAGCCCTAACCCTAATCCTAACGCTAAACATAACCCTAACCCTAACAAAAAACCATATCCCTAAACCTAACTCTCACCCTAACACTAGCCTTAGCCCTAACCCTCTCACTAACTGTAACCCTAACCCTAATCCTAGCCTAAACTCTATCCCTAGCCCTAACCCTAACCCAACACCTACCACTTACCCTAACGCTAACCCAAACCCTAACCAGAACCGTAACCCTAACCCTCACCCTAATCCTAGCCCTGACCCTCACCCTAACCCCAACCCTAACCCTAACCCTAACTCTAACTCTAAGCATAGCCCTTACCCTAACCCTTGCCCTAGCCCTAGCCCTAGCCGTAACCCTCACCCTCACCCTAACCCTAACCCTAACCCTAACCCTAACCCTAACCATAGCCCTTGCCTAACCCTTGCCCTAGCTCTAGCCCTAGCCCTAGCCCTAGCCCTA